>NC_058418.1:8440882-8475600 GCF_002201575.2 Neomonachus schauinslandi
CAGGGGAAGATACGCTAAGATCGGGCGGGGCGGGGCGGGGCGGGGCGGGGCGGCCGCCGAGCGGGCCGGGGATCCGCCGGGCGGCCTGAGACGCGGCGCGAGCCACATGCGAGCGGGCGCCTGGCGGCGGCGGCGACTACGGCGACGACGGCGGCGGCGGCAGCAGAATCGGCGGCGGCGGCCACGACGCGGACACGCCTGCAGCCTGAGCGGGAGCAGCGGCGGCCACAGCCACAGCAGCCGCCACTGCAGTTAGAGCAGCAGTAGCCGCCGCCGCAGCAGCAGCCGCCGCAGCGAGCGGCGCTCGGCGGGCGCGCCCTCTCGAAGGAAGCCGCCCGCCCCCCCATCACCGCCCCCTCCGGCGTGTTCATGCCCCCGGGGTGAGTGTGCGCACCCCGAGTGCCCGCCGGCCGCGATTGGCCAGGCCGGGTGGGCTCCCTGGAGGAGGTGGCAGGAGTGCGCTGGGAGAGCAGTGGGGGCGCGCTGCATCCCCACACCGTGCCTCCCTCTCCCCCCACCCTCTATCCCACGAACGATCCTGGGTTGGGGTCGCTGGGCGGGAGGCACTAAGGGTCCGGGAGCGCAGGTGCCTCAGCGGTCTGGCGGGTTTGTTTACAAACAATGGGGTGCGGGCTCGGCAGCGCCCCCTGGCGGCCAGTGCGGGCCCGGGGAAGTGAGTCGACCCCGACTGCCCCGGCCTCCGCAGTCCCGGAGGGGCGCGCGCGGGGTGGGGGGGCGGCTTGTAGGGGCGGCCACACCCCAGGCGCGCGCCCGCTGGGGGCGGCGACAGGGGGCGGCTCGCGGGCCGTGGAGTCTGCGGCTCCTGCGGGCGGGGGCTGCGCCCCAGCAACAGCCGGTTATTGGCCCCTCGTTCGTCTGGCGGGCGGGGCAGGCGCACGTGGCGGCGGCGGGGTGGGGGGGGTGTGCTGTGACAGCAGAGGGGGGCGTCTGGGCCCGCCGTGGGAGCGCGCGTGTGCGGGGTTGTGGATCTGCAGGTGTCTCGCCTGGGTGTGTGCGTGTGTCTGGCTCCGAGTTTGTGCTGGGGTCTGCAGGGGGTGGTGGTGTCCGTCCAGGGGAATGTTGGGGCTGCGGCCTGTCGGGGTGTGTGCTTGAGTCCCCATGTGTGTTTGTGTGAGGTTCTGTCTGTGCATGCCGTGCCCGAGGGACGGGTGCTGTTTATGTGTGGTGTACCTGTGTGTGTGTGTGTGTGTGTTGTGTGCTCTGTGAGAGTTGTCTGTGTGTGCTGTTTGGGGGTGATTCTCTGGGTCTGTGTTGCCTGCGTGGGCTCCGGTGTGTGGTTGGAGTGTTTGTGTGTTGCTTGAGTGAGCTGTGTCTGAGGGTCTCTATGTGTGTGTCTTGCCCTATGTGCTGTGTTTGTGTGTGCTTGTGTGTCCTGACTGTGTGTGTACTGTGTATATCTCCAGGGCATGGGTCTCAGCTAAGCGTTTGTGATGGTGTGCCTGCTGAATGGAACCTCTGTTTTCTGTCCAGGTGCGTGTGTGAGTTCTGTGTGTGTGTGTGTGTGTGTGCATGTGGTGGGGGGTGTCTCGGTCTGTGTTTGGCTTGTGTGTCTGGCATCCGTGTCTGGGAATTGAGGATCTCAGCTCTGCGGGGTCTGTGCAGTGGTCAGTGGGTGTTGCTGGCAGCCTCTTGTAGTGTGGGGCTGTGTCTGAGCCTGTGTGTGTGTGTGTGTGTGTGTGTGTGTTGGGTCTGAGGGGCTTGTCTCTGTGATCCGCTGGCTCATGTGTGTCATGTGGGCTGCGTGTGTGGAGTGTTTATGTCAGTCACGTGAGACTAGTGTTTTCTGTGGGTGCTCTAGGTGTGCGCGCCACCACTGCTGTGTGGGATTAGAGTTCGCTGGGTGTGTGCGTGTGTGTGTGTGTGTCCGGGGCTGACAGTTGGTGATGGTGTTTTGAGGTTGGCGGAGGAGGGTGAGTTGATGTCTGCTCTTTTGCATCTGTGTGTCGTTGCTGGTGTGTGTGGTGATGCATCTGGGTCTGATGACAGGAGTCCGCGTGTGCCCACTGTACATGTGTCCTGGGGTCTGAGGGTTGGTGGCCTGGGGGGGGGGGGGGGGCGGTTTCGAGTGTGTTGGCCTGCGTGTGTCCATGGATGTCCGTTTGGTGTTGATATTTGTGTAAGTCCTGAGGTGTGCAGGTCTGACCTCGTGGGTGTGTATGTGGGGGGGGGAGGGGCATGTGTGTCGGAGAAGTGTGCCGGTGCCCAGGTAGTGTGTTTCTGTGTTTGTGATGGCTGCATTGTGTGTGTGTGTGTGTCCACGGGCATGCATATCCACAGCGGGTAAGCGTGTGAGGTTCGGACAGTTCGTATATGTGTACGCACGGGGATGGGGGGGTGGGTTGTAGCAGTCAGTCTGCATTGTGTATACACTCTTCTCATGGTCTGTGTGTATGGGTATGTCCACGTTTTGGTCGGGGTGTGTGTGTGTGTGTCCTGTATTGGGTAGCACTATCAGAGACTGGAACCATTTCTGTGCAAATGGGAGATGAGGGGGGAGGTCAGGCTGGCCAGTCCTGAGTGAGTCCTTCCATGTGTGACATGTACCCTTCGCACCTCCCCCCCCCAACTCATCTTTGCCATTTGGGTCCCGCATGAGTCCCTGTGTGTGCGCATCACTGTGTTCCGGAAGTTAGCCCCACCAGCCCATGCCCTGGGTGACTCCCAGGCTGGGTGAGTTTGTGTTTTGAGGCTGTCTGCCCTCCTGCACACACACACCTGACAGACTCCTCCATCTGGGTCCTGTGTGAGCCCTTGGGCTTGCTGTGAGAGCCGTCCTGTGCCTCCTTCCTTGTCCGTCGTGTGCATGGGAGGCTGTCCCCACCTGGGCGGCCCTGCGTCAGACCGTCGGTGGGCATGTGTCTTGTGGGGCCTTCACACCCGCCTACAGTGTCCCATCTGGGCCCTGTTTGTTGTGGGAGCCTTCCCTGCCCCCCCAGATGTGGTGATAGCTGTGTGCAGGAATGGGGGTGTCCTGTGTACCCCAGGTAGGGTGTGTGTATTGTGGGGCCCTGGTGCCCCCGGCACTGCCTGGCTGACTGCACCTCTCCCCCTGTCCTGCAGGCCCCAGGGAGCGCCATGGCCCGAGCACGCCAGGAGGGCAGCTCCCCGGAGCCCGTAGAGGGCCTGGCCCGCGACGGCCCGCGCCCCTTTCCCCTCAGCCGCCTGGTGCCCTCGGCCGTGTCCTGCGGCCTCTGCGAGCCCGGCCTGCCCGCCGCCCCCGCCGCCCCCGCCCTGCTGCCCGCTGCCTACCTCTGCGCCCCCACCGCCCCGCCCGCCGTCACCGCCGCCCTGGGGGGCTCCCGCTGGCCTGGGGGTCCCCGCAGCCGGCCCCGAGGCCCGCGCCCCGACGGTGAGTGCCGCCCCACGCCGGCGCCCCGGGATGATGGGAGCCAGGAAAGAGACACTGAGGAACTGGAGAAGTGGGAGCGAGTGGGGGGAGGTGGCGAGCCGGCCGGGCCACAGGGAGGGTGTGGCCAGTGTGGTCTTTGTGTTGCAAGAAGCAGGAAGACGGAGTGGGAGGCCGGGGGTGGGGGGAGGCCGAGTGGGAAGTCCCTCTTGGAATCTGACTGCAGTCCCCGAGTTGCAGCCCACGGCCTTTTCCGGGCCCGGGGCAGCAGCTGTTTCCCAGCCCCCCTCCCCTAGTCTGGGTCTCCTTAACCTCCCCGAGGACTGTAGTTGGAGAGAGCGTGGGCAGAGCGAGAGGACTGTCACTTCAGGACTTGGGTGGGGGGGCGGTTGGCCTTTTGCCTTTATCTGCATCTCTGGCCAGGGCCGCCCCTCTCCGCAGTCCGGGAGGAGGAAGGAGAGGGGGAGGGGCCATTGTGTGGGGAAAGTGGGGGTGGGGGAGGCGAGAGAGTGGGAAAGTGAGTCTTGGGGAGGGAAGGGTTAAAGGTCCCCTACCGGATGGGCTGTTAACCCTGTGGTGCCCTGCTAGCCCCATCCCGGCGAGCACGCTCGGTGGCAGGGAAGATTGTCCTGCTCTCCCTCTCCACCCCAACCCCTCACCTTGTCCCTGGAGCACCACGGAGGGCAGGGGAGAGAAAACTTCCCCGGCTGGGTTCCCTGGCAGTGGGGGCAAGAGGGGCCCCGATTTCAAGACCACAGGCCTAGGTGTGGAAACTGAGGCCCCGATTTTAGGCCTTAGGATCCCTCTCACCAGGACCTGGTGTGACTGGAGGGAGGCAGAGACTGCGGGGCGGCTCAGAAGGGGGTGGGGCAGGAAGGCATCTCCCGAATCCCAGCCCCCCAGGGCCCGGGCTCGCTCGGAGGCAGCCAGTCTGGCCTTCTGGTCTCCGTGCCCCTGCCACATCCGGGGGTGTGGCTTCACTGTGGTTGGACACCAGCGGGCAGGAGACCTGAGGCTTGTGACTGGGTGTAGTCAGTCGCCGTATCCCTATGTGACCTTGGGCCACTTCTTAGGGTGGGCCTCAGTTTCCCCATCTGTTAAATGGAGCCGCAAAATTTGGTCCCGTTTTGGAATAGTTGGGTCGGATAAGAGGGAGGACTTCCAGACTAACACGGGTAGTGGGGTGGTAGCTGGCTAGGCAGGTAACCCCCAGAGAGGCCTCCTCAGGACCTCTTCATGCTTTCTGGTGCCTGGGGAGCAGAAGCTGAGAAATCTGGCTTTAGGAGGGGAGAAACGGAATCGGTAGAAATGAGGCGGGGAGCAGAAAGGAAATCGGGAGGCTGGAAAAGGGAGAAGCGGGCCCTGGCTAATTGGTCCCTCGGGGCCACCTCAGGGCCTACAAGGGGTGGCGGGTGCTGACCACGCCCCCTCCCTCCCCCGCCCCCCCCGTCTTTTCCCAGGTCCTCAGCCCTCACTCTCGCCGGCGGAGCAGCACCTGGAATCGCCGGTGCCCAGTGCCCCGGGGGCCCTGGCGGGCGGCCCCACCCAGGCAGCCCCGGGAGTCCGGGGGGAGGAGGAGCAGTGGGCCCGGGAGATCGGGGCCCAGCTGCGTCGGATGGCGGACGACCTCAATGCGCTGTACGAGCGGCGGGTGAGTGCTGGGGGCGGGGTAGACGGCAGGTGGGGCTTCCCGCCCGGGAGGGGGCTGCGGGCGGGCCCCGCCAGATGTGCGGCAGCTGCTGCCCGGCGCGGCGGGGTCGCGCTGGGGACAGGCAGGTGGGAGGGGCGGCGGGCCCGCGGACCTGCCGAAGGGCCCGCGCCGCGGCTGGCACAGGCCGGGCGAGGGCCGGGGCTGCCTCGAGCGCCGCGGCGCGCCCGGGGCCCGCGGCCGCGGGGACTGAGGGCGGCGCTCAGCGGAGCGGCTCATATATCCCGGGCTATTTATAGCCGGTGAGTCAGCAGCGGCGGCGCGGCCGCACCCGCCCCTCCCACCCGCCGGCGCGCGCGGCCCGCAGCGCGCCATACAGCTTCCCGGGCGGCGGCGGGCGGGCCCTGGAGCCCCGCCCCCGCGGGAGGCCCCGCCCCAGCCCACGCCTCGGCCTCTCGTTAAAAGAAAATCTTTGAAGCCTATGGCTTAGAACAGAGAATAACAAATATCAGGGCGCCGACCACCCAGCTCTGTCCAATCTGAACATCACACCCGCAGTGCTTGCTTATTGAAAGAAACACAAAACCCGGATGTTGTCAAGCCCCTTGTTCTCCTCCCTGACCCTCTCCTCCTCCCCCTTTCCAAAGGACACCTCTCAAGTGGGCATGTCCCCTGACTCCGCAGGTGTTGATTCTTTTACTACCTATTTATCAGGCCACAAACAATGCTTAGGTTTGCGGGATGTTTTTGGCTGCATATACGTGGTGTGGTGTGTCCCTCTCCAAACTTTTCCCCCCGTATTAGGCTTTGAGATCGATCCATGTGGGCAAAGCAGCTTGTAGTTCCTGCATTTCCCCTGCTATGTAGCATTCTGTTGGATCAACACATAGTATCCTTGTTCATTTTCTCATTGATGAATATTTAGGATTAAAAAAAAAGAATGCTTCAAATTTCATTGGCTTGGGTTTTTGTGTGGTTTTTTTTTTTTTTGGTTTTTGTCTCTTTCCAATGATGCACATCTGCAGTGCACTTGTGTGTACCTCTGGAGTAGATACCTGGGTGCTCTGCCCACCTCAGCTTTACTAGATGGTTGCTAGCTTGCTCACAGAGATGACTGTGCCGGGCAGCACCCCTCAGCAGTGAGACATTGGCAGGCTTTCCAACTAATGCCATTCTGACGTGCCCCCTTTGCCACCTCCTGGCTGCAAAAGTTGGTGGGGAGTGATGAGAGGGTGGGGATTGGTACAAGGCATCCCACAGCCTGGCACCCACTAGGATCATCAGGATGGTTTATCTGACTTTGTTCTCATCTGTCAGAAGAGTTTCTCATCCTTTCACGGGGATGAGACTAGGTGGGCCCTGCTTATTAGCAGCGGGCCTGGCCATGCACTCAGGATAGGGAGTGGGAGAGTGCTACAGCTTACCTTTAATTCCTACTGGTGGGGAGTCTTTTCTTCTATGTGGCTTCCTTCGTTCTCACTTGCCTAGCAATTTGGAACTGAGAGGGTCCTAGAGGCCACCCCAAGCCTTCATCCTATCCTGTTGCTGGAAAGAGGGCAGGGGTTAGCTTTGCCTGGATATATTTCTGTGCAGCCTCAGCACAGAAGGTGAACTGTGGTTCCCAGGGCCTGTCCTTCCACAGATCGTTCTAGAATCACTGAGACTATGGGCTCCCTGCTCCCTTCTCTCTCACTTCCCAGCCTTTGAGGGGAGGGCAGGACAGGGCGCCATCCAGCCTCCCCCACCCCCGCAACCCCCCAGCCCTGGCTGACTTTGGTTGGGAGACTAGGGGAGCACTTGCTGGGCACAGGCAGTGCTGAGGGCATTCGGTCCACATCCTCTCTGTCCTGTTCTGTTCTAGATGAGGTCACTGTCCTCGAGGTGACGACGTGGGCCCAGGTGGTGGGAGGAGCTGGGATTTGGACCCAATCAGCAGTGATAGTACCTACTGCTGAGGGTTGGGGGAGATTGTAGGACCATGCCTCCCTCCTCGCTGCCCTTGGGCCTAACCACCCACGTGCCTGGGTCCCCCTGTGGCACACTCACTCTGACTTCTTCTCCCTCTCCCTAGAGACAAGAGGAGCGGCAGCGACACCGCCCCTCACCTTGGAGGGTCCTGTACAATCTCATCATGGGACTCCTGCCCTTACCCAGGGGCCGCGGAGCCCCGGAGATGGAGCCCAATTAGGTGCCTGCAGCCGCCCGGTGGACGTCAGGGACTTGGGGGGCAGGACCCTCCCACCTCCTGATGCCCTGGCCAGCGCGGGGGACTTTTTCTGCACCATGTAGCATACTGGACTACCAGCCCTGCCTGTCCCAGGGGCAGGCCAGGGCAGCCACTCCAGCCCCAGCCCCGGCCTAGCCTGGGTGCACTGATAGGAGATGTGGACTCCTGGGTCCCTGGCTGGGAAGCCAGGGGAGAGAGGGCTGACGGACTCAGTGTCTGAAGGCAGCGGTGACGGAGAGGGTGGGGACGGAGCCGCCCGCCTCTGCCGCCCACCACCATCTCAGGAAAGGCTGCTGGTGCTGGCTGCCCGTTCCAGCTGCAGGGGTGACACTGGGGCGAGTCTCCCTCCCAGTGCTCCTTCACTTTGGGCCTGGCCTCAGGCCCCTGGTGCTTCCCCCCCTCCTCCTGGGGAGGGGGCCCGTGAAGAGCAAATGAGCCAAACGTGACCACTAGCCTCCTGGAGCCAGAGAATGGGGTGGGTCTGATGGCTGCCCCAGCCCAGCGCCCAGCCATCTTCCCTGAGCCAGCCGGCGGGTGGTGGGCATGCCTGCCTCACCTTCATCTGGGGGTGGCCAGGAGGGGCCCAGACTGTGAATCCTGTGCTCTGCCCGTGACCACCCCCCGCCCCCATCAATCCCATTGCATAGGTTTAGAGAGAGCACGTGTGACCACTGGCATTCATTTGGGGGGTGGGATATTTTGGCGGAAACCGCCCCAGCCTTAGTCCCCAGGGCGAAGCGCTGGGGGGAAGACGGGGAGTCAGGGAGGGGGGGAAATTGCAGAAGAGGGAGGAGTCTGGGAGCGGGGAGGGAAGGCCCAGCCTGTAAAATACTGTATATGCGCTGCTGTAGATACCGGAATGAATTTTCTGTACATGTTTGGTTAATTTTTTTTGTACATGATTTTTGTATGTTTCCTTTTCAATAAAATCAGATTGGAACAGTGGATACTCTTTCTGCTTTCTTTCCCCAGTGCCTGGCCGGGTCCAAGCCTCTGTGACCTCTATCTGGGATGAGGTGGGAGGTAGGAGAGGCGGTCCACAGAGCACATCTGGCTGTCCAGCTGTATCCAAAGGGAGGCTAAGGAGCACGGGCGCCACTGTATATACCCAGGCCTCGTGCCTCCCTACACAACTCCCATTAAAAGCAAAGCCCTATCCCAGTACTAACCAGGCCCGACCCTGCTTAGCTTCCGAGATCAGATGAGATCGGGCGCGTTCAGGGTGGAAGGGAAAAATGAAGGGGGTAAATCGGAGAGGGAGACGAAGCATGAAAGACTATGGACTCTGAGAAACAAACTGAGGGTTCTAGAGGGGAGGGGGGGTGGGGGGATGGGTTAGCCTGGTGATGGGTATTAAAGAGGGCAGGTATTGAATGGAGTTCTACGCAAACAATGAATCATGGAACACTACATCAAAAACTAATGATGTCATGTATGGTGATTAACATAATAAAAAAAACTTACTGGACAACAACAACAAAAAAAGCAAAGCCCCATGAGGGCAGGGCTTTGTTTTGTCGTGTTTAAGAGTTTATGTTTAAGTCATCTCCACACCGTGGGGCTCGAACTCACAAGCCCGAGATCAAGAGTCCCACACTCCACCTACGGAGTCAGCCAGGACCCCAAGGGCAGAGAGGTGGGTTTCTTTGGTGCTTTATCCTCACTTTATCCCCACTGGATAAAATTATGTCCTGGAAGCTCCACATTTACTGAATGAATGACCTAGAACTTCTTCAGAAGCACCACCACGAGGAGTCCTGGGGCACATGTTGGGAATGAGGCTGACCTTGTCCCCGCCCTGGTGGCGGGAGAGCATCTCAAGCTAAGATCAAAGTGGGGTTTCACCCATGCGGCTGCCCTAAGGCCGAACATGCCGCTTGGCATAAAAAGCCTGTGGTTAATTAATATAAGAAGGGGAGCTCCTACTGCTATCTTCCTGAAAACAGGGCAAGCGGGAAAATGCTTTCCTTATGCCCTCTCCTACACGACTAGCGCAGACACAGGTTTGGAACCCAGCTCTGGCCCTTCTGATAGTCCTCACTGGTAGAGGGGAAATTCAGGGGAAAGGGCCCTTCTAAAAGATCACGGTAGGGGTGCCTGGGTGGCTCAGTCATTAAGCGTCTGCCTTCAGCTCAGGTCATGATCCCGGGATCCTGGGATGGAGCCCCGCGTCGGGCTCCCTGCTCAGGGGGAAGCCTGCTTCTCCCTCTCCCACTCCCCCTGCTTGTGTTCCCTTCCCTCTCTCGCTGTATCTCTCTCTGTCAAATAAATAAATAAAATCTTAAAAAAAAGATCAGGGTAAATGGGCAGGATCACTTTGGAATGGAATTTGGCAGAAGCTTGTCAGGCAGAGGATGCGCACATCTATGCCAGCAATCGCCTTCCTGGGTGTCCTTCCTTAGAAGTGCATGTGCGCAAGTGTCCAAGGGTTGGCAACTCTCTAAATTCTCCAACAGCAGTCGAAAGGGTCTCAAGTCTGCTTTAGGCATGCAAGAGAAAAATAGCGGGTAGCCGGATGAACTAGAACTCTATGAATAAACAACAAGTAACGGTGAGAGAGAAAGAAGAAAAAAAAAAAAGCAAGTAGCAAAATGATGGCAGGTACCTGGGTGTTTTTTATATTTTTCTCCATATTTTCCATCGGGGCTTAAATGCTGCACACAGAGGCCAAGGCCCCTGGCCAGTGGGGGCGTTCACACCCAGCTGTCCGGTGCCCAGCAGAGGATGCTTCCTACTCGGGCAACCGACGGCTTTCCCTTTCCAGTAACCATTCGTGGAATTACTGATATGGCTGAATTAGGTCTATAGATTTTAGTATTTGTTTTCCCTTTTCATTCCGGTTTCCTCTCTCCTGCCTTCTCTTGGATTGTTTGAATGCTTTTTCCAGTTCTTTGAGGTTTCGCTCTTGGTAGTTCAGTCTTTAGTACTGCACACACGCGTACCTCTTTCTCGGTCGATTCAGAGTCCGTATCGTACCACTTCACTTCCATTGTAGAACCCGCCACCGCTCGGGCCATGGGTCCTTTCCACTCCTCCCACCATTTTGTGCTGTCGTTCTTGTTGTCACATGACCTGAGCCGAAGGCAGACGCTTAAACGACTGAGCCACACAGGCGCCCTTTAACTTTTGCTTTAAAATCATATAGATTTCAAAGAAATGAAGAGACCAGATAGTCTTTAGAAATCTTTCCCTGTGGGGTTACCATTTCTTCGATGCAGCCTGAAGTTCCAAGTTTCTCCTGGGATAATGTCCCGAAAGCCTGAAGAACTTCCATTAGCATTTTGTATAGTGTATTTCTGCCAGTGACAAGTTCTCTTAGTCTTCTTTTTACTTGTTTTCACTGGTTATAGAATTCTGGGGTTGACAGTTTTCCTTCAGCCTCTTGACGATGTTGTTTTGCTGTCTCTGGCTTCCGTTTCTGGAGAAATCCAGGATTACCTGAATCATGGTTGCCCCACTTGTAATGTGTTGTTTTTGTCAGGCTGCTTTCAAGACTTTATTAAAAAAATCTTTGCCTCTTTTTTAGACTGGATAATTCCTATTACTATATTTCCAGTGCACAAAGTCTCTCATCCCCATTCTGCTATTAGGTCTACCAGTGGATCTTTAAAATTGCAGATACTGTATTTTCAGTGTTAAAACGCCCATTTTGTTAACATCTTCTATTTCTCTGCTGAGACTTAGATTTCAACGTTACACAGGTGTTTTCCTTTTACCTCAGTGAGCATAGTTGTAATAACTACTTTAAAGTCCTTGCCTGCTAACTCCAACACTTGGTTGGATTTTTGTTTGTTTTAACGTAGGCTCCACACCCAACATGGGGCTTGAACTCACAACCCCGAGATCAAGAGTTGCATGTTCTACCCACTGAGCCAGCCAGGCGCCCCCCCAACACTTGGGTTCTCTTGGTCATCTTGTCTTTTCCCTTGAGAATGAGTCCCATTTCCTTAATTCTATGTATATTAGGTAATTTTGCATTGTGTCCAGATTACATTAACATTGTAGACATTATGGATTCTGTTATATTCCTCCAAAGAAATGTGAGAGTTCCTGTGGGGATATTTGTGTTTGCTAGACTCAACCTGCTGCAGCGGGTGACAGTGTAAATCTGGATTTCTTCAGTCCTGCTTGGAGTTGGCCCACACATCCGTAGCCTGGTGGTCAGCTAAAGACTTGGGCTGAATCTATACATGTCACTTGGGGGAAGGGAACTTCCCTGGCACTCTCCGTTCCAGCTGCTGTGGTTCCTCGAGGCTCTGTCCTCTGGTTCTTCAGGCCAGTAAGACAGCTGGTTTTCTACCTGAGTTTTGGCTGCCTGGTGCAGTGCCAGGGAATGCAGCCCACCCTTGGGCTAACACTGTAGAAAAATGAACACAAACCAGAAAACTCATCCTGTGGTGGGCCTTTCCTGCAACTTTCAACTCGCCCTCTCCCCCAGATCCACCTGCTTTTGATCACTCTCCAGAGCCTTCTGGTAGTTTTGGGGGTTGTTTGTTTTTGGTATTTTGTCTAGAATATATAGTTTATTTGCAGGGGTGTGGTTGTCTGTTAGAAACGTACTCCACCACACCAGAAACAGAGCTTCTGTATTTTCTTTTTAGTAGACCTAGACCGATTATTTTTTTAGGATTGAAAGTGGGGAACCCTACTCCACTATCCAGGGTAGATGGAAAGAGTCAGAGATCCAGGGACAAAGTCAGAGATGTCCATATTTTATCAGCAAAGTCCAAAGGGCTCCTAATAAAACAAGAGAAGGGGATCAGTTGTTCCAGGAGGAAAGGAAACATCTAAAGTCATCTCTGTTGGCCTTCTCTCTTGGAACCAAGGTGCTGAGCGGTCCCACGACTTGGCAAAGCGGACGCTCAGAGCACCTGGCAAATGAGGTCCAGAGCCGAACCTCTGCCACAGGTGAACTGTGCTCCCTCTAGCCAACTAATCCCCAATTTGAACCGGCACCCCTCACCCACCTCCAGTAATCCCACCCTGCAATGGTTGCTTCTGGAAGGGAGAGATTTACTTTTCATTGTTTATGTTGTTTTTGCTTCCTTAAAAACTATGACTGTGCATCTCCATAAACCTTTCAATTCTGCACTACACACACCTATTATCTGTCCAGACAATAAATGACATGTAAAAATGCTACCATGCTAGTCTTTTGGAAGGAAGCAACATCTCAAATGCACTTATATACTCTATAACTGCGGCCTCGGGCTTTGGGGAGTCTTTCCCAAGTGTGTGCAAAGGAAACCAGCTCAATGTCACTCAACAGCAGACTGATTAAATAGCTTATGGTTCATCTGTGGTTCTGGAATTCAATGCACAATGCATTGACAAGGATCTCCAAGACATAGTGAGAAAAAGCAAGTTGCAGAAAAAGTTATGCATAGTAGCAGCTAACATGGAGCAACTTCTACTCAAAGAATGTATTCATTCAATTCCCACATTAACAGAGGAATGTACTGCTATTACCCCATTTTATATATGGGGCAATGGAAGCACAAAAAGGTCACCTGCCCAAGGTCACACAGCAAGTGATATAGTCCGGGCTTAAACCTGACAGTCTGGAAAGATTCACTGTCAAACGCTGCTGAGGTATATATGAAAGTGGATACAGCTAACATATCCAAAAAGCATCTCCCATTTCTCTCCAAAATCCTGAGTTTAGCTAGGAAGTCAGCTGCTCCTGCTATGTGGCCGACGTTGAGCTGCCAGGCCCTATAAGGCAGTGGGGAGAAGTCTTTTCACCCCTATAGATATATAATGCTTGAATGTTTTACTATGAGCTTAAAAACAAAATCTATCTGCCCCTCTGGATCCAGCTGAAGGCCCTCCCTCAACACCTGGGCCACCCGGGCCTGCCTGATGGTTTTCAGTGGCGACTACTAGGTCTCAGGACCTTGTGAAGGCAAAGCCCTAGTCGCTAACAAGTAGTGGCGCCACTAAATACATGTCCCCTAAGTGTCTTGCGTAAAAGTCTTCCCCATCAGCCCACATTCCGTCCCTTACTCGTTGGATCAGGCTGTTCCCTCATCTGCAGTGTGAGCACGACAACAGCATTGACCCCCATGGGGCTGCTGTGAGGATTCAAACAGTTTAGCTAAAGTGCAAGTACTCAGAAAGGTACCAGGCAGGCAGTGTGAGTGTGTTAGCTATTATTAAACTCTTTTGACTTGCCAACTCCAACCTAAGCCTCCATTTTTCCATCTGCAAAGGGCAAATAGGGCATACCTCAACAGATACACACACCAAAAAATATGCAAGAAACTGACCAAAAGGGTCTGCACTGCAAAGGGAAACCACAGAATGTGGGGCTCTGATGGGACCAAGAGCTTTTTATTGTAATTTTTTACCTTTGCATGTGTTATTTATTTTTTGAGTAGCACCTGTTCCACTAGAATCTTCTGAGGCTTCAACTTAACAGAGTTTGGCTACTACACATCATACACAGACAATATTCCACAGACAACATAAGTGGGGTATGGAGTGGAGAAACCTGGCAGCCCCAAAGACAGCCCACTTCCTTTCATTTGGTAACACTAGCATCCCAAAAGTATTTGTTACCTTCACAGATTAGATCCTCCTTCCCAAGTAGCTACGTTATCTCCTGGAGGTATTAGAAACCACAGGATGATCATCGTGCTCTCCCTGGTGACGTGGGGAAATCTATTTTTATGATAATATTAACATGTAATATGGGAGAATATGAAATTTGAAGAAATGAGAATAAAGACAGTTCTCGCCTGGGGCTGGCAGCTTCCAGCACCCACCCCAGATTCCCAAGGGGTCTCTTCCAGATGATTCAATTTCTGCCATGAAAGGTACAGGGATGGAAAAGTTGGAGAAGCTTCAGAGAAGATTCTATGTTGACAATTTTGTTTTTATCCATCCAGACCCACCTGCTCCCCCTTGTGACCAAGGCCCCACACTGCAAAGTAAAAGGGTGTAGTTGGCTCAAAATGTCCAAGAAAGGGTGAGATTCATGCATTGATAAAAACACTGCCCTTGGTGCCCCTGAGTTGACACTGATGGGGTCCAGAAAGGGGCCCCTCCAGAAACACAGTCCTAGCCTCACCTAGGGAGGAGGAGAGGTGACAGGGAGGGTCGGGGAATTGAGTGCCTCCTCCCTGTGGAGACCCAATTTTTTTTCCTTCCTTTTCTTCTGGAGGACTGAAATAGGAGAGGAGTGGATTTGTTCAAACTGGCCAGACTCACAGCTCACACAATTTTACAATAAGGAGAAACCCCAGGACGCTGACAAGACCTAGAGCATGCTCGGGCTGTCGAGTCAAGACAAACCCGGCGTCCCGAACCAATGAAAGCTTTGAGCCCTGCCAGCTGTGGGACTTGAGGCACATTACTTAAGTGTCACTTAACTTTAAAATGAGGCCCCTGCCCACTCTGACTCTGCACAGTGCCTGCTGCACAGGGGATCCGCCAGTATCACATCTTTTACTCCTTTCCCGTTAATATAATTCTTGTCACTGAGAATAGCCACTTTTGAACTGAATTACTCAACAGACAGGTGGAACCAAAAGCTTCTACACACTCTAGAACTTGAGCAATCTAACTCTTGTTAGATTACCCAGAAAAACAGTGGCAGGAATGGTGATGGAGGGGAGGAATCCCTGAGTCACACTGAAGCATCCAGTGAGATTTCTTCAGGTTAAAAAAGGCCACTGTGGGACGCCTGGGTGGCTCAGTCGGTTAAGCGGCTGCCTTCGGCCCAGGTCATGATCCCAGGGTCCTGGGATCGAGTCCCACATCGGGCTCCTTGCTCAGCAGGGAACCTGCTTCTCCCTCTCTCTCCCTCTGCCTGTGCTCTGTCAAATAAATAAAATCTTAAAAAAAAAAAAAAAAAAAGGCCACTGATAGGATCATTCCCTACCACAGGAAGAGGTTTGTAATGTGGGGAAAAAAACAAATAAATCCTAAAGCAAATAACTTTATTTCTATCATTCCTTTTTAAAGAACCAAGGACATATAGAAAATATAAAAAAACACAAACAGCTGTGATTCAGGGGGTAAAGGAAGGACTGACACAGCCCTGGAAAGCAACAGCCTCCAGGACAGTCTGAGTTGCATCAGGAAGGGGGGGGGGCTCTGATAAGACAGTCTCCTATGTCCTAGCTTGGGCCCCAAAACATCAGAATCCTCAGGAGGTGGGACCCTGGAATCTGCCTTTTTAAAACAAGTTTTCCCAGTAATGTTCACTTTGCAAGGTCTCGCCCTAATGCCCAAGGGAACTTTGGTAACATTTCCTCTCTTCCAAAATCCAGGCTGAAACCCAACTAATCCTGAACTAAAACTCAAGAACAGCACACCAGATGCCACCTGTTGTTTTTCAGGATCTCAAACTCTGGAGGAAATACATTCCGCCTGCCGTCTTTTCCTCTCTGGGGCACCTGTCTGCATTTGGAACTGGGGCTCCGCTAGTGTTTCATCAGGCCTGGCCTTACTCCCCACCTGGAGTCATGCTCGTCTCTGTATGACATTAGGCAGGGAGTAAGTCCAAGGAGGTGGCAAGAGGATCCCAAGCCATAAGGCATGCTGGCTGCTGGCAGGTGTCTCCTGCGGAAGCCCAGGGGGCTGGTGATGCTGTGGCGGCCCCAGGACAGAGGGATGCATCAGAGGGGGCGTTCCGGTGATGGCCGGCAAACAGCCTTCACCAGTGCTGGAAGGGAGACAGCCAGTCCCTATGCCCCTTGCTGAGCAGCTCTGGTGCTTGGAAGTCACACATCTGTACAAGCTCATTGCTCGCAGGAAATGGTTTGTACTGGTCCAATGGCTGCCCCCCCCCAACCCCCCCGCCTGGAGCTGCCTTCGAGGGGGGAGGGGAGAGGGGAGAGGGCACGTGCGGTCGGGCTGCAGGTCAGCGTCTCCAGGGCTGCCAATCTTGGGTTCACTGGGGGCCGAGGCACTCCACAATCCCACTGCCCTTCATGCCATCAAAAAAGAAGAAGTTGTTGTGAGGAGGGTCCCTTTGAGACAGGGCCTGGGAAGAAAAATAAGACGAGGGTTCAGCTCAGATGCTTTCAAAAGGCTAATATGGAGAAAAATGAAAAAGCCCTCAAAAACCAGATCTTCTAAAACTCAGCAGCGGTTCTCAACAGAGGTTGATTCTGCTCCCCAGGGGCTCAGCGGCTATGTCAGAGCCACAATGGCGACTGCCCTGTCTCTCTGCGCTGTCCCCAATCACCTGAGCGCCTCTAGACAGATCAGTTAGCTTCTCTGAACCCCATTTTCCCCACGTAAAATGAAAACAGCACATGTACTGTCCTCGTAGCACTAGGGAGATGCTGTTCCTCAACCATGTGAAACGACGTGTCCCCCCCCCAGTCCCCCGCAGTGCTGCGGGTGAGCAGTGGTAATAACTATTCATGACGATCCAACTGAGAACGGCGGCGGCCCTGACCCCCTGCGGGACACACATTGCTGCAGACGCGGCTCTTCCGTGAGGAGACATGCTGCCTGCCTTCGTGTGCACGGCGGGCCAGGGCTGGGATCCAGAGAGCCTTCCAGATACTACTTAGCCATGGAAATGGTGATTATCTTGTGGGGTTCACAGAAGCACAGGGCACTTTAAAGAAGGGGCTAGACCTCCTGAAATCACGTGCTGAACCGTGTGTGTACATGTGCGTACTGGAGAAAGGACTCATAGGTGTCAGTGAGTTTTCTGAGTTCTTAACTCAAAAAGGGTTGCCATTTAAAGACGAGGACATCGTCCAAGCACGCCACTAGGCAGGGTTTAAAGGCTCCCAGGAGCGCCATGCTTGTCATTCATAGGGCGGGACCTCTTTTACAAGGTTAGGAATGCACTCTAAACAAACACCCTGAACTTCTCTTTGAATTGAGCGTCAATCTCAACCTGTTTCTTCCTCTGTAAAATGGGATTATACCTCCTTCAAGTGGTTATTCAGCCATCCGTCCATGGAAAACTTCTAGAGCATCTACTCTGTGCCAGGTATCAGAAGTCTGAGGCACGGTTAAGACAAGAGGCCTGCTTCTCTGGGCTTACATGCAAAATGGCAAATCAACAGCACGTGCCTGCTACAGTTTTTGGTGAACATGAGATGCAATCAAGCTTGTAATGAGTCTGGCACATAACAAATTCTCAAAAAGTGGGAGCTGCCATGACTAAGAGGAGCCAGGGATCCCTTACCACGATCTGAGGACCCCAAGCACTCAGCCAGGTGGAAGGGCCCAAGAGCCCACAGTTAGAACTCCCAGACCCTAGAACCCAAGTTACAGAACATGACACAGCGGGACCCAGCAGCGCTGCTATATTGCAGACAGGGAGGCCTAGCGGAGACAGGAGGAGGAGGACTGACACCTACGGAAGCATGACAGGACAGGGGAAGTGGACGGAATATGTGGTGTTTGGAATGATAGAAGGAAGAAAACAGAGGATTCGGAGGGAACAGAGTTACGTTTGCCCTCCGTCTCCTAATGTTTACTTGTTATGGATGGTCAGATGGTCCTCAGGAGAGAAGGGGGGGTGTCCAGCGACCTTCAGATTGTGGGACCTTGGTGTCAGCTGGCTGAAGGCTGAATCGTGTTAAGTAAGGGGCGGGGGGTGGCGGGGACAAGACACCAGGCCATGGGGCGAACACGGGGCAAAAGGTAAAGTGCTTCCTGAGCAAGATGGGGGTAGGGGGAGATTCCAAACACACCCAGCAACCAAGAATGCAGAGTACTCTGGCTGTCTGGGATAAACAGAAACAAGATGCGGGCAACAGCTGTCCCCAGCAGGCAGGAAGGAGGGGGCTGCATTAGAGGTTAGGACTGGGACACAGAGAAGCCACTGCAAACAATGGGGTCAAGGCCAGTCGCCCCGACCCTTCATCTCCATCCCACATTAAATACCCAGGGAGCAGCTTCTTGGTGAGATGTACCAAGTGAAGCTAAAGGCACGAAGACAGTGCCCGGGTCCATGCAGACAACGCCTGCAGCACGAGGGCCGAGTGGTGAAAGGCACAGGCTCAGAGAGCAGACTGCCTGGTCTCAGATCCTGGCTCCACCACTTCTCTGCACCTCGGCTCCTCCCTTATGAATCAGGGGTGCTCACAACAGTCCTACCTCATAGGGCTGTTGTGAGGAAAAGACAAGTGTATCCTTGTGTAGGCATTTCAGTAAGTGTTGTTACTGCTGTTGTCACTGAAGGCTACAAAACTGAGTATGTGCCCTTAGGATTCTCGCATCACTGTGCTCCTTCCTCCTGAATCTGTCCGCAGGCGGCCTCAGAATCCTTCTCAACACAGTCTCCTAGGCGGCCACAACTGACTTCTCAGATTGGGCATATATATAAACAACAATTTTCACAGCAGTCTTAACGAAGCAGAAGGCGTGACCAAGGACACAGGTGTGGCCATCACATCCCTCTGAATCTCCCTGAGGCTTGCCCTACTCCTTATGATATAGAAAGTTGGATTTAGGGAGAGAATTTGGTCCAGAGAAAAAAAAACCTTAAAGATGGTAGGACTATCAAATTGAGTCAAATGTCTCCAGAGCAAATTTACTGACTTCAAGACAAAGTAGTGAGAGCTGGACCTCCAAATGGTCCCCTTAAGCTCAAACACATCATGTAAATGAGCATGGGAAATCATTTAACTAGGCATGACTCTGCTCCATGAAAGAAAAGGACAAACCATCATTGCAAACCTACTGAAGCAGTCGAGAACCTACAAAAGGCAGATTGAATGTCTCTGGGCAAATATCAAAGTCCCAAAGAAAGTATTTGGGGACATGCTGTAATTCTGACAACCGAAATGTTCCAGAAGAGACTCAAAAGGCTGGCTGTGCTAGTTATGTGGTTACACCACATATTCCAAGTGAAATATTTCCCTTCTGAGAAGGACAATGACACCAAACCTAATGTAGTCACAGGTCACCCTCTATAGAGCCTTGTGGGGCTCCTGGGACCGTACACATGCTCTACTGGTACTGAATGCCCCCTTCTGAACAATACGCTTGGTGTGTGCATTACAAGAGGAAGCTCTGATGCCATGGCCATGGACCGAGAAAAACCGCATGAAGTAGAAGTTAAGAGCACAGGCTTTGGAGCCCGTCTCCAGGCCTCAGTGTCCCCCCGCCTTTAAATGGCGATCATGATAGTATCCATTTCATAGAGCTCTGAGAAGCAGAATACATGGCAAATATCATGAGCACCACGTAACTCATCAGTATAGTTAGGACAGGCAGCTCTCTACGGCAGCCATGGGTTCTCTCAGGTGGCACGCTGACAAGGCCACGGTGGATCAACGGTCTTCTGCTCCAAAGGGACTCTTTACCTTCACAATTTCCTGGGCCAGGATCCCTCCAACCACTGCACACACTGGGGCCATCTCGGAGAAGCAGTACCTAGAAGAGAAGACAAATGAAATGGAGCCCAGAGGAACAGGAAGGCTGCTGTAGGACATCTGACAAAGGTCAGTAGTGGGCTTGCCTGATGAAAACATCTCCTACCAGGAGGAGTCAATTCAGAGAGCAATGCTAATGTTGGCACTTAGGCGTGAAAATGAAATCTGCTCCAGGAGGTTAGTTGGGAAAGACCTCTGAACCTTGCAAAGCAGGCAGGAATTGTTTCACAACATTTTTTTTTGTTTAAGTTCAAGGAAAGACTATATCTGTGCTTCCTAAAAATAAGGTCCAACAAATATCAGATGTTTCAGTGCCCCGGTCACATTCTCGCAATTCTCTTCTTACCCACAATGGGCAGTGGGTTCTATCTGCTATTCCCAGACAAATGTCAGGGAGAAGGCCTGTGTTAACATGTAGGAGGCATAAGAAATCTAGGGCCTGAAATGAAGCATGGGGGGCACAAAAAGCCTCTGCTACTCACATAGATACCAACCCTTGTGGGCCAGGATGGGGCATCCAGAGGACAAATCTTAGCTAATACTGTCACCTGCCTCTCCAAATCACCACTCCTGGGCAGTATAACACTCTTTCACCACCGCCCCAGAGGAAGTGAGCTCTGCCAGTTCCCAGCCCTGAACATGGAGGTATTATTTTTTATATTTTTATTTTGTAAATTTATTTTTATTTTAATTTTTTTTAAGATTTTATTTATTCATTTGAGACACAGAGATACAGAGAGAGAGAGAGCATGAGCAGTGGGGAGAGGCAGAGGGAGAGGGAGAAGCAAGCTCCCCGCTGAGCCAGGAGCCCGATGTGGGGCTCGATCCCAGGACCCTGGGATCATGACCTGAGCTGAAGGCAGACGCTTAACCATCTGAGCCACCCAGGAGCCCCACGAAGGTATTTTTTAAATGAACAAAGTGGAACACAGAGAAGTTAAAAGGAAAGCTTCCCTAAGGAACCCTCCCACCAGAAGACTACCTCCAATCTTTTTTTTGTTTTGTTTTTTAAAGATTTTATTTATTTATTTGACAGAGAGAGAGAGAGAGACAGCCAGAGAGGGAACACAAGCAGGGGGAGTGGGAGAGGGAGAAGCAGGCTTCCCATGGAGCAGGGAGCCTGATGCGGGGCTCGATCCCAGGACCCTGGGATCATGACTTGAGCCGAAGGCAGACGCCCAATGACTGAGCCACCCAGGCGCCCCGACTACCTCCAATCTTCCCAGTGTGGTACACATCCTTCCTAATTTTTAAAAGTGTACATATCTAAACATATATAATTTAAAACCCAAGTAATATTAATCATTATTCACTCTGCTCTGTACCCTACTGGTAGATATTTAAGCTGTTCAACACTGCAAGCATATATCCTGGCACAGTGTCCAATAATTCTTTTTTTTAAAAAAATATTTATTTCTTTGACAGAGAGCAAGCGAGCGAGCACAAGCAGGGGGAGAGGCAGGCAGAGGGAGAGGGAGAAACAGGCTCCCCGCTGAGCAGAGTGCCTGATGTGGGGCTCCATCCCTGGGATCATGACCTGAGCCGAAGGCAGATGCCCAAGTGACTGAGCCACCCAGGCGCCCCGATGTCCAATAATTCCTTACGGCAAATTCTTAAACATAGAATTTCTGGGTCCTGACACATTGGGCAAAATGCTCTCCAGAAAACCGTTACCATTTCAACTCCCACCAACTGTGTGTGAAGGTGCCCATCTCCTCACACGGTGGTGGGACCAGCATTCCCATATGTGCAACCACAGAGATAACTTTTCCTCTGGATTATCAAGTTCCTTTACAGAAGTATAAAACAAATAGAGAACTATACCAAAGAAAAACTAGTCACTTGTAATCCCACTACTCAAAGATAATCAAACGTGGAAATATCTTTCCTTTAAAAAAATATACCTATATTCTGTGCAATCATACTATACAATTTAATATTTTGCTTTTCTTCCCCCCCTCTCTTAAAAAGTATATTATCTCAACAAAATGCTAGAGAACCTAACCAGGAACATACAGAAAGAATTATACACCATGACTAAGTGGGATTTACAACCAGAAATGCAAGGTTGGTGTAATATCTGAAAAATCCATCAATGCAGTATTGCCATATTACACAAATAAAGGTACCATAAACATGATCATCTCAACTGACAGAGAAAAAAAAAAAAGCATGTGACAAAATCCAGCACCTCTTCATGATAAAAACACTCAACAAACTGGGAACATAGGGAAATTTCTTCAACCTGATAAAGGGCATTCATGAAAAATCCACAGCTAACATCATACTTAATGGTGAAAGACTAAAAGCTTTCTTCCTAAGATAAGGAGTAAGACAAGGATGTCTGCTCTCACCACTTCTATTTGACATTGTACTAGGGGTTCCAGCCAAAGCAATTAAGGAAGGAAAAATAAACGAGACTGCCAGATTGGAAAGGAAGAAATAATATATATTCATAGATAACATGATCTAGTATATAGAAAATACTAAGGAATCCACAGAAAAATTATTCGAACTATTAAATTTACTCAGCAAGGCTGCAGGACACAAGATTAATATACAAAAATTAATTGCATTTCTATACATTAGCAATGAACATTCTGAAAATGAAATTAAGATGTCCATTTACAATACCACCCAAAAGAATAAAATATATAGGAATAATTTAACAAGAGTTGTGTAAAACTAATATTCTGTAGACTACAAAACATTGTTAAAAAAATAAAAGATGTAAATAAATGGAAAGATATCCCATGTTCGTGGATCGGTACACTTAACACTGTTAAGGTGGCAATACTCCCCAAATTTAATCTATATATTTGGCATAATCCCAATCAAAATTCTTGCTGCCAGACTAGTCAAAAGAATCCTCAGAAAGGAAAAAGTTGAAGAATTCACATGTCCCAGTTTTACAACTTACTACTACAGCTGCTGATACTGCTACAAAACAACAGTAATCAAGATACTGTGGTACCTGAATCTATATGGACAGACATATGTATCAGTGAAATAGAAACGAGAATCCAGAACTAAAGAAATACACATATGGTCAACTGATTTTTGACAAGGGTAACAAGACCATTCAATGAAGACGGTCTTTTTTTTAACAAACAATACTGGACAATTGGGTCTCCACATGCAAAAGAATTAAGCCGAAACCCTACCTCACACCATGCACAAAAGATGACTCAAAAAAGGCTCACAGACCTAAATGTAATAGCTAAAACCACAAAACAGAGCAATAAAACTTCATGACCTTGGATTAGGCAATGGTTACTTAAATACTATCCTAGGAAAAGTACATGTGAAAAAAGAAAAAAAAAAAAAACAGATAAACTGTATTTCATAAAAATTAAAAACTTGCACTTCAAAGGATACTTTTCACTTCAAAGAGAGTGAAAAGACAACCCATGGAATAGGAAAAAAATTTTATGAATCATGTATCTGATGAACAACTTGTATTGAGACCCTACACAGAACTTTTTTTTTAATTTTTAAATTTATTTATTTATTTATTTTTAAAGATTTTATTTATTGGACAGAGACACAGAGAGAGAGGGAACACAAGCAGGGGGAGTGGGAGAGGGAGAAGCAGGCTTCCCACTGGGCAGGGAGCCCGACGCGGGGCTCGATCCCAGGACCCTGGGATCATGACCTGAGCCGAAGGCAGACGCTTAATGACTGAGCCACCCAGGCGCCCCAGAACTTTTTTTTTTTTAAAGATTATTTACTCATTTGAGAGAGAGAGCAAGAGTGAGAGCGAGCATGAGCGGGGGGAGGAAGAGAGGGAGAAGCAGACTCCCCGATGAGCAGGGAGCCTGATGTGGGGCTCCATCCCAGGACCCCGGGATCACGACCTGAGGCAAAGGCAGACACTTTTTTTTTTTTTTAAGATTTTATTTATTTGACAGAGAGAGACACAGCGAGAGAGGGAACAAAAGCAGGGGGAGTGGGAGAGGGAGAAGCAGGCCTCCTGCTGAGCAGGGAGCCCGATGCGGGGCTCGATCCCAGGACCCCGGGATCATGACCTGAGCCAAAGGCAGACGCCCAACGACTGAGCCACCCAGGTGCCCCGCAAAGGCAGACACTTAATGGACTGAGCCACCCAGGAGCCCCTGGACCACTTTCTAATACCATACACCACAAAAATAAATTCAAAATGGATGAAAGGCCTAAATGTGAGAGAGGAAACCATCAAAATCCTAGAGGAGAACACAGGCAGAAACCTCTCTGACCTCAGCCACAGCAACTTCTTACTAGAAACTCGCCGGAGGCAAAGGAAACAAAAGCAAAAATACTGGGACTCCTTCAAGATAAAAAGCTTCTGCACAGCGAAGGAAACAACAAACCTAAAAGGCAGGCTACGGAATGGGAGAAGATATTTGCCAATGACACATCCAATAAAGGGTTAGTATCCAAAATCTATAAAGAACTTACACCAAACTCAACACCCAAAAAAACAAAGAATCCAGTTAAGAAATGGGCAGAAGACATGAATACACACTTTTCCGAAGACATCCAGATGGCTAACAGACACATGAAAAGATGCTCAACATCACTCTTCATTAGGAAAATACAAATCAAAACCACGATGAGATACTACCTCACACCTGTCAGAATGGCTAAAATTAACAGAAGAAACAACGGGTGTTGGTGAGGATTTGAAGAAAGGGGAACCCTCTTGCCCTGTTGGTGGGAATGCAAACTGGTGCAGCCACTCTGGAGAAGAGTTTGGAGGTTCCTCAAAAAGTTAAAAATAGAACTACCCTTTGATCTAGTAATTGTATTACCAGGTATTTACCCAAAGGATACAAAAATACAGATTTGAAGGGGTACATGCACCCCGATGCTTACAGTAGCAATATCAACAATAGCCAAACTATGGAGAGAGCCCAAACGTCCATCAACTGATGACGGGTAAAGAAGATGTGGTACATGTATACACACACACACACACACACACACGAATATTATTCAGCCATTAAAAAGAATGTATCTTGCCCTATGCAATGACATGGACAGAGCTAGAGTATATTCTGCTAAGTGAAATAAGTCAGCCAGAAAAAGACAAATACCATATGATCTCACTCATATGTGGAATTTTTTTTTTTAAAGATTTTATTTATTTACTTGACAGAGAGAGACACAGCAGGAGAGGGAACACAAGCAGGGGGAGTGGGAGAGGGAGAAGCAGGCTTCCCAAGGAGCAGAGAGCCCGATGCGGGGCTCGATCCCAGGACCCTGGGACCATGACCTGAGCCGAAGGCAGACGCTTAACGAATGAGCCACCCAGGCGCCCTCATATATGGAATTTAAGAAAGAAAACAGATGAACATTTGGGAAGGGGGAAAAGAAAAAAAGCAGAGAGGGAAACAATCCGTTAGTGACTTTTTTTTTAGATTTTTTATTTATTCATTTGAGAGAGACAGAGAGAGCACATGCAGGGGGAGAGGCAAAAGCAGACTCCCCGCTGAGCTGGGAGCCCGACATGAGGCTCGATCCCAGGACCCTGGGATCATGACCTGAGCCAAAGGCAGAAGCCCAACCATCTGAGCCAAAGGCAGACACTTAACCGACTGAGCCACTCAGGCACCCTGTATATAAATTTTTTAAAAAAGATTTTATTATTATTTTTAAAACTTTATGTCATCTCTTATGTATATATGTACGTATATCATCCCTACACCCAACGTGGGGCTCAAATTCACGACCCCGAGATGAAGACAAAACAAGCACCAAGTGAAGAAACAATCAGATGAATCCAGAATACAGGACGTTCTACAATTTACCTGGCCCAGACTCTTAAAAAAAAGTGCTAAATTGTTCTAGATCGTGAGTTGGAAAACTTTCTCTGCAAAGTAATTGACAGTAAATTTTTTTTGGCTTTATGCACCATATGGTCCCTGTTTAAACTTTTTTTTTTTTTTTTAAGATTTTATTTATTTATTTGACAGAGAGAGACACAGTGAGAGAGGGAACACAAGCAGGGGAGTAGGAGAGGGAGAAGCAGGCTTGCCGCCAAGCAGGGAGCCCGATGCAGGGCTCGATCCTAGGACCCTGGGATCATGACTTGAGCCGAAGGCAGACACCCAACTGACTAAGCCACTCAGGTGCTCCCCTGTTTAAACTCTTTAAGGCTGCTGTTACAGAGTTGTAAAAATTCTGGAAAAGCTGTCACAGATAATACATAAACGAGTAGGTGTGGAATAAAACTTTATTTACAAAAACAGTTGGCAAGCCACAGAACCAAATGCAAGTGATGAACTTGGATGCATCCTTTTTTTTTTTTTAAGATTTTATTTATTTGCGAGAGAGAGAATGAGAGACAGAGAGCATGAGAAGGAGGAGGGTCAGAGGGAGAAGCAGAATCCATGCTGAGCAGGGAGCCCGATGTGGGACTCAATCCCGGGACTCCAGGATCATGACCAGAGCCTAAGGAAGTTGCTTAACCAACTGAGCCACCCAGGCGCCCAAACTTGGATGCATCCTTAAGCATGATGTCATCAGTATGTCCCTCCCCCCAAAACAAAAAGCAAAATATTAGCAATTGAATCTAGCTAAGTGTATTCACTACTGTATGATTCTTTTCATTTTTCTGTATGCTTGGCACTTTTCACAATAAACATCATTTTCAAACTGTGTATTGTCCTGTGTCATTAACTCTTTAATGCCTTTCCAATTTCGCTTTTAAATATGATAATAAGTGTTTATTTATTTAGCTCCACACCAGTATGGAGCCCAGTGCGGGGTTCAAACCCATTACCCTGAGATCAAGAGTCTGATGCTTAACCCACTGAGCCACCCATACGCCCCATGAATATCTTTTGTACAGAAATACTTGTTCAGTTTCTTCAAGGTATATTCCCATTATCAAGGAGAATGACTGGGCCCAAGACAGAACACTGTAATGAGTCCTGATACATATTTCCAAACTGCTTCGTAAAAAGACTGCACCTTTTCCCACCACCCTTGTGAACAATTATACAGGTCTTTTAAAAAAAACCTACAAAGGATTTTGTTGATTTTTACATATGCTAAGACAGAAAATGTGTAGGAAGATGTAATACCAAAGGGTCAGTGGTTTTCTCTGAGTAATGGAATTATGAGTGATTTTCATTTTCATCTCTGAATTTATTTTGTACTCTATCAGATTTTTCCATAACACGCATACTATTTCTGTAATTTAAAAGGAGTAACTTTAGGGGCGCCTGGGTGGCTCAGTCATTAAGCGTCTGCCTTCGGCTCAGGTCATGATCCCAGGGTCCTGGGATCGAGCCCCGCAACGGGCTCCCTGCTCCGCAGGAAGCCTGCTTCTCCCTCTCCCATTCCCCCTGCTTGTATTCCCTCTCTGTGTCTCTGTCAAATAAATAAATAAAATCTTTAAAAATAAAATAAAATAAAATAAATAAATAAAAATAAAAACAGTAACTTTACAAAAGGATAAATATGGTAGAATTCTGGTTACACGAAATACCTAGTATAATTAAATTCATAGAGCTAGAAAGCAGAATAGACGTTACCAGAGGCTGGGGGAAGGCAGAATGGGAAGTTAGTGTTTAACGGGCATTTTCAGTTTAGGATGATGAAAAAATGGAAATAGACAGCAGTAATGTCTGCACAACAATGTGAATAAACTTAATGCTGATGAATTGTACATGTTTTTTTTAAAAGATTTTATTTTTTTTAAAGATTTTATTTATTTATTTGACAGAGAGAGACACAGCGCGATAGGGAACACAAGCAGGGGGAGTGGCAGAGGGAGAAGCAGGCTTCCCGCCCAGCAGGGAGCCCGATGCGGGGCTCTATCCCAGATGACCCAAGCCGAAGGCAGACACTTAACGAAGGAGCCACCCAGGTGCCCCTGAAGATTTTATTTTTAAGTAATCTCCATACTCAACGTGGGGCACAAACTCATAATCCCGAGATCAAGAGTTGCACACTCCATCAACTAAGCCAGCCAGGTGCCCTCAAGTGTACATTTAAGAATGGTTTAGGGGTGCCTGGGTGGTGCAGTCGGCTAAGGAGCCGACTGTTGGTTTCAGCTCAGGTCATGGTCTTGGGGTGGTGAGACCGAGCCCAGGACTGAGCTCTGTGCTCAGCGGGCAGTCAGCTTCAGGACTCTCTCTCTCCCTCTGCCCCTCCCCCCAGGCTGTCCCTCTAAAATAAATAAATAAATCTTTAAAAAAAGGGGGGAGGTTTAAATGGGGTGCCTTGCTGGCTCAGGGGGTAGAGCATGAGACTCTTAATCTTGTGGTTATAAATTTGAGCCCCACACTGGGTGTAGAGATTACTTAAAAATTTAAAAAAACATGATCCTAGAGTCCTGGGATCGAGTCCCGCATCGGGCTCCCTGCTCAGCGGGGAGTCTGCTTCTCCCTCTGACCCTCCTCCCTCTCATGCTCTCTGTCTCTCATTCTCTCTCTCTCAAATAAATAAATAAAATCTTTAAAAAAAACAAACAAAACAAAACAAAAATTTAAAAAAAAGTTAAAATGCTACATTTTATATTGTATTTTGCCAAATTAAAAAAAAATTAAATAGTAAAAGTTATTTTACATACACAAATTAAGAATGTTCATCATAAATGTTTATAACAGTGAAAAAGTATCAACAACTTACATACCCACCAACATAATGGTTAAGTAAATTACCACCTATCAAACAATGAAACATGAAGCACAAGTGAGGCTATGGATTTGTATTTTTGCTGCAAACAGACCCATGATATGCTGAAAAAATAAGGCTATCATATATTAAGCATGATCTCATTTTGATATTTAAAAAGAGAAAAAAAGGGCGCCTGGGTGGCTCAGTCGTTGGGCGTCTACCTTCGGCTCAGGTCATGATCCCAGGGTCCTGGGATCGAGTCCCACATCGGGCTCCCTGCTCGGCAGAAAGCCTGCTTCTCCCTCTCCCCCTGCTTGTGTTCCCTCTCTGGCTGTCTCTCTCTCTCTGTCAAATAAATAAATAAAATCTTTAAAAATAAATAAATAAAGGGACGCCTGGGTGGCTCAGTCGGTTAAGCGGCTGCCTTCGGCCCAGGTCATGATCCCAGGGTCCTGGGATCGAGTCCCACATCGGGCTCCTTGCTCAGCAGGGAACCTGCTTCTCCCTCTCTCTCCCTCTGCTTGTGCTCTCTCTGTCAAATAAATAAAAATCTTTAAAAATAAATAAATAAATAAATAAATAAATAAATAAATAAATAAATAAAAATATATAAAAAATATGAATAAACAGTAAATAGAGATGTCTGTGAGGTGAAACCCTGAAACATTAGCAGTGGCCACTTCTCAATGGTGGGACTATGGGTGATCTTTTTCTTCCTTTTAACACTTTCTGGAAATGGGCAGCTGTTACTTTCATAATCAGAAAAGCAATAAAATTCTCTGAAAGAGAATAAACAACCTGACATAAAGGACAGTGTCCGAGATCACAGACAGATGAGGGGAATGAAGACCTGTGCACAGCTTTCTTGACTCAAGTGGGCACACCCTGTTCAGAACTGGCTGCGGGCTATTTGTGAGGGTAGCTCAGCTGCCAGACGGCGGCTCATTTCCTTGCCAGCATCCCTATCCCATCGCGGGCCTTATCTCCACCTATCTATCCACAGACACTCTACGAGGCCACCAAACACCTCTGACTTAAAGGGCAATAGAGCGGAAGCGCCTGAGCACATGAGGACCTGGACAAGGGAAAGCAGTTTCCGCAGAGGGTGGGCACGGAAAGAAAACACTCTGGAGAGAAAACCAGCCGGCAGCTAGTTAGGTTATGGCTTTTTCCTTCTGGGGAGGTGAGGCCTGCAATGCACAGGCAAGCCGTTCTTCACTCAAGATGCCCAAATTAGTTCACTAAGCTGCACACTCACAGCCTGGCACCGGGCACCAGGCATGCCTGGGGGCCCTGCGTGGCCCAGCCCCTCCTCCTGCCGTGAAGCACAGAGCAGACACCACTTGCTTCTCACACAGTGTTCTTCCTCCACCAATAGATGGATGTCTGGCTGTTAGCAGGACACAGGGATCCCATTCCAGCCTGCAGTATTATTAGCCCCTGACCACATAGTGCTAACTTACAAAAGTACCCTGTGATTGGCTGATGGCTTGGCAGGTCGTTCAAGGCCCACTGCTGGGCCTGAACTGGTTGGGCTTTGGTAGGGTCTAAATGAGGTTCCCAGACACAAGTAAAGTTAAGTAGGGACTAGGAAAGGAAGGGACGCTGATTTACTTTATTGTTGAAAAGAAACCAAGGCAGCAGTGTGGTAAGACCTGGGTGAGATCGTGGTTGGCTATATACTAAAACCTTGGGGAAGTGATTACATCTTTCTGAGCATTAGTGTCTTCATTTAACTAATGGGAAAATAGTAACAAATAAAATAATAATAATACTATACAGCAATAGAAACAAAGGAGGAATCTATGTACTGATCTGGAAATATCCCCAAACGATAATGTAAACTGAAAAGAGAAAGGTATAGAATAGTGTATATAGATTTTACATTACCTTGAATTTTCACCCATGTGAATATAAATGATCTATGACAAAAGACAACCTGCACCTCTCTTTCTTTTTCACATACTGGTGCTATATCAGAGGTCGATGGGAATAGGCAGAATGCAGTGAAGGAGGCTCTCCTCAGGGCTTTTGCTCTTAATAAGGGATCTGCCCAAATTAAAGCAAATACTGAAAGCAGACATTTATCAATCCAGGCTAACCTGTGATAAACACCGAGACTAACCTGACGAAGTCTTCAGGAAGCAGGTCAGGACTAACACCCAGGGAGTCAAGCACGTCGTTTCGAATCTGGAGCAACAACTCAGAATCTTCCCCAAAGGTATCAGAACTAGGATCTCTTCCTTTATCTGTGCGGAACTTCAGGAGCACTAAGAAAGGCAAAGAAGGTAGGTTAAAAACCAAGTCTTTTTTTTTTTAAAGATTCTATTTATTTGAGAGAAAGAGAGACAGAGAGAGAGCAAGAGCAAGCAGGGAGCAAGAGGGAACGGGACAAGCAGGCTCCATGCTGAGGCCCCAACGTGGGGCCCAATCGCCCGACCCTGAGATCATGACTCAAGCTGAAATCAAAGAGTCGGACACTCAGCCAACTGAGCTACCCAGGCACCTCCAAAACCAAGTCTTTTCAAAACAAATGCTTATGGATGTTGAGAACGTAAACACAGAAAGTGGTACAGTAATCAGAATGAGGGCCAAGTGAAAGACAATCTACTTTTATTTGCAAACATAGAGAGGCAATCAATGATTACAAAAATGACTAAAATTACTGTGATGAGTGCCACAATAGTGTAACAGAAGATCTGACACCCTTGGTGGGGTGGTGTCAGTTAAGGACTCCCCAAGGAAGTAGTAACCGAGTCAAGTATGTGTGAATTTGGGGGCAGGGGAAGTAGGGGAGAAGCCTCAAGCAGAGGGAAAAGACCCAATTATGACCCAGAAGACAGGTCTGGAGTGGGAGGCATGCATTCTAGGCATCAGTTCAAAGGGCTGCTTCAGCCAGAAAGGCCAGCCAAATGCTCAGACTCATCAGACAGGCAGGTCATTACAAACAAAACCTCCCTCAGTACAATAATTATGTCAACCTCTAGAAACGAATGTTTAATTTTGCTTGTGAACCAGAGGAAAGGTTCAGATGATGGCAGCAAATTAGAGCTACTGTGTAATGAGACCCTAACAAGGTTTGAATTTTTAACCCCAACAAAAAGACACAGGCAGGAGCCTAAGACTGACAAAAATACCAGCACCTTCTAACGCCAGCACACCTTGTCCACAATGTTCACTGCATGCTGGGTGGATGGTATCCTTATTCCCCACGAGCTCCCCAAAATGGGTGCACAGCTGGCCTGGAGCCCCATCTCTAGGGCAATGCCCCTCCCACATGACACTGCTGCTTCAGAGCTTGGGTAGACACAGACAGGGCCCGGTGTTCTGGGACAGCAGCTCATGCCCGGAGGGGGCTTGCCAGTTTAAAAAAAGTGATTCCTTTTAAGTCTCATCGACAATTGCTGACGGAAAAAGAGAACTTATTCAACAAATTATACTCTCCATCAGTACAAGGGGCTCTTCCCTAAAAATTAAGATGGACTGAAAAGTGACCCAACTGCTGTGAGGCTCTTTAAAAATCCAAGGATTTGCGGGCGCCTGGGTGGCTCAGTCATTAAGCGTCTGCCTTCGGCTCAGGTCATGATCCCAGGGTCCTGGGATTGAGCCCTACATCGGGCTCCCTGCTCAGCGGGAAGCCTGCTTCTCCTCTCCCACTTCCCCTGCTTGTGTTCCCTCTCTCGCTGGGTCTCTCTCTGTCAAATAAATAAATCTTAAAAAAAAATAAAATAAAATAAAAATAAAAATCCAAGAATTTGGAAGCCACCCTCGACTAAAGAATCCATCCTTCGACTTGTTTTCTTTTTTTTTTTCTAAAAGATTTTATTTATTTATTTGAAAGAGAATGAGAGAGAGCATGAGAGGGAAGAGGGTCAGAGGGAGAAGCAGACTCCCCGCTGAGCAGGGAGCCTGATGCGGGACTCGATCCAGGGACTCCAGGATCATGACCTGAGACGAAGGCAGTCGCTTAACCAACTGAGCCACTCAGGCGCCCCTCGACTTGTTTTCTTAAGACTCACAGATCGTTTCAGTGATGAGCGGCCTGGGTTGAGAACCACCAGCTAAGAAGCAGGAATTCATTCATTCACAGGTACGATGGCCAAGCACTCACTGCGGGCCCGGCAGGCCCGGGAGCTGCAGGGAGTGGCCAGCCTGCTCTGGTGAAGGCAATGGGGGTGGCGGCAGAGGGAGGATTCAGGAACCACAGCAGATGGCCCCCTCAAGCCCGAGAGGAGCTCATAAATGGGTTGTCAAGTGCTCCAGGAAGATCTCAAACGGTGGAAGCCCGTTTAAGGAAAAGACGACACAACCTGTCCTGGGCTGGGCTTTTCTCAGAGACAGGTCCCCGGTCCACATTTCTCTGGCAACCTCCACACATCAGCGACTTTGAAAAAAGGACTCCAAAATATCTGTTTTGAATACCGTTTTGTTGTCTGGGGATGTTACTTTCCTCTTTTCAAGAACACAGCTCTGGGGACCTGGGTGGCTCAGTCAGTTGAGTGTCTGACTCTTTTTTTTTTTTTTTAAAGATTTTATTTATTTATTTGACAGAGAGAGACACAGCGAGAGAGGGAACACAAGCAGGGGGAGTGGGAGAGGGAGAAGCAGGCTTCCCGCGGAGCAGGGAGCCCGATGCGGGGCTCGATCCCAGGACCCTGGGATCATGACCTGAGCCGAAGGCAGACGCTTAACGACTGAGCCACCCAGGCGCCCCGAGTGTCTGACTCTTGATTTCGACTCTGGGTCATGATCTTGGGGTTGTGGGATCGAGCCCCGCATGGGGCTCCGCACTCAGCATGGAGTCTGCTTGTCCCTCTCCCTCTGTTCCTCCCCCCCCGCCGCTCTCTCTCTCAAATAAATACAACCTTTAAAAAAAGAAAGAAAGAAGAACACAGCTCCTAGAATCTTCAATGCTACCTGACCACTTGGCAGCCAACTCAGAGCTGATGACAATTCGGATGCTGGCTAACACCAATCTGCCATCACCTAAGCCTCACTTCTAATTCAGCAGATGTGTTGCTGGGATTCCCGTTTGGAGTAAATAAATGCAATCAAGTAATCAGCATTTGGGGGCAGGGTGGAGAAAAGACTAAAACAGGGACCATCAATCCCTGTTTAGACCAAGACTCTTTTTCAACAATGTCCTGTGAAGACAAAGGAATCTGGAAATGTGCTAGTCAGGCCAGAAGAGAGGATACTCTGAGCAGACTGTATCGAATGTCATCGCTATTCCTGTCAATCACTCCTGAGAGGACACAAGGACAGACCCAGAATGAGTTATCAGTGTCGCCTGAGCAATGACCGAAGCCATGCCAAGTGCAAGCCGCTGGAACCGCACAAACCATGGCCCAGTGGCCACTGTGAGGGGAAAATGAGTGAGGCTGCTTGATTTCCAGCAGCCAGGGTGGTGGGCAGCAGGAGCCCGTGCTGGCTGTCTCCAGGCAATCCTCTCATTTCTGTGTCACGGCAACAGAAGCACCAACTGTCACGAGGGACGGAGAGGAGAGGACCATTTTTCCAGCTCCACCACAAAGCTTGTCATCTTTTGGTTAGAAAATCCAGCTAGCTCTTGGAACAAAGCTCAAACCGTTACAATAATCAGAGAACAGTGCCTACAATGTGCCAGGCACTGTTCTTAACGTTTTATGTGCATTAACTAATGCTCATCCTCAGTGACCTGGTGAGGGAGGTATTACTCTCCCCACTTTACTGATGAAGAGATGAAGCGGCTTGTTCAATGTAACTGTCCATAATAAGCAGTGGAGGAGAAATGCCAACTCAGATCTGGCTTCAGAATCGGTGTTTCTTAACCCTAATCGAATCCAGGAGAAATGGTTTAAGACAACCAGGAATGCAGCCCCAAGGATTCCAAGTGGTCTGGCTCTTTGCCCCTAACCTCAGGAAGACTCCTATTCAACCATATTTTTGTGAGATGCATTTTCCAGATGGGCCCTGCCCTCTCCCAACTGGTCCATTAATTTTAAGTTGCTAGTTCAGTGGGTGAGAAGTGGAGGCAGAGGCCGTCCGAAACCTCGCCTCAGAAAGAAGATGGCACGAAAAGGAGGAGGACAAAGGCAGCCAGCAGCTGGCCCCGCTGTCTCTCTGGGCCCCTTGCCCGGTCCTGGTGCAGGCCGTCTGGCCGAGGGCCGGCAGGCTGGCACCGTCCAGATACCTCGCTGACCACATCTGAAGTCCTCTCAGGGCCTCTGGGAAGGGGGCCAGTCAGTCCAGCCACTTACTTGCAGCAAAGCAAACAGAAGCTGTATTTTTCACTCTTTTTCAAATGTCAGCACTCCAGTCAGCAGGGGTCGTGGGGGATAGGGAGAAGCCCATGTCCTGGACAGGCAGCAGCCCCAGAACTGACCCTATCCCCTAACAAGCTCTTGCTTACTAAATTCTCCTCTTTGTTCTGCTTTTCACTCCTCCCAAATAGCCAGTCAGCTACGCGAGCGAGCGCGCACGCGCGCACACACACACACACACACACACACACACACACACACACACACACAC
>NC_058418.1:8475610-8536952 GCF_002201575.2 Neomonachus schauinslandi
CACACACACACACACACACACACACACACACACACACACACACACACCACTGTTGACACTGCAATTCTGAAGAGCACCTCTTCACCAGTTTCCAGATTATAAAATTGTTCCATTAAGATCAAATATTGTCAGGGATGGAGAGCTACTCTGCCAAAAGATGACTCATCGCATAGTATCAAAACACTGCACAAAATTAGAGTTCCAAAGTTGATTAACTTCATCTGAACCTTTTAATTAACTCAGGTTGTTAAAGTCTAAGGGAATGACATTCATCACTACAGATGATAGGCTAGTGTCTCTGCCCAAGTTCAGGACTTGCCCATGTAATGGAAAAAGGCAAACTTCAAAAAAGGAGAAACCAAGCACCTTTTCATTTGTTAGAAGAAAAACAATGTACATGCGAATATACTACTATTCTGAAAAAAGGAAATTAACACGCAAATTCAAATTTAAACTGAATCAGAGTATCAGATTCGTGTTGTAACAGAAATCTGGAAAGCAGCACTATTTTTTATTTATTTATTTATTTATTTTAAGATTTTATTTTTACTTATTCGACGAGAGAGAGACAGCGAGAGAGGGAACACAAGCAGGGGGAGTGGGAGAGGGAGAAGCAGGCTTCCCACTGAGCAGAGAGCCCGATGCGGGGCTCGATCCCAGGACCCTGGGATCATGACCCGAGCCAGAGGCAGATGCTTAACGACTGAGCCACCCAGGCCCCCATGGAGAGGGAGAGAGTCTTAAGCAGACTCTGCACTGAGCAGGGCTTGATCTCACAACCCTGAGATCATGACCTGAGCCAAAATTAAGAGTCCAATGCTTAACATAACCAAGCCATCCAGGCACCCCCGTCCCACAAAGCCTATCTTTTAAGGCAAAACATGAGGTCTCATGTTTGGTCAATTGCTCTTTCCAATAAATACATACCAAGGATGGTAATAACTAGAATTATTGTGATGATTTCACAGTGTATACAAATATCGAATCATTATGTTGTAACCTGAAATACAGTGTTATAGGTCAAGTACATCTCAATAAAAACAAATATATAAATAAGTAATGAGCACCGATTTTGTGCCAGGCCCTGAGCCGGACAGGGGAAAGCAAAACGCACACACTGCCCTCTCAGAGCATTTAGGGAAGGTGACAAAATTACATACAGAATAACAAAAAGTGGGAACCAGCAAAGGTGCTCTGAGAGAGCATTACTGGATGGAATGGGGCGGTCTCGCTGGGTGGAGCCATCTCATCCCCACTGGCCACCAGGCCTGAACACTGACCCTGGGCACACTCTCACCCTTGGCACATCCACGTGCTGCTTCAAAGCCAAGGGAGCTTTGAAACTGGCAGGCAGCAGCAGTAAGGAGCACAGCGCTGGAGCCAAACTGCCTGGGCTGGATCCCAATTTTTCCACTTACTATGACCTTGGGCCTGTGAAAACATCCTCGAGCCTCCTCTGTAAAATGGGAATCATTAAGAGCACTTCCCTTACGGGGTTTAAAGACTAAGTGAAGTAGTCCCCGCAAAGGAGCCCGGACAGCGCCAGGTGCAGCGAGAGCACCGGGTAAATGACAGAGCTCCAGAGCCGCTGCTCTTCCACAACCTCCATAAACCGAGCTTGCTCGCCCTCGGAGAAACTGACATACTTCGTCACTTAGCTCTGTTACCATCACTAACTCAGCTGTGAGCTCTGGAGGCTCCAGTGACCCGGCTCTGAGCAATCCTGATACTCTGCATACCCCCCGCCCTCTTTTTCCTCTAATACTCGGATCTCAGGGTATGATCTTACAGTCACTTGTGTAAATTCACTGTACAAGGACGGGATTTGTCTCCTCTGCTGGATTTTTGTGCTTGTGGGACAGAAACCGTATCTGCTTTGTTCACTATTCTCTACTTAATGCCTAGCACAGGGCATGCCCCATAGTGGGCACTGAGAAACTCTCCACTCGGGCGAAGGACGGACACCAGTCACACATGAGGGGCTCATGACAGCTGACACAGGATCCTCACCCACCCTTACCAGGCCTGTTCTTCTATTCAGAATATAGTTTTCAACATAACCAGGATGGATCTGTTCCTTACCATGTATTTACATATATGGTAGATTTGGAAAGTCCAGCAAGAAACAAAAAAACATACACAGTGCACCACATGTGTCCTCAAGAGGGAAACGAGATGAAATCTGGCTTTCAAGGCCAGGGGCGCCTGGGTGGCTCAGTCGGTTAAGCATCTGCCTTCAGGGGCTGTCATGATCCCAGGGTCCTGGGTTTGAGCCCTACATCGGGCTCCCTGCTCCGCGGACAGCCTGCTTCTCCCTTTGCCTGCTGCTCCCCCTGCTTGTGTTCTCTCTCTCCCCTTTCTCTCAGTCAAATAAATAAACAAAATCTTTAAAAAAACAAAAAGCAAAAAAAATCAAGGCCGTATCTGAGGGCTAAAGGTGCAGAAAAGCCAGCCTGCAGGCATGAAGCTCCAAGGAGGGACAGAGCTGGATTGGGGAAGGCAGGGACGTTTCAGGGAAGTCACTGTGAGTTTGGCTCTTGCAGCCTCCTGCCTTTTGAGGTGCCTGGTCATCTGTTCAGCTCAGTTCCACATTACTTGCCCCTTCTTTTACTTCACTCTTTAACCACAGAAACTTACAAGTAGGTGTGTGCATATATTCATTCATTCATTTTTTCATCCACAAACATTTCCTGAGCACCTGCACTCCAGCCTCACACCCCCTTGCTGGGGACCCAGAAGCGATCCAGACAGCACCAGGTCCTGCCATCCAGAGGGCACACTCATAATTCCTGACTGTCACGACTGTCACCATGGCCACACAGTACTTTGATCTCACTCTCCAGAGAGCCTCACCACTGGAGTGGCCTCCCCTGAAGACTTGCTCTGAAATGCCCCTTCTGAGCTCCAAGTCCTGGCCACCCTTTCACCTCTCCAGTGAAACCTGGTGTGGGACCTTATCGCATAACAGCTCAAAACAGAAAAAGAAAGCTGTCTCTTATTATTTACATCTCACTCTCTTCTGAAAAGAATTTGAAGCAGCCGCATGCAAGTTATTGGGGGGAGGGGTGGGGAAGGGAGTGCTATTTCTCAGAAATGACCTGAAAACAAGATGCCGTTTTTTGACTACCAAATTAAAGGCCAAGATTACTCACCTAAGCAAGAAGGCAGAGGGAACTGCTCTGTCACTGAGCTCTGGTGGGAGGGTAAATGCTCAGTAAACCATAAGAAAATGTGGTACTGAGGATCTTTACAAAGGGCCATGCCCCTTGGCCAGTGATTGAATTATGTATAAATGGTCACTACCATGTTATTTATACGACAGAAAATCTGGAAATGATATCAGATGGTAGGATGGTTACGTAAAACATATTGACAGATTGGAATATTATTAATCTATTAAAATTATGTTTAAGCAGGTTTTAGTCAGGGGCGCCTGGGTGGCTCAGTTAGTTGGGCATCCGACTCTTGGTTTCGGCTCAAGTCACAATCTCATGGGTTGTGGGATTGAGCCTCGTGTCAGGCTCCTCACTTGGCAGGGCGTCTGCTTGAAAGAGTCTTTCCCTCTGCGCTACCCCCAACAAAGATAAATACATCTTAAAAAAAAAACAAAAACAAAACCACACACCCTAATTTAGGTTAAAAAAAAAAAAATCCTACAGGGGCACCTGGCTGGCTCAGTCAATGGAGTGTGTGACTCTTGATCTCGGGGTTGTGAGTTCGAGCCCCACATTGGGTGTGGAGATTACTTAAAAATAAAACCTTAAAAAAATTCTATAAATCCTATATTCAGAATGCACTCCACTATGTAAAAACAAAACAGAATGAGGTAAGGTACAACTGTTCCCACCCCATTCTAGAGGTGGGAAACTGAGGCTTGGGACAGAGAGGCTCAGGGTCACAATGGACTCAAAGGTCACCACATTCATAACCTCAATGCTGTACCCCCTCCCTAGGAGCAGAAACAAGATAGGAGACATGCTAGTTCACAAAATAAAAATCACTTCAAATGGATTTGGCTCCCCACCCCAGAGCCCACCAGTTTAGAATAATGCCAACCACTCAGTCAGACTCCTGTCCAGCCAAATACTGATTCTCCTCTAAAAAATGTCAAGTGATTCCTGAGCTTGACCCTCACTTTGAAGCAGAACATTTTGACTAGTATGCAAAGACTGTATGTAACTTACAAAAAGAAGAGGACAAGGAAATTCTAAAACGCAGAGACAATTACGTAGAGGGCAAGCAGAGAGATCCACAGCCCCCCGCCGCAGGGCCCCTTCCCTCTCAGCGTTGCCAACCGCACCCTCTACTCACAGAGCGGTTCTGACAGAGCCCTCTGCATTCACACTCACCCTGCCTGGTCACAAGCAGCAGGGAGACAGGGGCTTTTCTCTAGCCCAGCACTTGAGTGGCACATGACCTTGACTCTGGGCATCTGCTGCTCTCTGCCAACGGCTCTCACCGAGGGAAGATGGCACAGGACATTCCCGTGACTGTGGTCTGACAGTAGGAGAAAAGATGGGAGGCGCTGAACAAGAACTGCAGCTGGGCTGGGGGCCCAAGAGCAGCTCAAACACAGGCTAACGCCGGGGGTGGGGGAGACATAGGGCTGCAAAGCAAACAACCAGGCAGGTCTCGCTGACAATGCTGCCCATTATTACAGTCTGTTCTCAGGGGCCTCAGGTTCCCATCTGCCAAAGTGGGATAAGGAAATGTCACAGGGCTCTTGTGAAATTCAGATTTGTAAAATGGACATAATGCCATTATTGGTGGTGCTAATATAGTCGACCCTTGAACAACATAGAGGTTTAGAGGCACTGACCCCCCGTGAACACGACAATCCACATATAACTTTGATTCTCCAAAAACTTCACTACTAATAGCCTACTGCTAGCCGGAAGCCTTAGTGATAACAGAAACAGTTGGTTAACAAATATTTGTGTTCTATCTATTACATACTGTATTCTTACAATAAAGTAAGGTAGAAAAAAGGAAATGTTATTAAGAAAATCACAGGGGGGTGCCTGGGTGGCTCAGTCATTAAGCGTCTGTCTTCGGCTCAGGTCATGATCCCAGGGTCCTGGGATTGAGTCCCACATCGGGCTCCCTGCTCGGCAGGAAGCCCGTTTCTCCCTCTCCCACTCCCCCTGCTTGTGTTCCTGCTCTCGCTATCTCTCTCTCTGTCAAATAAATAAATAAAATCTTTAAAAAAAAAAAAAGAAAGAAAGAAAATCACAGGGAAGAGAAAATAATTTTACAGTACTGTACGGTATTTATCAAAAAAAGAATTCATGTGTAAGTGGACCTGCACATTTCAAATCTGTGTTGTTCAAGGCTCCGCTGTAATTGAAATCTGACTGCGTTGGACAACACTTAGACACTTACTAGGTTTGGTGACCCTGGACAAATGACGGCCTGTCCAACAGTCAATAACCTCATGTGACAATGGACGATCATAATAAGATCTGCTCTCACGAGGGCGTTATGAAGATTTAATGGGATTGTGACACATGTAAAGCTCTTAATCAACAATGATGAAAGCACAACAGGGGCCGGGCCTTTGTTTAATCCCTGTTGTCCGATGAGGCGGACTTAGGGTTATGCCCATTTGTCAGACTGAAGAGCGGAGCAGTGCCTCACCAGGATGGGTTTTCTCGCCAGTCTATCCGCTGACGGCTATGAGGCACTAGACCGTCCTTACGGGGCACCTCTGCCCTTCCCCTCAGCTCTCTTCTCTCACATGGCACTGCCTTGCTTTCTGAATGACTGCGGTCTGCGTTCTCCACCACTGATAAGGCAGTGGCCCCAAAACACCCAAACAGAACAACAACCACCAAAAAAACCACTGCTTTTTTTCTTTCGCCCTTCCTACAAATTATTTTTAAACATCTGTGGTCATGACAGCAGCGAATCAACAAGTACTCGACTGCCACCCCCTTATCGGAACCCACTTCCCTGTGGCCGTCTCCTCCTCAGTGGTCCTTGTCACTGCTGGACACTGCTGAAACACCCAGTGGGGAATGCCAGGCCCGAATGGGAACGGCTGCCCTTGACCTGGTCTGCAAAGGTCACAAGTTCTAAAATAAGAAGTTCCCTCTGAACAGAACTCATCACCAAATCAAGCTGAGGCCGAGAGACAAAGACAATTACAAATCCTAAAAACAAGGAGTTAAGTAGGGAGTGCGGTGGGGCAGGGAGAATTGGAGGAGGAGGCATCAAAAAACAAAGTTTTCTAGAGTCTACAACAGGAAAAAAAATATTACAAAGCACCCACCATCAAGACACCTTGCAAAAGAATCCACGCGGAGAGGATGAAAAATGAGATATAAAATACTAGAAAGCTCTAGGGGCGCCTGGCTGGCTCACTCAGGAGCATGAAACTCTTGATCTCAGGGTCACAGGTTCAAGCCCCAGGTTGGGTGTAGAGGTTACTAAAAAAAAAATAAGTAAACCTAAAAAAAGAAAGTTCTAGAAGAATATACAAGAAATGGCTGTTTCCTCTGAAGTTACCTATATATTTTACTAATCTGTTTCATTTTTACAATTTAAAAAAGGAGAAAACAGAACTACTTTGAAGGCTCTCATATATATGATCATCGCAAGTATAAAGTTCTCAAAATCTCCATTTCTACAGAGGCCACGAAGTGAAGGGACTTGCTTAAGGTCAAGAAATATATGCAGAGCTGGGACCTAAACTTCTTCTTTCCATTTCCAACTCTGGAGACTTCAAGGTATAGGTGACTGAGAAGATTCTACGGGCAGGAGAAAGGAGATATGAACCCCAAACTTGTCTGGCTAGATTTACAAACCAAGAAAAGAGCCTAATCCCCCAGTGAAGGGCCCTGACCTCTCCAGCTCCTACCAGAGACAGGAGCTGCTGGTTGTTAACAAGCCCTTGCTCTCTGGACACAGAAGTTAAAGGCGTGGAAATACTTCTCCATCCTTTAGATGCTTATGGCACAGTCCTACAGCTACGTCTGGGTCTTACAGGTACTTCCAGGCTTGTGCCACAGTGGAGAAAAGGACTCAGGCAAATTAGCACCATCTAAGCAGCTTTACATGAGCCTAAAATAAACTAATGAAGCCACAGGTTAAGAATTAGCAAAATTCTGGGGTGCGTGGGTGGCTCAGTTGGTTAAGCATTTGCCTGCCCTTGGCTCAGGTCACGATCCCAGCATCTTGGGATCAGCCCGCATCGGGCTCCCTGCTCAGCGGGGAGTTTGCTTCTCCCTCTGCCTCTGCCCACCCCCCACTCATGCTAATAAATACAATCTTAAAAAACAAAACAAAACAAAAAGGAATTAGCAAAACTCTCCAAACGTAGGACAGGTGGCCTCAGCAATCAATCGACCCACACTGACCAAGCCCATTCTGCATCAGGCCTCTGCTGGACAGTCAAGAGACGAGGGAGCCCACAAGACAGCCCTCAAGTCAGCTCTGTTGTCTGGGGGTGGCATGGGGATTACAGAGGAAGGAAACCCAACTCAGATAAGGGGAGTTAGGTTCCTGGAGGTAGCACTGGAGCTGAGCAATGAGGGTTAAGTGGGAAGGGCTGAAGCAGGATATTCCAGGCAGAAGAAATGGAAATGTGTATAGAAATGAAGGGGGTGAAAGCAAGTAGTTCAGTAAGAGTGTAGGGTTCAAGGACGGCAGAAGGGAATGGAAAGGAGAAATAGAGGTCAGTGGGTCCCAGGTCTAGAATGCCAAGCCACAAAGTTTAAATTGTATCCTGATGGCAAAAAAGATTCATGGAAGGGTTTCAGTTTTTAGAAAGATCAATCTGGTGACTGAAAATGGATTAGAAGGAGGAGCTCTAAAGGCAGAGGCTGGTAAAAGGACCACAGCACTGATGAAGGCTGCCGGTGAGAGGCAGTCCTATGGGAGAACTCGTGGTCATCTGAATAGGAGGGAGGGAAATCAGGTCTCCAGTGAACTCGGGTTCCAGAGAGCACCACACAGAGTGCTGGGCTGGGGCTCTAGGTGAAAGGAGCCGCCAATCATGCATATGAACTTCACGAATGCTCCGCAGAAGAGAAAAAGGCAAATAGGCTGGAACAAAGTTAACAGCTTAATTTGGAGCACTGGCTTCCAACAGACTCATTCTGGCTCTGGGTAAACACAGACAGCATATTAGGACACCTCATCTTTAATCCACCCACAACCAAAGAGGCTCAGCAGGGGGAAGTGAGTTACAAGAGGCCACCACTGTATCTATGCCCTTTGCTCCCCTAGTACCTGCCTCCAAGCCACCATTTGTATTTTTAGTAAGTTCCTGCCCAGCTCCAGACAGAAGGTGAGTGTGACGTGTTTACATGCAAATACACCCCCTACAGTCTGCCTACCACTACTGCTTGACAGAGGAAATTCTTTTTTGCAGAGCAAAGGCCCATAGTGGAGGCCAAGGAGACTTGCTCATCATCTCCTACCTAATTCATCAGGCTTTGCTGTTCTGGTGATGTGCGGTATTTCTCCCACAGCAAGGGTCTCTAGGCACCCTATACAGCTCTTTTCCAGAGGAACTGTACATGCAGAATACCAGATTCAGACCTCCCCACCATCTGAAGAGATGACGAGGATGTGCTGTTAAAATATGCCATTCCTGGGGCACCTGGGTGGCTCAGTCGTTAAGTGTCTGCCTTCAGCTCAGGTCATGATCCCAGGACCGTCCTGACCGTGCTGGGCTCCCTGCTCAGCAGAGGCCTGCTTCTCCCTCTCCCACTCCCCCTGCTTGTGTTGCCTCTCTCGCTATCTCTCTCTGTGTGTCAAATAAATAAATAAAATCTTTAAAAAATACATGCCATTCTATGGACCCCGCACAGATCACCAATAAGCCCTTTGCAAGTATTACTCATCAGCTATCAAATAGCATTTTTCCAGGTGCTGAGAATCGGTTCATTTGGAGACTGTTTTTGTTTTTTGTTATTTTTAACTTTTTTTTTTTTTTTTAAAGATTTTATTTATTTATTTGAGAGCGAGAGCACAAGTGGAGGTAGGGGCAAAGGGGGAGAGGGAGAAAGAGAGAGAGAAAAGGTGAGGCAGACTCCCTGCTGAGCAGGGAACCCCACACAGGGCTTGATAACAGGACACGGAGATGACCTGAGCCAAAGTCAGATGTTTAACCAAGTGAGCCACCCAGGTGCCCTTATTTTTAACTTTTTTTTTTAAACATATAATTTTTTTTAAGATTTTAATTTATTCATTTGAGACACAGAGAGAGCGAGAGAGCGAGAGAGAGAGCGCATGAGCAGGGAGAGAGGCAGAGGGAGAGGGAGAAGCAGGCTCCCCATCAAGCCAGGAGCCCGATGTGGGGCTCGATCCCAGGATCCTGGGATCATGACCCGAGCCGAAGGCAGACGCTCAACCATCTGAGCCACTCAGGCGCCCCTATTTTTAACTTTTGAAGTAATTTTAGACATACAGAAAAACTGTACACAGAATTCCTGTATAACTTCATCTAGATTTCCCAAATGTTAACATTCTACCACATTTATCATTATTTCTCTATATCTACACATACTCATTTTTTCCTGAATGATCCAGCATTTGCCCCTAAATACTTCAGGGTGTATTTCCTAAAAACAAGAATATTCTCTCACATAACCACAAAACAATTATGCAAACCATGAAATTAACACTGACAGACTGTATCTAATCTATAGACCTTTTTCAAATTTTATCAACTGTCCCACTAATGTCCTTGAAAGCAAAAGAAAAGTCTTCCAGTACTCTCGAATCCAATCTAGAATTCCCCATTCCACTTAGTTATCGTGTCTCTTTATTCTCCTTTAATCTGGTACAAGAGTTCCTCAGTTCTTTGTGACACTTTGAAGAGTACAAGTCATTTACTTCACAGAATATTCTTCTATTCGAGTTGGTCTGATGTTTCCTCGTAATGAGACTCACATTACCCACTTTGGACAGGAAATCCAGAGTGGTGGTGTGTCCTTCTCAGTGCATCCTCTCGGGATGCATTCCCGGAATATCAACTTTGATCTCTCGGTTGAGGTACAATCTGCCAGGGTTCTCTAAAGTCTCTCTCTGTAATTAGTTAAAAAGTATCTTGGGAAGAGACATCTCTTCTATTTCACAGCAAACCTTTCCGTTAGGTTTAGCATCCATCAAGGATTCTTTTTTTGTTTTTAAAATTTTATTTATTTATTTGACAGAGAGAGACACAGCAAGAGAGGGAACACAAGCAGGGGGAGTGGGAGAGGGAGAAGCAGGCTTCCCGCTGAGCAGGGAGCCCGATGCGGGGCTCGATCCCAGGACCCTGGGATCATGACCTGAGCCGAAGGCAGACGCTTAACGACTGAGCCACCCAGACACCCCTCCATCAAGGATTCTTGACTGAAACAACTTTTACTGCTATGGTGATGGTCATACACAGATTTTTTTAACTTCATCGCTCCTGCTTTATTCTTCTATGAAAAAAAAAAATTTCGTCTCTGCCCCATTTACTTACTTATTCATTTATCTATCAGTATAGACTCATGGGTTCTTTTTTTTATTCAATGGGTTATAATCTATTATTTACTTGATCCTCCAACTGTCCCAGATTTCACCAGGAAGAGCCCCTTCAAGTTGGCTACTGTGTCCTTCTAACATGACCCATAATTCTTCCCCCCCACACAGAAAGCAGAAAAATAATTTATTCCAATAGATGGCAGAAATAAGAAAGTCATCCTGAAAATATACTTTGGTGCAATTCTGTTGGGACAGACAGTTCCTCTGAACATGCTCTCCTACTGACTGCCCCTTTGGATTCTGTCTTGTGACAGTTAAACACTTTGCTGATTCCCATGTTGTGACCAGGCAGGAGTCATCTTCAAATTCACAGGTTCCAAGGAGAGAGCAATGTATTTCTCAGAAGAATAACACCTTCTATCTCAGAAGAGTGCACAAACACTTTATAGAGTCAGCACAGTTTAGGTTAAGTAGGCACATAATTCGTCAAAATGTAAAAAAGGCGACAGGAAAAAATACTGCATTGTAGAATAAGATATTAAAATGTGGTGTGAATATTTAAGGCAGCTGATGGCCAAAAGAGGCATGTCAAAGGTGGTCTGGGTTTGGAGTTGATTTTGCATCTAGAGGAATTCTCCTCGTGACCTCAATGATGGAGCCCTGGAGAGCAGGTCTTCCTCCTTAAGGCCAATGATACTTGAGGTACCAAATGGTTTCATTTTTCAACTGTGGTCCAAAGAGAGGGTTGAGTTGGGCCAGAATTGCAATCAGCCGAAAGAGATAGCAGCAAACTGAACAGGTTACCAACATGGTGATGGTAACTCCCCGGTTGGGACCCTTAGGGATGAACCAGAGCACGCAGAAGCGGACAGAGCCCGAGAACACGTTCGTTACGATGAGAGGCACCGTAAGGCCGTTATACGCCATGGCTGCCACTGGAGCTACCAGCCCCTGCCCAGCCGCCTCACTTTGGTCCCACCCCATGACCCATCATTCTTTGAGCACATCTTAACTTTAACAAGCAGGATCTGGGCATGAAGTGTATTCATGGCTTGCTACCAGAGTGTCCTTGCTTCTAAGCCCTCTCAACAAACAGAACTAGGAAATACACATGCATAAATGTGAAGACACACACATACACACATCTATTTCTGTATCTACACAGAAAAACCATGAGTTCATCTGGTGACCCCAATTCCCATCTGATCTCACAGCCTTTCCCACCTTCCATACTTATAGGAACTCCCTTTTCTGGCAATAAAAAAAAACCTGATTCTCATTATCCACAATATATTTACCTATCTGCTCAATTCTAGAACAAACAGTAACTAGTTTCAGAATTGCTAACCCATACACCACTGTGAAAAACAAACCTACTAATTAGAGTTCGGTATTTGTTTATAGTTCTTTTTTCTTTAGTCTGAGGATATATATTCAAAAGCTACATGGGTTAGTTCCTTTTTCCTGCTTCAGTATAGTAATGGCGTCATTTGAAATAAATACTTAATATGCTGTAAAGTAAGAACACAAATGAGCGCAAAGCTGTGACACAGGACATGGGTACCCCCCTCCCCTGTGGCAGTTTCCCTCTAATTGGCTGGGCCTTCAGAAGCTGCGGAGCTTTACGAACATACAGATATGCCAGGCTCCCCTAGTTATTTTGAGCCAATAAATCTGAGCTAGGACCAGGGAATCTGTATTTTTCAAATGTTCCCTGATTCTGATATCCTATCAGTTGGAGAATGACTGGCTGTAAGAATAAAAGCCTAGGAGAGCCTGGCTGGCTCAGTCTCCGGGAAGACCATGCGACTCTTGATCTCAGGGTCGTTGAGTTCGAGTGCCACACTGAGTGTAGAGATCACTTAAAAATAAAATCTTAAAAAAAATAAAAATAAAAGAATAAAAGGCTTTTAAAAAGCAGGGCCCTGATGATCTCCCCTCCAGCCAGCTCTGAGAGAGTTTGTACTGGTCCCCTGCAGGGACTGCTCCTCTACCTGCAATCTTCTCACTTCTCTTCAGCCCCTAGCAAACACTTCTTCTTTAAAAGCCAGCTCAGATGTATTGTCCTCTGTGAAGACTCCTCGGCTTCCCAAAGACGGCCAGACCCCCCATTCCCTGAGCTCCTCGGTAGTTTATTATGAAGTAATTCACACATGCTGAAGAACAGAACAGCACAACACAACAGCCTTCTCTAGTGCCCTGTTACAACTCTCTTCACGATAAGTATTTGTTTCTCTTTTCCACTGGCAAGCATCTGATGAGGATTCCCAGGCACAGGATCTGACATTTAGCAGGTGCTCAAACAATGTTTGGTTAAGATTATTTTCAGCTTTAATTCTGTGGCTCAAAAACGGCCTAAGTACTTTTCCACGACTCATCAGAACAGAGACCGAGAAAGTTCAAATTGCCAAGGATTCTCTGCTAAGTAATTCTCCTTTTGTGATGAAGCCCATCTCTTCCTGCTCTGGGCTCAACCTGCATGTTATTGTTCATGCGGGTAAGTGAATGCTGTTTCCATACTAGACCTGATATTTTTAGCACTCCTGTTATGATAAACTCACAGTAACCTCAAAAAGAACAAATCAAAGTCAACTTTTTGCCACAGGAAACCAGCTCACGCTTAATGTTTTGCAACATGCCATGGGAGAATAATAAAAAGATGAGATCTTTTGCTCACAGATGGCGAGGCCAACTCTCAAGATAGTGGAAAAATGCAGCAGGAAGCATGCAGTCTGGCCACTATCTTATTAAGTAAACTGGAAAAACACTCGACACTCAAACCAGGCAAACACACACGCACACAGACACCACAGAGCAGCTGCTTCACCAGAGGCCGAACTGTGAATGGGGCAGTAAGAAACACCTGCGTGTGAGGGGCTGGAATCGAGCCTGATGGGTGCCTGAGAAATGGGCAGGCAAGAAGATCCTGCAGGGACACCAGTGGGCAGGCTGTTCTCCCTCTAGAGTGGACCAAATGATCAGACTAGCAAAAGCCAGTCACTCAGGCAAAAAATACTTACTTACGGAGCACCTACTATGTGCTCTACTGGGTGACAGTGAAACAAAGTCAGGTCCCCTATGAGGTTTTCTTGGGCGTGCACCATAGCCGAGCAAGCACTGCGACCTCACTAGGAATTCCTAAGGCATCATTAGGTGTGTAAGTCACCTTCCTAGAAGGACTCTTCGGAACAAATTCCAAGGACCAGGAAAAACTGAAAACAGCTTACATGCCTTTCAAGATGAAACTGGTCACAAACAATGGTACACCCAAAGGAATACATCATGCAGCCAACAAGACATAGGAGGTCACTCTATACATGCTCCAAGATCTTTCCATCTCACTTAAGGCGATCCAGTAGAAAAAAGCAAGCTGCTTTAATAGTTTGGTTTACATATGCACATGCATGATTATAACTGTTAATCATTTTCCAAGAAGACAGGAAAGAGTCTTTTTTTTTTTTTTTTAAGATTTATTTATTTGAGAGAGAGAGAGAGCAAGCATACAGTGGGAAGAGGCAGAGAGAGAATGCCAGGCAGACTCCATCCTCAGCATATAGCCCGATGCAGGGCTCAATCTCACGACCCTGAGATCATGAGCTGAGTCAAAATCAAGAGTCGGATGCTTGGGGTGCCTGGGTGGCTCAGTCGATCGTCTGCCTTTGGCTCAGATCATGATCCCAGCCTCCTGGGATTGAGCCCCGAGTGGGGCTCCCTGCTCAGCAGGGAGTCTGCTTCTCCCACTCCCTCTGCTCCTCCCCACTACTCGTGTGTGTGTGCTCGCTCACTCTCTCAAATCAATAAATCTTAAAAAAAAAAAAGTTGGATGCTTTTTTTTAAAAAGATTTTATTTCTTTATTTGACAGAGAGAGACACAGCGAGAGAGGGAACACAAGCAGGGGGAGTGGGAGAGGGAGAAGCAGGCTTCCCGCTGAGAAGGGAGCCCAACGCGGGGCTCAATCCCAGGACCCTGGGATCATGACCTGAGCCGAAGGCAGATGCTTAACGACTGAGCCACCCAGGCGCCCCAGAAGAGTTGGATGCTTAGCCGACTGAGCCACCCCAGATAGGCAAGAAATTCTTTCTAAATTGGAGATTTTTTTTTAAGATTTTATTTATTTATTTGAGAGAGAGAGAAAGAGGGAGAGCAAATGAGCACAAGCAGGGGGAGGAGCAAATGGAGAGGGAGAAACAGGTTCCCCACTGAGGAGAGAGCCCGATGGGGAGCTTTATCCCAGGACCCCGGGATCATGACCTGAGCCGAAGGCAGACGCTTCACCGAATGAGCCACCCAGGTGCCCTGGCAAGGAATTCTTAAACAGTTTCCCCCACAAATTGGAAGTGGGGAAAATGGGGAGGGTATAACGAAGAAAATTTACCCTTTTACACCATTGTGAATTCTTTGAAAACTGCTTACTGTGATACTTTTTCAAAAAAATAAAACTCAAGTGTCTCTTGGGGGAGGAGGAAGACTATCTGGGTCAGAATTCAGATAATCTTTGTGTCTAACACATATCTGAACCAGGGTTTTCTGTACTGTGGTGGTGATCCCATTTCTCTAACATGGAGAGCTCCTGATTTACAGTTTAACAAAATCACTTAGCTTAGAGGTGCACATTACAGATGTAAGGAGCACAGTTCATGGATCAAACAGACCTCATGGTCTAAATCCTGGTTCTGTCTATAAAACCAAGCATATGCCCAAGCAAGTCACAGCCACGCTCAACCTTGGTCTCCTTAAAGAAAATGGGACAGCAACTATATTTCAAAGGTTATCACAATAATAATGAGAATATGTCAGATGCTCAGCACAGTGCGAGGTAAAGCATCAAGCCGCGTTCAGTACACAATAACCATTCTTACACACCACATGAAAACCACAGTAGTGCCTGTAAAGTCGACCACTCAACCTGGATATTCCCTAAGGCCATCCCACACACTGAAGTCAGACGTTACCATTGTTTGATTTTATAATAACAAAACTAAGGCCATTTTAGAATTATATCAATTTCAGGTGTGCAAACCTTGACTTAAAAAAACAAACCAACTCTCCTCAATATGTGATTGGAAAATGTTCTGAAGAGAGTCAAAGGAAAATATTCAATAGTCTAGAAGCTGTGCCCCGGCACTCGTTTTTCACATTTACCATCTCAGTACATCTCTTAGAGCCAAGGGAAGGCAGTGCTATCCCCTAGCCCCCTCAGCCCCAAGTTAGGAACCTAGATCTGAATGAAGCTCATGCACCAAAGGTTAAGCCTCTTGATAAGGCGGAGATGTGATCTGAGCTCAGCTCTGTCAGCCTCCAAAGCCATGCTTTTTCCAAGACACAAGACTGTATCAGTCTCTACTCAGGCTGTACTTTTATTGCCATGGTTAGCAGTCAAAACAGTCTGGGCAAAAAGAATGCTTCTAATTAAAATCAAACTTTGGGACTACGTGGAGGATATTGTTTGAATTAATTAATTTTTTAAAAATCACAAAACAACACCCCCCAAAACAAAACAAGAAATAACTTCTAGGGCGCCTGGGTGGCTCAGTTGGTTAAGCGACTGCCTTCGGCTCGGGTCATGATCCCGGAGTCTGGGAATCGAGTCCCACATCGGGCTCCCTGCTCGGCAGGGAGTCTGCTTTTCCCTCTGACCCTCCCCCCTCTCATGCTCTCTCTATCTCATTCTCTCTCAAATGAATAAATAAAATCTTTAAAAAAAAAAAAAGAAAGAACTTCTAGAATTTTTTTTAAAGAAATAAAACTAAGTTTTCTGGTATAAGTCATGAGTCAATGAAGTTGTTAATTATAAATATAAAAGTAGAGGGACGCCAGGGTGGCTCAGTCCATTAAGTGTCTGGCTTTGGCTCAGGTCATGATCCCCGGGTCCTGCGACCGAGTCCCACATAGAGCTCCCTGTTCAGCGGGGAATCTGCTTTTCCCTCTCCCTCTGCCACTTCCCTTACTTGTGCGCTTGCGCTCTCGCTCCCAAATAAATAAATAAAATCTTTATTTTAAAAAAGATACAAGTATAAAAGTAGAGAAATACAAGCCACAGGAATGATATTTTATTAGATTCACTGATTATTTAGACTCTGAAAAGATTTTCAAGACAGGCTGGCTGACTTAAGTCTTATCATTTGAGAAGCGAGGAAACAAAATCCTAGAGAAGCAAGTTATTTGCCTAAAGTCACAAAGACCGTTAACGGCAAGTGTATTTGGCAGAAGGCAACTTCACATGTGGAAGCTGCTATGCTTTCCTGCATAAATCCAATGAGGTCAAATTACGGGAGAATCCCATAGCTCCATGAATGGCTGAGCAGAAAATCAAAAGGAGTATTTCCCTGGATATAAGATTAAGATGATACACCCACAGAGGATCAGCTTCATATCTACAAGCAGAGGGTTCTAAGCTGCTGGAATAACCAGGGAAAGAGATCACGACAGCCATTTCCCTCTACTTCCAGAACTTTAGTCCAGCAGGCAGCCAAGGGCGTTAATAAGTATGCATTCGTAGAGGAGCTCCCCAAAGCCAAGCCAGGCCCTCGTGCTCGTTGCATTTGGAGCACTCGCAGTAGTTCCAATTGCAGCCCCTCTGGAAAGATACAGCAGAGCTCAGAGAGACCAACTGACCAAAAAATATCACTAGAATGTGTGTATGACACCACGCAAGAAAGGTTAGAACCTGTCACCTGCTGCAGAGAGAGAGGCTCAGCAAAGGCTGTGATGGATATCCAGAAAGAGCAGTGGGTGTGGTGTGAAGGAACTAGCCCCTGGAAGAGTCAGGAGACTTGGGATTGAGATGCAGACTACCACCATTTTGTTCTATGACAATGGCGAGTCACTTCCCCTCCTGTGCCACTGAACGGGTTCTGAGGCTTAGGGAAAGTGGCCTGATGATGTGGACTTGCCAGTCAGCAATGAGGGGCCTTCAGCCACACATGCCACGGGTGAGTGGGGTGGGGGGAGGAGTAGAAAGCCCCTTCCTGCCACTCCTGGCCTAGAGGATATGTGGGCCTGCCTCCTTTTATAATTCTATGACTGTTAGAGAATTGTACATGTAAAGTGGTTAGGAGGGTAAATTTTATGGTATGTGTTTCTTACCATAATAAAAAAATTTCTATGACTATTAACTAACGAACATCGTTTTAATCACCAAACCGAAGCCCTGAAATTGAAACTGGAAAGGTACTGAGTACTGTTTAGAAGAGAGAAGTATACATATGGGAATGTTTTATCCAACAAAGTGTCACAGGCAGAAAATTAAAATCTAGTAAGATTGCTGCCATGATAATACCTACTCAAGTATGGAATTAAGGGAAATTGAGTCAATCCCAAAATTTCTACACAGTTGCAAAGTACTCATGTCAATAACCAAAAACCCAAACAAACAAAACAAAAACCCACAACTGGGCGCCTGGGTGGCTCAGTTGGTTAAGCGACTGCCTTCGGCTCAGGTCATGATCCTGGAGTCCCTGGATCGAGTCCCGCATCGGGCTCCCTGCTCGGCGGGGAGTCTGCTTCTCCCTCTGACCCTCCTCCCTCTCATGCTCTTTGTCTCTCATTCTGTCTCAAATAAATAAATAAAATCTTAAAAAAAAAAAAACAAAAAAACCCACAACTTCACAGATAACACAGGTCTCTAGGATTTCCTTGCTCTGTGCTGAGCCTTTTGTATGTATACCATCCAAGTCTTATAAAAACCCCCTTGAGACGAGTGCTAATAACACCCCCATGGTCAGAGGGGAATTTGAGTAAGCCTCAGGGAATTTAACTCTGGCTCAACATCACCCACCTAGAAAAATGACAGAACCAGGACTGAAAAACCAGATCTGTTTTCATTCCAAAGCTCCTGTTCTGAACAACCATGCACCAAGCATGCCATATGGGTCACAGTAATGAGGCTACCGCTTCTTCCTCAGGACCTGTCTACTTCCCCAGCCCCTTGTAACTTCTAACAGTGCTGGCCAGCAGCACCTGGATTTAAATATACACTTTCCCCCACACTGTGGCCTCCCACTTTGGTGATGGGCTCCTGAGGGCAGGGATGGCCACAGGCCTGGGTCTTAATCAGTCTGTCTTTTTTTAAAAAAGATTTTATTTACTTATTTGACAGAGGGAGAGAGAGAGAGAGAACAAGCAGGGTGAGGGGTACAGGGAGAGGGAGAAGCAGACTCCCCACCAAGCAGGGAGCCCGATGCGGGGCTCCATCCCAGGACTCTGAGATCATGACCTGAGCCGAAGGCAGCCGCTCAACCGACTGGGCCACCCAGGCGCCCCAGTCTGTGTCTTTTAAAACAACTATAAATGGGGGAATAGCAGCTACTCCACATGAGTGTAGCGAGGATTCCATAAGCCAACACCTACACAGCACTTAGGATGAAGGTAGGCTGCTGTTTCCCACACGGCCTTAGGCTTCAAAGACCTGAGTGGTTCAGGGCCCTAGCTGCAGTCTATGTTCTCTCAGGTAAAACACTGAGACTCTCTGGGTCTCTGTTTCCCCACCTCAAGAAACCAAACTGGGGAGAAGTCCCACTCTGTCTACCGCACAAGGGTGCTGTGTTGATGAGCTGGGAGGAGAAAATACTCTAGAAACTGCAAAGGGTTAGATTAGATGTCTTGCCCTTGGCACTACTGACATTGTGACATTGTGGGCCAGATAACTCTTTGTCACGAGGGGCTGTCCTGTGCCATGGATATTTAGCAACATGCCTGACCTCTCCCCACCCTACCTGCCCCCAGCCTGAACAACCAAAAATGTCTTGACACTGCTAATGCCCCCAGCGACCAAAACCGCCCTCGGTTGAGAATCACCAGATTTTGGTAAACTCAAATACCAGTTGACTCCTTGTATAAGCAGCAGTAAGAACCACTCAGGTTATACCCCCAAACCTTTACAAATTAATGGCTACTGTTTACTGAGGGCTCTCGATGTGCCAGGCAGAGTGATTAGCTTCTCCCAATGGCCCAGGCCCCGTGCTCAGGCTGGACTAGAGACGGCACTGCCTTGCTGTCGTATCCTAGTCCAGAGAAGGAGGTATTTTCTGAGTCCTAGCCGACTCATGTGCCTAAGACTCATTCCTACCTAACCCACTGGATGACTACCTTACCTCCTCACACTGGATGATTTCTATACAAATGGATATTAAGTGCTCTAAACTAGTTTTTCCCAACTCTCCCCAACCTGGCTAACACCACTAATTAACAGGAGGAAAGCTTCATTCCTAGCTAATTAGCCTCATCTGATTTTCAGTTTATGAAGGAAGTTTTATGTATTTCCCTTTGAACCAATATACATAGTGCCTGGGGAGGGAGGAATTATGTGTAAGCTATCACACACAGCCACCATCTCTCCTGACTTGAGGCAGGGGGTGTTCCTGGAGTCTGCACAGACCCAGCCCTGGAGAAAGGAAGGCTGAAGACTATCCAAATGCAACCAAAAGTGCTTTGCAAATTTGACAAATAAAAGTGACATCTCTACCTCAGTCTCCCTGAGAATGGTTGAGGGTTATGCAGAACTCAACAAGGGGCCACATCTCCATCCATCTGGATGTTCTCGAGTGGCCACGGAGAACCAGCCCGTGAGGAACTCGACTAGGGGCAAACATCAAGAAACCCCCTGGACTCTGCAGCCACAGGTGCAGAAATCAAAGCACAAAGTGCTCACCGGGAAGCTCTGCTCTGAGTCCTCACCTTGAAGGAGAAAGTAATCCGAAGTTGTACGCTTCAGAGCTGCCTTTGCTTTATCACTGCTCCAGTCCACTTCCAGCGCTTCCTTAACGGAGCAAAAGACCACCTTCTGCTGAGAAAAAGGCAAAATTGCTTAGGGTAGTAGGCCCTCACCATCTAGGAGAAATGTCATTATTTAAGGTTTACTGTTCATTAAAAGCAGCTGAGGACCACTCAAGTCCAATAAATTTTAATTGAGCACTTACTGTGTGCTCCTCTGGGTGCTGGGGACACAGCAATGAATGACATGTACTCCCTGCACTAGAAGGAGTCCTAGCAAAGCTAAAGACCCAGTTCCACTCTGGCTTTAACTCTGGCTGTGTTCACACTGCAGAAATTCTTGCATAAGGGAACAAGAGTGTGTGTCTAAAGCTATTCAATAAAACATTCTTTGTCACAGCCAACAAAAAAATTAAACGTGTCTCATTAGAAGAATGGTTTGAGGATAACAACAGCAGTAAATAACAGCAAGAAACATAAGCAAGGGCTATGAAACAAAAGCTCCAGGCTGTGGGGCTGGAGATGGCATTAGCAAAAGGCCTATAGTAGCAAGAAGCATTGCCGAAACCTATTAAAGCTAAATGAAAATTATCTTGAAAAATGCCAGCACATATCTATATTTTAAAATATAAACAATTAAATATAAGTAAGAAAGTCATTTTCCTTTTCCTTTCCTAAATCGTTCAGTCCAGAAGCCATCCCACTGGGACTGAGGAAAGGCAGGGAAGAGTCAGGGCGGGGCGGTGCTGGGTGGCCTGCTGCAGGGGACAGAGCAGAGCTGGGTAAGAAGGGGAGCAACCCGGGGGGGGACTGGGAGACTGACTCCAACCAGGGATGACTTTTTTTTTTTGAAGATTTTTTTTCCTATTTATTTATTTGACAGAGAGAGACACAGCGAGAGAGGGAACACAAGCAGGGGGAGTGGGAGAGGGAGAAGCAGGCCTCCCGCGGAGCAGGGAGCCCGATGCGGGGCTCGATCCCAGGACCCCAGGATCATGACCTGAGCCGAAGGCAGATGCTTAATGACTGAACCACCCAGGCGCCCCACCAACCAAGAACTTCTGCAACAAGTGAACACACAGAGAACCTAGGTTTCTCACTGTCAGAGAAAAGAATGAGAATTATGGAAAGGGAAAAAAAATAGAATAAAGCCTGTGGTGGGTTATTAGTGTGAACTCATTTTCAATACATACAGGCAGACAAGGAAGTAAATGCAGACGCAAGCATGTGTGTATGCACATACAAATACTGAAGAGCTGCATCCACAGACAAAGCATCAAAGCAATGATGCCCTGGGAGCAGTGAGCACACCTTACCCCCAGATCTTGGTTTCTAACCCCCAATGAGAGAAACATTTCTCTCTAGAGAAATGGCTGATTTCGAAGCTAGGGCAGGGAGAGTATGACAGGAGCCCAAAACATCTTACTGTGCCTGAAACAAGGAAGTGTGCCAAGAATGATGGGGACGTGTCAAGAGGAAACAGGAGCCAACATAAAGGAGCTCCCACTGGTCAAACTGGAACACTTTGTGGGGGGAAAAAAAAATAGTAATAGATTATAACACTTTAAATAAACTAGAATCCTTCAGTCATAGATCTAAAATCAACTCATTGATAAAGTTTGATGAATAATGAGGTATTTACATATTTTCAAACAACCTCTCCAAAAATTACTGGAGGATAATTATAGGGAAAAGAGGAATTGTTTTCAAAGGAAAAATCTGGCGGACATAATTCTACTCAAACAATCAAAATTAACATTGCCAGTAAAGTAGCATATGGAAACCAGGACCAGACCACAGGATGGGGTGAGGAGCAACCCTGCTGTGGTAGGTTTCACAAAGGTGTGAAGCTGCAATCTAATCATGAGGGAACAGCAGACGAACCCAGACTAAGGAACAGTTTACAAAATAACTGGCTTGTAATCTTCAAAAGCATCATGAAAATCTAGATGCATGCATAATCCTGAACTGAATCCTTCTGTCATTAAGGACATGATCGGAACAACTGATAAAATCTGAATGGGGTCTGAGGATTAGATGGTAGTGATGTCTCCATTTAAATTTTGATTTTGAAGTTAACTTGTGATTACGGAAAATGCCTTCTTTGAGAAAATACAAATATTTGGGAGTGATGGACGGAGCATCATTTTGACACCTTATTCTCAAATGGTTCAGGAAAAAAATGGTTCTCAGTACTAGCCTAGTTTTTTGTTTTTGTTTTTTTTTTTAAAGATTTTACTTATTTGAGAGAGAGAGAGAGAGCACATGAGAGGGGGAGGGTCAGAGGGAGAAGCAGACTCCCTGCTGAGCAGGGAGCCCGATGCAGGACTCGATCCAGGGACTCTAGGATCATGACCTGAGCCGAAGGCAGTCGCTTAACCAACTGAGCCACCCAGGCACCCCTGTACTAGCTACTTTTACGAAGCTTAAGATGGTTACATGTGGGGACGCCTGAGTGGCTCAGTCAGTTAAGCATCTGCCTTCCGCTCAAGTCATGACAATCCCAATGTCCTGGGATCGAGCCCCATGTCCGGATCCCTGCTCAGCAGGAAGTCTTGGCATTCTCTCTCTCCCTCTCCCTCCACCCCTTCCCCCACTTGTGTGCTCTCGCACTCTCTCTCTCAAGTAAATAAATAAAATCTTAAAAAACAACAACAACAACAAGATGGGGGCACCTGGGTGGCTCACTCAGTTAAGTGTCTGCCTTTGGCTCAGGTCATGATCCTGGAGTCCCGGGATCAGTCCCCACATCGGGCTCCCTGCTCAGCAGAGAGCCTGCTTCTCCCTCTTCCTCTGCTCCTCCCCCCACTCATGCTCGAGCTCTCTGTGTCTCTCTCTCAAAAAAATAAATAAAATCTTAAAAAAAAAAAAAGATGATATGTGAGTATGTATAAATAATTTCAAATTTCCCGAGGTATGGGGTCTCTTTTTCTGCTTCCTTCTCTCACCACACATACACACCACATACCCACCCCACTCCTCCAACCCCAGATATTTAAAAAAGAAAAGAGACAACAGTACCAAGATCTATCAGTTCCCAGGCAATTGACACTGCTTGCTAAGGACCAAAATGGAACTGACAGATGAAAGCTCAAATGACTAGTGAAGATGAAAAAGTCATACGGTTTTTAAGGTGGTTTTCTATTTCCCCATAATCACTCCTTTGGGATTTAAATCCACTGTAAAAGTTAATATACAAAATGTTTGTACTGCCCTCAAACCTTTTGGTCAATGAATCTGTTTGACCTCAAAAGTCAAGTGAAATAGCCAGCTGGGTGACACTTATTGCCTGACACAGACTGCCAGACCCCTCTTAAGAAGTCTTACAACACGGGGGCGCCTGGGTGGCTCAGTCGTTAAGGGTCTGCCTTCGGCTCAGGTCATGATCCCAGGGTCCTGGGATCGAGCCCCGCATCGGGCTCCCTGCTCTGCGGGGAGCCTGCTTCTCCCTCTCCCACTCCCCCTGCTTGTGTTCCCTCTCTCGCTGTGTCTCTCTAATAAATAAATAAAAACTTAAAAAAAAAAAAAAAAAAGAAGTCTTACAACACAGATACAGCCGTCACCAGTATGGTCGGAGAATGCCATCACGACAACAAAACAAACTCTCATGAGGTCTCATAAACTACCCAGATTTTATTTTATTTTTTTAAGATTTTATTTATTCATTCATAAGAGACAGAGACAGCGAGAGAGGCAGAGGGAGAAGCAGGCTCCCCGCTGAGCAGGGAGCCTGATGTGGGAACTGATCCCAGGACCCTGGGATCATGACCTGAGCCGAAGGCAGACGCTTAATTAACCATCTGAGCCACCCAGGCGCCCTACACTACCAAGATTTTAATTCAGAATTTTTGTAGTTTGCCTGGCTAAGAATCCACTGATTTGGGGCACCTGGGTGGCTCAGTTGGTTAAGCGACTGCCTTCGGCTCAGGTCATGATCCTGGAGTCCCGGGATTGAGTCCCGCATCGGGCTCCCTGCTCGGCGGGGAGTCTGCTTCTCCCTCTGACCCTCCCCCCTCTCATGTGCTCTCTCTCATTCTCTCTCTCTCAAATAAATAAATAAAATCTTAAAAAAAAAAAAAAAGAATCCACTGATTTGTTAGGTTACAACGCTATGACAAATGAGGAAAAAAAGTTGTGTTTCAGAGTCTCAGTCCCACACAGGTCTACCTCTAAACTTTCAGGGCCTGGGGTGAAAATACAGGTGGAAACCCATATAACACTTCTACATATTTAGGTATAAATCATACGAACAGGCTATTAAAAAATAAAGTGTAGGGGCGCCTGGGTGGCTCAGTCGTTAAGCATCTGCCTTCGGCTCAGGTCATGATCCCAGGGTCCCGGGATCGAGCCCCGCATCGGGCTCCCTGCTCAGCGGGAAGCCTGCTTCTCCCTCTCCCACTCCCCCTGCTTGTGTTTCCCCCTCTCGCTCTCTGTCAAATAAAGAAATAAAATCTTTAAAAAAAATTAAAAAATAAAGTGTATTATATTCTCCTGCCTTAACAAATAAACTTTCTTCATTACTACCTGGAAGACTGGGTTCAAATTTGGAATTCTCACACTCCTTGGGAGTTCTGTGCCAGAATGAGGTGCACTAGGAAAGGTGGTCCTCTTTCCCCCTCTTTCTTCCCACCTCTGGCTCTGTCTCACAGTGCAAGAGGCTTTGCACGTGAGTGTGGCCACCCAGGACATCCTTCCCCACTAAAACAACTATTCTTCAGGCCTAGGCATGTGGACCTTTTTGTAAGGTTTGCACTCCGGAAGAAGATCAGGGAAGAAGCCCACAAAAGCCTGGGAAGTAAGCCTAGGGTTGTCTGGGCAGGAGATTCCAGGGGTCCCAAGTATCCACAATGTGGTCCAGAACTGGGGAAGTGGGCGAGATGGGCCCAGGTGGACATATCCCCTTAATCCCACGGAATCCTCACTCTACTAGAGGAAGGGCTAGAAGGAGACCAGAGTGGGACCTTGTAGAGCACTGGGACCAAGGATACAGGCCCTCTTCCCTCCCCAGGTCTCAGGGCAGAACTACTCGAAATTTTGCCAGTAACTTGTGAACTCACACAAATGATGTACCTCTCTTAGGCCTGTCTGTAGCAGGTAACTTTTAGGGAAGTTTTCTGATATTTGGGGAGGAGGATCCCAGTAACCTTATCTGAAATATGTACCAGCCCTCCAGCCACAGGTGACAGAGCCAGAGGTGGGCACATGGCCCAGGCCACACCAACCAGATTCTTTCTCCTGGGAATTGAGAATCTGAAAGTTAATAACAGAGACACATTAATGGCTGGAAGGGCTCTTCAGAGAAAACCTAAATTCCTGCTGTCTCCAAGTCTCCCCTGCTGGCCTGGTCTTTACCCTTCTCGTGTCACAGTAGTTAGTCAATGCTTCTTGTGCTACTGCAGCCTGAATCCAATTAATGTCCCATTTTTCTGGTTCAAACTACTTAAAGTCTATTTTTTTTTAACTATTTTATTTTTATTTATTTATTTACTATTTATTTATTTATTTATTTATTAGAGAGAGAGAGAGAGAGAGAGAGAGAAAGAGCATGAGAGGGGAGAAGGTCAGAGGGAGAAGCAGGCTCCCCGCTGAGCTGGGAGCTCGATGTGGGACTCGATCCCAGGACTCCAGGATCATGACCTGAGCCGAAGGCAGTCGCTTAACCAACTGAGCCACCCAGGCGCCCCTACCTAAAGTCTATTATTGTCTGGGTGCCTGGCTGGCTCAGTTGGTGGAGCATGTGATCTTGATCTAGGGGTCATGAGTTTCAGCCCCATGTGGGGTGTAGAGATTACTTTAAAAAAAAAAAAATAAAAAGAATAAAAAAACAAAACTATGACACCTAATCTATAGTACAACAAATGCAAATGGTGGTACCCATCTTGCCCACCTCGCTGACACTGGATTTACGACGAGAAAAATATGCCTAACAGCATCCGCAGTAAATGAAGGGTCTTCAGATAAAGCCCCCAGCAATATGTGCCAGGGAGCCACAACCACCAGAATGAACACCCTAAAACAGGTAACTTTCGCACCTCACTCAGCCCCCCTGCTTCTCCCTGCCTGCAGCTCATGGATCCCTCTGGGTACAATGCCTGAATTACTTCCCTCCACTATCCATTTCCGTTCCTAGCAATTCTGAGCCTTAAGGATTTCAAACTGATAGTCTAGTTAAGACTAGTAACAAGCCCTCTTACACCTCTCCCCAGACAAGTATCAGCTTCCGGAGGCAGGGATCACAGTGAAAGACACAGCACTGCATAGAAGAGAATGTCAGTAAATATCCGTGAGCTGATAGGATCCAACCTGTTTTTCATTTGCCAAAAGCCCAATAGTAAATATAAAAGATGAATTCTCCCACACAGTCTGACAGCCATCAAACTGTAGGGCTGTGCTGAGCCACTCTGAACAGTGGGCAAGTGCAAAGCCATCAACGCAACAGGAGCCTGGCTCAACGCACCGAGGCAAAGCGAAAAGAGAACTAATACAGCCCCTTACAACCACACTCTCCAAAATGGACTATCTGCTCCTATGCTTATGGAAAATATGTTGAGCAAAGAAAGCAAAAGACAGTACGTTTATACGTCATATATATTAGATTGTTATGTATGTCTCATGTTAATGTATGTTTATTAAAGCTCCAATGTTATCACACATGCAGATGAGTAGAAAGAATACTGAAAGGAATGTGACAGTCATTATTGGGGAGCAGGGTTCACGTTTTCTCAACTTGTTCTGAATTTCCCACATTTGGGGACTGTAAACACATTTTACTTTTTTTTTTTTTTAAAGATTTTATTTCTTTATTTCAGAGAAAGAGAGAGACAGTGCAAGCATGAGGGTGGGGGGGCAGAGGGAGAAGCAGACTCCCTGCTGAGCAGGGAGCCTGACGCGGGACTCGATCCCAGGACTCCGGGATCATGACCTGAGCCGAAGGCAGACGCCCAACCAACTGAGCCACCCAGGCATCCCAACATATTTTACTTTTAAAAAACAGGCTGAACATCTATAACAAGGGATACAGCTCTGGCTGTAAAACTACATGTAAATCAGAATTGAAACAAGTTGAAAACTACAGATTTCTAGGTTGGATTTCCACACCTACTCACAGGAGCCTATAGTTTTCAAAAGCATTCTAATAAATGACAACCGCAATCCAAGACAAAGCTGTCAAGACAAAGCTGACAAAGTGGTAAAAGAGCCTGAAGTCACCAAATGTTACTGTTACATACTGATGATTGTGGAATGTGAACTGATAAAACTACTCAAAAGAGTAATTTAGCAGGTCTGGTGAAGTTGAAACTGCACATACCCTATTTTCCCTCCTAAGTATACACCCCAGAGAAATCACACATTTACCCAGAGAGATTATCTACATACACACACACACACACACTCTCTCTCTCTCTCTCTCTCTCTCTGTGACACCATTTGTAACAGAAAAACTTTATACACCCACATGCCCACCAATAGGAGACTGGATAAATAAACAGTAATGCATTCACACAACAAATACGCTACAGAAAAAAAAAAAAAAGACAAAATGTCCTGCTGGGCTGTCCTAGAGAACTCACAGTGATGATGGCAACTATTCTGTATCTGTGCTTCACAATACAGATGCCAATAGCCAGACGTGCTTGGTGAGCATTTGAAGTGTGGCTAGGAGACTGAAGAAAATTTTTTATTTTATTTTAGTTAATTTTAATTTAAATAGCCATATGTGGCTAATGGTTAACCACAATGGACAGCAAAGCCCTAGAACTGCATAGAAACATACATGGCCTCACGAACATAATGCTGCTCTTAAAAAGCAGGTGGCAGGGGCGCCTGGGTGGCTCAGCCGTTAAGCGTCTGCCTTCGGCTCAGGTCATGGTCCCAGGGTCCTGGGATCGAGCCCCGCATCGGGATCCCTGCCCAGCCAGGGGCCTGCTTCTCCCTCTCCCACTCCCCCTGCTTGTGTTCCCTCTCTAGCTGTCTCTCTCTCTCTCTGTCAAATAAATAAAATAAAATCTTAAAAAAAAAAAAAGCAGGTGGCAGCATGCTGGCAAAGTTTTATGCTTTAAATTAGGTGGTGGGTCCATGGTAGTTAGCTAGATCATTCTTAATTTATACCTACATCACATTCCATTGTTTAGATTTACAAACATGTGGTAAAACGCCATGTCAAGCAGGGCTATAACTGCCCCTTCCAGGTACTTGCTATTTATTTTGAGAGAGTGAGAGAAAGCATATGAGCACGCAGAGGAGCAGACAGAGAGGGAGAGAAGCAGACTCTGCGCTGAGCACGGAATCCCATGACCCTGGACCCTGAGATCATGACCTGAGCCAAAATCAAAGAGTTGGAGGCTCAACTGACTGAGCCACCCAGGCACCAGCCCCCCACCCCCATACTTTTTAAAATCCACACAAACGTACCTCCCTGGGGAGAAGACAGAGAAGGAACACATAGATTGGTACAACAGGACTGGAAATATTTGGGTTTTTAAGTTGGGTAGTATTTTGTTGTTATGTTCTATAATCTGTATTGATGTCACATTATTTGGGGATATCAGATATCACAATAAAAAATACACTGGAGTGTGCTGTGATGCTGGGAGAGACCCCCTTCCCTCTTTCCTAGAGTACCAAAACCTCCCCCCCCCCCCCCCCCCACCTGTTCTACCTGGAAAACCTGCTATCAGCACTCTACCCAACTCTGCAATATGCACCCTGCATCTCCTGCCCCCCATCCCCAAACCAAGTGGTTCTGACAATTAGCAGGGTTTTATTTTTTTTTTTTTTAAAGATTTTATTTATTTATTTGACAGAGAGAGAAATAGTGAGAGCAGGAACACAAGCAGGGGGAGTGGGGGAGGGAGAAGCAGGCTTCTTGCCGAGCAGGGAGCCCGATGCGGGACTCGATCCCAGGACCCTGGGATCATGACCTGAGCCGAAGGCAGACGCTTAACGACTGAGCCACCCAGGCGCCCAATTAGCAGGGTTTTAAACACCTCTGGCCTAAATGTCCTGGTCCAGGCAACCCAATGACTTACTTCTAAATATTCCTGGCCAAGTCCCTCGTCCTCTTTGGAATTCTGTTCTCTCAGCCCAGCTCAAATAACGTAAACCACGACAACTAATGTGTTATGAGGTTAATTAATCCATTTGGTTGATCACAAAGAAAGTCAACTCAGTAATTCTTTTTTAAAATGACAACGATCTCCAAAGCTGTCCTATTACGTGGCAGGAGCAGCCACAACACATTGAACAAACATTTCCTGGGTAAGACTGTACCAGGGACTGCACCAGGAACACAGCAGCGAACAAAAGCGCCCCGCCCTTATCGGAGCCTGGGCCCTAACGGGAGAGAAACCCTGAGAAGTTCCCTCAGCATCACAAACCAAGGTGAAGAATGAAACCAGTCAGTCCCTGGAATGTTCCCTTCAGAATGGGGGTGAGAGGAGATGAGTCGTCCGTAAACTGCTCAGAAAGGGGGATCAAAATAATGAATCACTACTCAATTGTGGAATTTCACAACTGATTCATGCAAGAGTATTAACAGTGCCCAAATTAGTCCCTTACTATTTCAGAAACAGAGGTAAAATTAAATCTGTATTTCTTAGCATGTCACGAACAAATCCTTTGTTATGTTTAATTTTTAAAGAGCTGTGATGCAGAGTAACCACCACCAGGCATCTACTGTGTCTGGCAGCCCTTAACAATAAAGAAACATGAGCAGCAGCATGCGAGCATGAGGGTGGCCTTTTATCCTGAAGGCTTTTCCAGAAAGGTCCCAATTTTCATGTATTTTATCCCATCATCCCCATAAAACTTCAAATTATCCTAGAAACTCCAAGGGGGATTCACCCTTTAGGAGGCAGGGCAAGCCTGTGCCCTCAGCCACTGTCTATGTCCTCTCCCTCCACTCCCTCTTAACACAGCTGCAGGATCTCAGGCAAGTCAAGGAACTTCTCTTACCTTCGGTGGCAGCCGTAAATAGAGACAATAGGACTGGATGCGCTTCCCTGCACCCAACAGAATGCCTTGCACACAGTAGGCATTTTGCAACTCACAGATACAGAAAGACCTGGCTGTTTCAGGGTGAGGGAAACCAGAGTCACTCTGTTCCTACGTCTGTGCTTTCAGTTGATCCCATTTCCTGTGGCTAAATGCCGGTCCTAGCTTCGGTGCTTGGCAAACTCTCCTTCATGCACCAACTCTTAACAACTCTTCCTCTGGGAAACCTTTCTGGACACTTCCTTATCACAAAATTACTGCCCTCTCCTTTACCTACTTTGCGCTGATATCTCTATTAGGCTTGTGCCCAAGACCTGATCCTGATGAAATCTGTCTCATAACTTTTCCTGGGCACCACAGGAAGCCAACGACTGAGCACCTACCTCTGGGCTAAGCATTTTCCCACTCTTCTATTTATCATGATGACACATGTGCTAGAAAGGCCCAGTATCCTCCTAAGCGGTGTGAAAACCACAAGCTCTATTTTTCCTCTTTGTTTTTTAACATTTCTAATTTAGGAGCAACAATGTGTACCTTGAAGCAAAAGTGGCTATACAACATTTGGTTGAACCTAAGGAAAAGGCGGGGGGGGCGGGGAGGGAACCCTAACCAGAAACCTTTCACAGGAAATAGGAAGTGGTTGCCTCCCCACCCCCATCCTGCACTTTGAGCATAACCCAACTACCTATTCTGTACAATTTAGGCGAAGGGGCATAATCTCAATGAAGGAATTTTTGAGTTGGAAGAAAACTTCAAAATCCAAGGAGCAGTCTCTGCCAAAATGGACAAGGCCTGTTATTATAAGGTGGCAAAGCCAGAGCCCAAACCCAGTTCAAGCCCGTCCTTCCGCAGTGCTCTTAGTGAGGCCGCACAAAGACAAGGTTTGGAATCCCAGGGATTGTCATCAGGAATGCACTGAATGCCTCGCAACTTTAAGGGCTCGGGGTTGGAATCCACGCCTGAATTGTCCAACTGAAACAGCTGACTAACAATGTCAGCTGGGGAATATTTTGATACCTTCAAATTCGGCCCCTGGAGGAAGAGGCCGCACAAAGAGCTCTGTGACTGAAGAGCCCAAGGAATGGTACGCGAAGGCCACCGGGTGCCTGCCCGGGCTGCCCACATTCTCCTCATAGCTAGATAAAGTGGCTCCCCAGAGCGGTTTCCAGATCCGCCCCAGTGGGCACCATCAGTATTGACTCCGGGAGAAACTTCCAGCTGTGAAGGGCTAACAAAGCTAGGCGCTCTCCCCATTTGAATGTGAGCGACCCCGCCTCAATCAGAGAAGGCCCTTAAGCCATAAAACCCTTCACACCAAGGCCAAGTGTCACACTTGTAAAAGGGTGTGATTTATAAATTGACAGCACCCACAAAGATGCTTTTGTACTCCTCCTTAGTTAACAATTTATCTCCCCCCACCAAACTCACGGAGCTATTCAGATAAAGCTTGACTGGGCCTCAAAAAGAAAGAAAAGAAGGGAGAAAGAAAAGGACCCAAGTTTTGGCCAAAACACCAATGTTCACTCTGGGTAATTATGGTCCTGTGAATAGACACTAAAATTAGGGCTTAATAATTCCTCTGTATCACACTCACAGCAATCAAACTCTTCCAATACAAACATAAAGAGCAAGAAAACAAAAATCTCCTGTGCAGCCTTGCTGGAAACTCAACGAGTTCCACTTCTGTGGTTTCTGCAGTCTCTCTTGTGGTTTCTGCACTCTTAGAATCCCCCCTTTACAGCAATTTTAACTCGAAGCTCTGACCAGCTGTTTTTCTTTCTCAATATTTAAATCTAAAGCAAAGAGTAAATATGGACTCGGTCATGCCTTTCCTCAGTTGGACAAAACCAATTCTGGCCCCTTCATCTTGTCTCCCCCATTGCATGACTCCCTTCTCAGATTCCAACACTGGCTGTGGAGATCATCCCCTTCCGAGTCCCTGCTCTCTGTAAAATGAATTTAAATCACTGCGCCAACTCCATTAGAGCCTAAGCCCCTAAAAACTATGTTAAAAAATACACACCGGATGATAACACTTGTCAACATTGAGGCCTTTCTTCTTAAAAGGTTATCTGGTGGAAAGCTGTCCCCGAATACTTCATTTTAAAGAAGCAAAGCATAAACAATTCAAGCTTAAACTGTCTTCCTGCCCACTTAGGTAGGACTTCCCTAAATTGTCTGTCTATCCAAAAAACTTTCTTTTATGCAAGAGGGATGGCCTTTGCTCCAAAACAGTCGTTCTGATACTGCTCCAGATACTAGAGGCTCCACTTGGCCCCCACACCAAGTAAGTCCTGCAGGCATGTCCTCTCTAGCCTCCACGGGGTGAAAGGAACAGCATTCAAACCAAAGTGAATAGGTAGCCAGTATTAAAAAGTTTGGTCCTGGGATGCCTGGGGTGCCTCAGGCAGTTAAGTGTCTGCCTTCAGCTCAGGTCATGATCCCAGGGTGCCGGAATCGAGCCCTGCATTGATTCCTGCTCAGCGGGGAGCCGGCTTCTCCCTCTGCCTGCCGTTCCCCCTGATTGTGCGTGCTTGTGTGTGCGTGCGCTCTCTCCAAAAAAATAAAATCTTAAAAAAAAAAAAAGTTTGGGACAGAACGTATAAAAAAAATCTGTATTTCTGATTCTGTTAAAAATTGACACCTGGGGGCGCCTGGGTGGCTCAGTTGGTTAAGCGACTGCCTTCGGCTCAGGTCATGATCCTGGAGTCCCGGGATCGAGTCCCGCGTCGGGCTCCCTGCTCAGCAGGGAGTCTGCTTCTCCCTCTGACCCTCCTCCCTCTCATGCTCTCTGTCTCTCATTGTCTCTCTCGCAAATAAATAAAATCTTAAAAAAAAAAAAAAAAAAAAAAATTGACACCTGGCATCACTGGGTCCATATTCCTTCATGGCAACAGCTGGCTGGCACTAAGCAGCAGCTACCCCTCCCCCCCTTTAAGTTGGACAAGCACTGGCCGGGCTTGTCCAAACCCCTCCCTTCAAGACTACATGCTTGCTTCCCCTGCTTGCAGTTGTGACTGCCTGTCCCCAACAAGGCTCCAAGGTTTCTGATCTTTGACCCCCTCACAGTACACATACCTTTTTGACCATAGTCGTTTCAGATGAATCAAGCTTTGCTCTCTTGGTATCAGGTCCGTCTTCTACCCCTTGGCTAACTTTGGCAACTTTGGTTTTCTCCCTAGAGAGTGACAAGGGAAGGGAATTGAGCTCTACTCTCTGAATCATGCCATTAGAACAAGAAGAGCATCACCAGCTCACGCGATAGGATGGTGGCTAAGAGCAAAAGCCTGGGGTGCTTGGGTGGCTCATCGGGTTAAGCGTCTGACTCTTGGTTTCAGCTCAAGGTCGTGGGATCCAACAGCTGCATTGGGCTCCACGCTTAGCAGGGAGTCTGCTTGAGGTTCTCTCCCTCTCCCTCTGCCCCTTCCCCATCACATTGTGCACCCTCTCTAAAATAAATAAATCTTTAAAAAAAAAGCAAAAGCTTTGCAGTCAGGTGTATCTGAGTGGGTTCAAATCCCAAAGTGGCCAATGATTACCTGATAAATCAATTACCCACTATGTAAGAATAACAATCTCTGACAGAATTACTTTAAGATGAGAAATAACGAATTACTTAGCATACACTGCCTAGTGCAAAGTAAGCTCTCAACAAGCTTTTTAAATTTCACTTGAATCATGAAATAGAGCCAAACTTAAGTTCTCCCCTCTGCCATGGGGACCTCACATTAAAATAATCTGGCCCGGGGCGCCTGGGTGGCTCAGTTGGTTAAGCGACTGTCTTCGGCTCAGGTCATGATCCTGGATTCCTGGGATCGAGTCCCACGTCGGGCTCCCTGCTCAGCAGGGAATCTGCTTCTCCCTCTGACTCTCTGACCCTCTGACCCTCTTCCCTCTCGTGCTATCTCTCGTTCTCTCTCACTCGAATAAATAAATAAAATCTTTAAAAAAAATAATAATAATAATCTGGCCTGCTTTTCTCTATTATGACTTCTCCATCCGTTTATAGTGTGCCCAAGAAACTAGAGTTTCTGAAAGCCATAAAATGCCAAAGTTATGAGAGATCTTGAACATGTCTGTCCTTCCCCCATCTCAATTTTACAGACAAGATATTTGCAGACCAGAGAAATTTCAGTGATCTGCCTAAGAAGCTGAACAAAACAAAGCAATTCTTGACTCTTGGTAGGAAGCTTCACCTACCACACAGGATCTCTCTTTACCTCTTATTAGCAAGGGAGGTAGTCAGAAATAACAGCCAAAAACCCAGTGCAGATAGTTTTAACAATACTGGTATCATCCGCCACCTTTCATCTAGAAGCTATAAGTTCAAACCACTGCAGGTCCCATCATGTGAGAATCACCACCGTCTGCAACCTTGATATTCAATCTGAGAGGATAAGGTCTGTTTGTTACACCAGAGCAGTCTCTGGACTTTGCAGCTTTTCCAAGACAGACTTTGGCTGACTGTGCCTTCAGAGTTACCCATCTTAACTATTTCGTACTCATTTTATTATCAACCTGAAAACACAGAAGCCAAAACTGAGGAACACGTGTTTACAATCCAAGCAAGCCTCCCCTACATAGGTGTGGTTTCACCAACTGAAGTCCAGGCTGATCAAATACCCATGTGGTATATTTGACTACCGTAAGAACTCTGCTTTAGATTAAACCATTATTTTGAAAACAAGGGCCACATCTCCTACAATTCTGAACACACAACCTATATAATCAGTAGGCTGTTAATGAACTGGTTTCCAAGTGTTCCATGCATACTTTCCTTAGATGGGTTGTTTCCTACTGGTGAATAAAACTGTTTTTTTTTTTCTGAAAATGTTACATTCTCCCCTCCTCTCCCAAAACTTACTCTACGAATTCATGCTCTCCAAGATTGGCAAATGTGTATCCATGGTAGCCAAAAACATCTCCTGTAAAAAACTTGATGCTATTTTTGTGACAGATCTGGTCAACTTTGACTATGACATCCCTGGAGCAGCAAGTCAGACAAACCTGCAGAAAGATAGAATTGGCTGGGTGTGAGTTTTGCAAAATGTGAATCATTGCCCTGATGTCTAAATAAATCTTAATGAACAGTCTCTCTGGGCATGTCTAAAGCCAGTTTCAAACTGGAATAACAGGTTCTTTGGATCCTATGGTTAGAAGACAAAAGAAAAGTTGCAGGTTTCACTAGAAATGTAAATTGCGAGACTTCCACTTTCTGCAATCAAAACAAAATGGGTGCAACTAGAAAGTAAAAGCCATTCAATGAATTTATTTCCCCTGTTCTATGAACAAATATAAACCACACCTCAAAGTTTTTGTGAAAAGGGAAAAGACAGTAATAATTTAGTCTAAGTTATTTCTAAATTATTTAATCTATTAAAATCCGAATGAGCTATCACGAGAAGCAAAACCAGTTTTAAGTGACCCAAGGGTCATATTTAAATACGAGGGCATTTTTCCCTCCTTGTTTTGATTGATATGTTAAGATAAAGAAGATAAACAAGTCCTGTTGAGATTAGTTTTCCACAGTTTTCAACGTGAAACTTTATCTGAATTTAAGGACAAAAGAAAAGGTTACACACCAAGTGACCTTCCATTCAGACGCAGACAATGAACCGGTGATTCACTCACTGGAATTATCAATGTTGCTCTGAGGCCTCTAGGTTGTGTTCCAAAAAGTTGAGGTACTGGAAATAGCTAAGTTTTACTGCATAAAACACCATCTTTTCAGGAAAACCTTTGTGATAAGGGTCACGAAGACAACTTCTGAAAATCGCACGTTTTCTTCTGAACATGAAAACACCCAAGGAAAAAAATCAAATCTAAAAGGCAAGACAGTCACAGCTGAACATGCAACATTGACCAAATGGAACCCTGCAGAGTCAAAACTGAGGGTAAAACCTAAGAGGCCCAGTCACAGGTAGCCCATGAGACACTGATCCTCGCCCCATGCGCGTGCTTTATACAACCAACTGGCCCGGTGCTTCAGTTCTAACAAACCCTCTAAGTGCTAGAAATGCAAGGGACACCTAGAATTAACCAAATGTGGTTACTATGGATAAAGAAATGAAGAGAAGAGGTTTGTCCAAACAGAAAATGTTCCAATACTTGGGAGTTACAAAATAGAATGAATTAAATTAAAAAGAAGACAAAATGCACAGATGATCCATCATTGCAAGCACATATCTGAACAGATGCACGTATGAAATAAAACAGTGTGGAAAAACAAACTACCCAGCCGAAATTCTAACCTCTCATGTAATAGGCCTCTCATTTAAAAAACAAGTAGATCATCTGTGACTATTTCACAGTTATCAAACATTTGTTTAGCTTTTCCTGGGTACAGGGAACCATGTCTGAAAGGTCACAAATGCTGAAACAGAATTTAACTTATCCTTTCACCTCTGCATAGATCTGGCAGTGAAACCAAATGAGGCTGGATATGCCTCACTTGGCTTATGACTACAGTGAATTTGTCTAGTTATCCATGGCAACACGGTCAAAGTGGCTGTGTGAAAGAGACAGACAGACCAAGATCAGGTGTGCTCTTTTTTTAAAACAAAACACAAGCTGTAGTTTGATATTTCTAACAAAAAAAAATGCCTCTACTACAGAATTTAACCACCAACTTGTTTTCCGGAGAAAACACTTGCAGTAAAATGTATCGAAGCTATATGGAAAGATTCTGGAAGGAGTACAGAACACCAATGATGAAACCTGGTGTAAGGGAACATATGCCCAAAGAAGAAAGCAGCAGACAGCAAGTCACAAACAGCTACAGCAGATCCAACAGACTGGATCTACTACCACCACATTCCACATGGCAAGGCAATGTGCTAGTAAGGCACACACACTAAGGCAAGGTCAGACTTGAGACCACGCAGGCAATGTACTGAGCCTAAAGACTTTACACTCTTTATGAAACTTACAGCGTCAAACTGAGTGAAAAATGACTCCGGCTTCTTTTCTATATTCTCAGTGTCCACCTTCACATCCACCATGGGGTTGAGATTCTGGGCCCGCTCCAAAGAGGCTTCAGCCCTGTTGCGGCCAAAAGATCCAGTACGGATCAAGAACTGAGCTCCAGGGTCTTCTGGAGATACCTAGAAATAATATTTTTTTAATACTTGAATTGTGGGGGGAAAACAAATTCTCAAGAACAACAAACCTTTCCATTTTAAAGGATAACTAAAATATCTACCATCTAATTGTATTATTGTTCTTGCAGGAATTTGCCTAATGCAGACTCCCTACACTCATTCCTTCAGAGACTTTATAGAGACATTTAACTTTTTTTTACTTGGCATTGATAGTTAAAGAGCACCCCCTTGTGTTTATAAAGAAAATTCACTCTAAACAGAAAAGTCCACACTTTCTTCTTTCACTTAAATTTGTAACTGCTAATAAAATGACATAATTATCAGTGGTAAGAATTTACAATACCTACTACGTTCCCAATTTTAGGCATTTGGAGACAAACAATAGTAGTTTAAAGGATGTAGTCCCTGGGGCGCCTGGGTGGCTCAGTCGGTTGAGCATCTGCCTTCGGCTCAGGTCATGATCCCAGAATCCTGGGATCAGAATCCTAGGATTGAGCCCTTAGGATTGAGTCCCAAGGCAGGCTCCCTTCTCAGCGTGGAGCCTGCTTCTCCCTCTGCCACTCCCCGTGCTTGTACTCTATCAAATAAATGTTTAAAAAATAAATAAATCAATAAAGGATGTAGTCCCTGCCTACAACTGGTTTAAAATCAGACCAGTGAGGGACACCTGGCTGGCTCAGTCAAAAGAATGTGCACACTGGGGCGCCTGGGTGGCTCAGTTGGTTAAGCGACTGCCTTCGGCTCAGGTCATGATCCTGGAGTCCCTGGATCGAGTCCCGCGTCGGGCTCCCTGCTCAGCAGGGAGTCTGCTTCTCCCTCTGACCCTCCCCCCTTCTCATGTGCTGTCTCTCTCACTCTCTCTCTCTCAAATAAATAAATAAAATCTTTAAAAAAAAAAAAAAGAATGTGCACAGCTCTTGATCTTGGGGTCGTGAGTTCAAGCCCCATGTTGGGTATAGAGATTACTAAAATAAATAAATAAATAAACTTTAAAAATAAGTAAATAAATAAAATCAGACCAGTGCCAACATCAGGCACAATTAAGAATGCCTGAAATTAACTCTTAAATTGAACTAAATTCAGAAAGGAGGAGAGATGAGTAGGGCTGGAACAAAGTGAGCATTTCACCCACAAGGCTGGATGTCAGCAGAGAGCCTCAAAGACAGATAATAAAATCACCTGACAGCTGCCAGTAGGATTACAGATCCCATTCTGTTCACAGCATTTGTTCACACACCAAACATCTATTTTAACGATTAATCTCCAGGATGACCTTGCTACCTTCACCAAGACACAAGTAATCTCCCTCCTCTCCTCCAGCCAACTATCCACAGCACATACTCTCCCTTACTACCTTTCTTTCAAGAAAATGAGCTCATCTTCCTCTCATTCAAGGCCAGCCCTCTAACAATATCCTCGACCCATCCTGTCCTACTTCTTCAGGGAACTCATTACATACTGAGAGGCTGTACATCGTAGTGGTTAAGAGCAAGGCTCTGGAACAATTCAAGTTGAATTCAAATCTTCGATTCAAATCCTAGGTCAACCACTTACTTAACTGTGTGACCTTGAACAAGTATATAGGAATCACATGCAAAATGAGATTAATAAAAACAGTACACTTACTATAATCACTCTATTTGTATTGCTCTGCTCTTCCCTCACCGGACATCCAGTCTCTACATGGACCCTCTTGGGTGTGGTGTCCCCTGGATTCCATCTCAGAATCACTCACCTTTTTGCTCTGCATAGCTCCATACTCACTACTTTTAATTTCTGGTGGTTATTTCTCAAATTGTTCTTACTGGTACAGACTGCTAACTGATCCATCAGAGTCTTGCATTAAACTGCCCACCAGATATTTCCTCCTGAATATTCATATTTGACTATATTTTTGGTCAACTGATGAGCCTACCAACAAACCATCCAATTACTTGAGCCAGGAACCCCAATCTTTATATTCTTATGTCCTTGGTAACAGCCACCTGACGAGGTGGCTAAGAGCATGGGCTCTACTAACAGTCAGACTCCCTGGGTGCTGGTCATACCACCAACTACTATGACCTTGAGTGGGCCACCAATTCACTTCCCTTTCCTCTTTTTTCTTATCTGTAAAATAGGGATGACAATGCCTCCATCTCAGAGTTGTGAGAACTAAATACAACTACAGCTCTTAGAACAGTATCCAGCACCTTCAGGAAGTATCTGCTACTACAGTGGTTCCTTGCTTTCCCTATGCTCCTGTATATGATCCTACTGATTCTACCACCTTGTATTTTTCACCTCTTATGTGCTTCTTGTCTTTTCTATCACTAGTGCTATTACTCAGACCCTTTTCATCTCTCACCTAACCGACTAAAGCAGCCTTCTAAGTGGTCTTCTGTCCTGTATCTTGTGCAAATCATATACAGTAACTACTGTTCTAGAGAAGGCCTGAAATCGACCAGGTCACCCATCCCACATTTGAAACTCTTTAATGAATCCTTGCCACCCAGAGGATGAGTACAAGCTTACAGCAAGGCTTACTAGCAGTGCCTTCAGGATTTAGACCTTACCTACAACCTGGACACCACCCCCCCATTTTGGGCTTCTCATTCTAAAAACACCAAATAGCACTGCTTGCTATATTCTATTTCTACCATGCTGTTCTATGCCACTGCTAATGTTTCCTGCCTAAAACACAGCCCCACTTGAGAAATCTCTACTTGTTCCTTAAGCCTCAGCTAAGATCACAGCTCCAGGAAGCCTTTTGTGTCCCCCATCACAACCTGAGTCAAGGAGCCTGCTCTGGTTTCTAAAGAAACCTTGAGAATGGGAACCAAATTTTGTGCATCTTTGTATCACAAGTGTCTAGATAGGGTAGCCAGCAGGTACTCTTGGGTATTTGTTGATGTAAACAAAATAAAACACTCTGAACTCTGAAGGGCAAGAATTAACATCCTTGATTTACAGATGAGCAAACTTAGGGGCACCTGGCTGGCTCAGTTGGTAGAACATGAGACTCTTAATCTCAGCGTTGCAAGTTTGAGCCCCACACTGGGTACAGAGATCACTAGAAAAAATATAGATAGATAGCAAATGAGTCCCTGAGAGGTTAAGCCTCTCGCCCAGCTTGAAGGGGTGGGATTTGAGTCCAAGTCTGCAAAATTCCAGAGCTTTTGCACTAGGTAGCATGGTCTCCCTGGGATGTTCCTAGTCCGGGGGTTAAAAAGCACAAGCAAATTGCAAAAGGCAGAACAACCAAAGTGTGTCCATAAATTTATGAGGTGGGAGTCTGGCTGGGTAAGTTCACTGGGCCCAGGTTACACGAAGTCAGTGGTTCTCAACCCTCCCTGACTTTTAGACTCATCTGGAGAACTTTTATTTTTAACAATTCCCCCAAATACTCAAAGCACAGATGGGACTGAGAACCATTGTGTTAGGCCTTGAAAACCAGTCAGAGGAATTAGGCTTTGCAGTGGAAGGTAGGTGGAAGACGGATAACGGTCAGCCTGTTCACTCCAGCACTGGGTGGCACCCACTGTCCTGAGGCAGCAACAACACTCCATCACACACGCCTCAGTATTATATCATCGTTCCCCATTCTCAGACTCTCGCAACCAGATGAGGAAGTCATCATCCCCATCTGGTTTCATTTTCCCACACCGAGGGCCTCCACATTTGGGGAACCATCCTTCCCTGGCTCTCTGCTCTGACCCTCTCTACACTGCAAACAAATTCTCCCTCCAAACGCCTCTAGGGGGCACTGTGGTTGGGGAGATGTCAAAACTGCAAGTGTTCAGCCGGTTAATAATCTGGCAGTTTGCTTGCAGGAATTTTCTTTCCTTAGGTTTTCAATTCAAGTCAAAAATCAATTTGTGACTGTGATATTAAGTGAGCTAACCCACGTTTCTCTTCATTGCAGGAGAATTTTTTTTAAATCCTGATATTACTTTTCTCTGAAACCCAAAGGAGATGAGCTTTAAAAAGTTTCATCAAGGGGCGCCTGGGTGGCTCAGTTGGTTAAGCGACTGCCTTCGGCTCAGGTCATGATCCTGGAGTCCCGGGATCGAGTCCCGCATCGGGCTCCCTGCTCGGTGGGGAGTCTCTGACCCTAACCCCTCTCATGTGCTCTCTCTCATTCTCTCGCTCTCAAATAAATAAATAAAAAATCTTTAAAAAAAAAAAAAAATTTCATCAACATTTGCTTTCTTCCACAGAGCCCATACCTCACTCTGTGTGCTACTTAGCATGTTCATTGCCTAAAAGGAAAGACACAAATAGTATCATGTGATGACACAACCTTTCAAGTATTTTACCTTAAAGAACGACATGATTTCTAGAATTTGCTTTAAAATACCATCCCAAAAAATACAGACCAAAAAAAAATATATATATATATTGTTATTTGTAGAAGTCAGATAGATAGGGTGTCAAGTGTTATTCTCTCTACTTTTGTATATATTTGAAATTTTCTATAAAAGAAAAAACATTGAAGCATGAGAATATAGAGAAAGAAGTTATTTTCACCTTGGAAAAACTGGTCAGAGAAATCTACATAGGAGATGAGAAAGACTATTATATTATCAATTAAATGGTATGTCATATAATTATTAATTACCGGATGTTCATTATGTGCCAGCACCATGCTAAGCAGTCTGCATCCATTCTCTCTGATCCACTGTTTTCCAAACTAATGGCTATGTACAGTCTACAGTGAAGCTCTCCTGGGATACCTTTCAAATGTATATATTCCTGAGCCACATCTCAGACCTTCTAAAGCAGAATCACTGGGGCTGTGAAAGCTAGCTATACCATAACAAAACCACCCCTCTCCTCCTCAAAGTCACCCTCCAAGGGAGAGATTAACTACACTTTACCGACAGGTAAGCTCTAGGAGGAGACAGGAGTCTCACTGGTTGACCACCTAGGTCATGCCAGTGCCATGAGGCCAAAGGCCACAGCTCCACTAATGCCAGTCCTCCATTCACAGCCTGCAGGGGCACGTAGGGATTCACAAAACCTCCAAGGGTTTCATACTGAAGACGGGAGACCGTGAAGGAAGAGTGATGAGGTGGCCGAACATCTCACCTGTTCAGGATCCAACATGGTCAGTCCTTTCACTCCTGCCAGAATGAGATTCTTGGCAATTTCAGCCCCGAGTCCTTTCATGCCGACAAGAAGCACCCGGGAGGCCCGCAGCCTATAAGGCAGACACTGTTAACCAGGTGACAGAGGACAGTGGAAGTTTCACCAAATCATTGAAAAACAAGTCAAAATAACAATGAAGTAATTTCGGTTTGCATTAAATGCACGGAAGCATCATGGCCTAAAATCTAGCAAAGAGACAGGCTCTAATCCATCCTGCAAAGAACAATTCATTCAACAAATATTTATTGAGCACCTACTATGCCAGGCACCCTTTTAAGGTATAGAAATACAGCAGTGAACAAGACAGACATACTCCCTGCCCTCCTGGAGCTTTTATTTTATGGACAAGATAGACAAAGATATAGGATTATGTCAAAAAGTGATGAAAGTCAGGGAGGCCTGGCTGGCTCAGTCGGTAGTGACTCTTGATCTCAGGGTCACGAGTTCAAGCCCCACGTTGGGTGTAGAAGAGCTTACTTAGGGGGCGCCTGGGTGGCTCAGTTGGTTAAGCGACTGCCTTCGGCTCGGGTCATGATCCTGGAGTCCCGGGATCGAGTCCCGCATCGGGCTCCCTGCTCGTCAGGGAGTCTGCTTCTCCCTCGGACCCTCCCCCCTCTCATGTGCTTGCTCTCTCTCATTCTCTCTCTCTCAAATAAATAAAATCTTAAAAAAAAAAAAAAAAGAAGAGCTTACTTAGAACAACAACAAAAAAAGTGATGAAAATCAAGCAGGATATAGATCAAGAATGATGGAGGATGCTATTTTACTCAGACTGATCATGAAGACCTTTCTGAGAAGGTGCTGAGCAAAAATCAAAATGAAATGAAGGACGAATATACACATATTTGGGAGAAGAGCAAGTACAAAAACGGCAAGTATAAAAGCCCTGAAGCAGAGGAGTGCTTGGCATGTTTTGGAGACAGAAAGGACACTGGCTGAAGAACAGTGAGCAAAGGGAAGAACAGTAGGAGGTGGGTCACAGAACCAGGGCCACATCATGAAGGCTCTTACAGGCACTGTAAGGGCTGAATTTTATCTAAGCACAGTAGAAAGCCATGGGGGGATGGACTCTTGGAGGGGGAAGAGTGTCAGAGTTAAGGAGAGCGAGAATGAAGGCTTGGACTAGTATGACAGCAGAAGAAAAGGTGAAAAGGGGTAGTATGAGCAAAAACAGAGTGGCATGAAAGAGGGTGTATTTGGAAAGTGTCTGGATCATTCTAGTCTGTAAAGTCACAAAAGATGAGATTGAAAAAAAGGTAGTCAGAGGTCCAGCTGTCTCAAAAAATCTGGACTTAGTGGAGCCTGGATGGCTCAAGTCAGTTGGGCAACTGACTCTTGATTTCAGCTCAGGTCAGGATCTCGAGGTTTTGAGACTGAGCCCTGAGATGGGCTCCATGTTCAGTGAGGAGTCTGCTTGTCCCTCTCCCTCCCTCTTTCTCTGCTCCTCCCTCCACACATTCATGCATGTGTTCTAAAATAAATAAAATCTTTAAAAAAAAAAAAAAAAAGAAGAAGTCTGGGTATGCCTGGGTGGCTCAGCCAGTTAAGTAGCTGCCTTCGGCTCAGGTCATAATCCTAAGGTCCTGGGATCAAGTCCCATCAGGCTCCTTGCTCAGCAGGGAGCTTGCTTCTCCCTCTGCCTGCCACTCCCCCTGCTTGTGCTCGCTCTCTCGCTCTGATTAAAAAATTAAAAAGAGGGCGCCTGGGTGGCTCAGTTGGTTGAGCGACTGCCTTCGGCTCGGGTCGTGATCCTGGAGTCCCTGGATCGAGTCCCGCATCGGGCTTCCTGCTCGGCAGGGAGTCTGCTTCTCCCTCTGACCCTCCCCTTTCTCATGTGCTGTCTCTCATTCTCTCTCTCTCAAATAAATAAATAAAATCTTTAAAAAAAAAAAAATTAAAAAGAAAAAAAAAGAAAGAAAAGAAAATCCACACCCTGCATGCAGTTCCATTAAAAAAAAAAAAAAAAGAAGTCTGGACTTAACTCCGAGGTCAGTGAAAGGCAGTATAGGTCCATGGTATCATATCTGAAATTCCTTGAACCAGAGGGTTTCAGAATCAGAATCTTTTGGATTTGAAAAAAGAAATAGAATTTACATCATTTATTATGAAACCCCATCAGGATCTTGGGCAGTACCCTATAATCAAACCCATTAATATTTTTGCAGCAAATGTATGACTATTTCACACTGAAAAGTATCAGTGAGAACTAAGAACAATCTCACATAAATTCAAGTTTGGCTGGCCAAGGAGTTTGCTCTTAATTTATGAAATGAGGGGACGCCTGGGTAGCTCAGCTGGTAAAGTCTCTGCCTTCAGCTCAGGTCGTGATGCTGGGGTCCTGGGATGGAGCTCTGCGTCGGGCTCCCTGCTCAGGGGGGAGCCTGCTTCTCCCTCTGCCTACCGCTCACCCTGCTTGTGCTCGCTCACTCTCTCTCTCTGGCAAATAAATGAATAAAATTTTTTTAAAACTTTATGAAATGAGTCGATTTTCAACTTGCACTAGTATTAGGGAGAACATGTAGAAGTTCTTCTAAAAATGGTACTAATAATTATGGATACTTGCATGTAATTAGACTAGAAATCTTTAACGAGGATGGTGGCTGACAAAATAGGATGCTGCACTGATTCTTGATACTAGCAGATACTGGATTTTTTTTTTTTTAAAGAATTTATTTATTTATTTGACAGAGAGAGACACAGTGAGAGAAGGAACACAAGCAGAGGGAGTGAGAGAGGGAGAAGCAGGCTTCCCGCTGAGAAGGGAGCCCGACACGGGGCTCAATTCCAGGACCCTGGGATCATGACCCGAGCCGAAGGCAGACGCTTAACGACTGAGCCACCCAGGAGCCCCAGATACTGGATTTCTTTCGCTAATACAACCCAAGGGTAAAATGGGGCAGGGGGGTGGAGTATACTGACAATACTTTCTTCAAAGGCGTATGTCTGGGTTTCAGCTTCTCCATTATCGGGCTCTTCCACTGCCAACCACAGGCTAGCAGACACAAGCCTTTCAAGTGACAATTCCACTTCACTACAATAGAAGGGAATTGGGAAGAGGGCTTACAAAATACAAGCAAGGTAAATAACAGAGATGCTAGCAATGAGTACTAGGCTTATCAGAGATTTATACCAGTGGGTGGAAGGAGGAAGAAAAGCTATGTGACTTTCCAGAGGAGCTCCTATCCCTCCAGAATCAGTGCATATAATAGACAATGTTTCCAAAAAGAAGAGTACACATACCAAACCTTTGGACATCAGCAAGGCTGAGCACCCTTGCATTTAGCTGTACCTTCCAGACCTCTGCTGTCACTGTTAATCTATAAGTCTTCCCTTCACCTGGACCCAATATTGCCCCACCTGGAATTCCAGGGTGCCAAGTTCCGGGTTTTTTGTCCTGTTTGGCTGCTCCAGTACCTCAAGGATACAGCTAGAATAGCCCAGCTCTCCCCTGGGAAATTTTATCTTCAAACAATAGGCCTCTAATCCCTACACCCACTAAATTCTTCTCAGGCTCTGTTCTCTTTGCTATTCTTTCAGCAATGGGCACTGCCAATCACTAAATGCCCTCTAGGTCTGAAGAATTAGGTTTGAATTCTACCACTTCCCAACTGGGTGATCTGGACAAGCCGCACAATCACTCTAAACTTCAGTTTTTTCATCTGTAAAATGAGGATACCAAATGTGATTTCATGTCGATTAATCTCCTTAACAACCTGGCAAAATGTGTGTGCAAAAGCATCTAGCATAATCCCTGGCACATAATGGATGCTCAATATATGTTACTTGGACTTACTGAACTTCTCAACCCCATTACCCTTATTATTACCAAAGGGCTCGGTGACAGGGCGCCTGGGTGGCTAAGTCGGTTAGATGTCCGACTCTTGATCTCAGCTCAGGTCTTGATCTTAGGGTTGTGAGTTCAAGCCCACACTGGGCTCCATGCTAGGCATGAAGCCTACTTATAACAAAAAACAAGGGGGAAAAAAAAAAAAAAAAACAAGGGGCATGTGGGTGGCTCAGTCTCTTAAGCGTCTGACTTTAGGTTCAGCTCATGATCTCAGGGTCCTAGGATCCATCGTTGGGCTCCACACTCAGCAGGGAGTCTGCTTGTCTCTCTCCCTCTGCCCCTCCCCCTACTCGTGAGCTCTCCCCCCATCTCTCAAACAAATAAAAATCTTTAAAAAACAAAAAATGGGGGTGCCTGGGTGGCTCAGTTGGTTAAGCGACTGCCTTCGGCTCAGGTCATGATCCTGGAGTCCCTGGATCAAGTCCTGCATCGGGCTCCCTGCTCAGCAGGGTGTCTGCTTCTCCCTCTGACCCTCCCCCCTCTCATGTGCTCTCTCTCTCATTCTCTCTCCCAGATAAATAAAATCTTTAAAGGGCGCCTGGGTGGCTCAGTTGGTTAAGCGACTGCCTTCTGCTCAGGTCATGATCCTGGAGTCTCAGGATGGAGTCCCGCATCGGGCTCCCTGCTCGGCGGGGAGTCTGCTTCTCCCTCTGACCCTCCCCCCTCTCCTGCTCTCTCTCTCTCTCATTCTCTCTCTCAAATAAATAAATAAAATCTTTAAAAAAAATAAAATAAAATAAAATCTTAAAAAAAAAAATGATAACAACAAAATAAAACCCCAAAAGGGTTCAGTGATAGGTGGGTTCCCGATTTTCAAAAAAAAATCTGACAGAAAATTTCTAAAGCTGGCATTTAAAGGCCTTCAGTATTGTCTCCCACTTCCCCAGCTGTCTCTCCCACCAGCACCAGATTCCTCCCTCCCAGACATGCCTTCCATTTCCCACCTGCCAACTTCAGATCACAGCATTCCACACACCTGAAATACACTCTTTTCCTCTCTAGGCCTAGTCGAGCTTTTCCCCAGACTTCAAACCCCAATTCAAATCCCATTTCCTCAAAAAGCCCCTCTTACCACAGCAGACTCAAGTGAGAACGCCCTCCTCTAAGCTCTTGGAGCACTGCAACTTATAAATGCCTCTGACAAAAAAATCACATTTAGCCACGTAGTCTCTCCAAAATCCCTACCTCCTACAGAGCTCTAGACTCTGACTGCTTGGAAGGGGTTTTCTTCTACCTCTAAAGATTTTACTTACTTACTCATTTATTTATTTATTTAGAGAGAGAGAGAGGGAGAGCGTCAGTGGGAGGAGGGGCAGAGGGAGATGGAGAAGCAGACTCCCTGCTGAGCAGGGAGCCCTACACAGGGCTGGATCCCAGGACCCCAAGATCTTGACCTTAGCCAAAACCAAGAGTTAGACGCTTAACCGACTGAGCCACCCAGGTGCCCCTGCTTGGAAGGTTTTTTTATTCAGCTGCCATCAATAGCAAATCATGTTTGTATTTTTAATCCTTAACTATGCTAGAGGCCCTGAGCTTACAGCTAATGTATGGCTCAATTACATGAAATGCACTTAAAATAGCATCTGGCACATAGTCAGCACTTAACAAATGTCAGCTATTATTATTCATACTCTGATGCAGCAATTCCCCTTCTAGGAATGAATCCTGCAGAAATACTCAGGTGTGCACCAAAATCATGTACAAATCTATTCACAGCAGCAGCATCCCCTCCGCTTCCCTCCGCCTCCACAGCCACCACCATTTCTCACCTACAAAACTACAATAGCTTTATAACTGGTCTCCCTGCTTCCACTCTTGCCCCCTACAATCTGCTGTCCCCATCTCAGGAAGAGAGATCTTTTAAACCAGATTATGACCCTCTCCTGCTCAAACCGTTGAATGGTTCCCTATGCAAGTTCCTTACCCAAAGCTGGGGCGCCTGGGTGGCTCAGACCATTAAGCGTCTGCCTTCAGCTCAGGTCATGATCCCAGGGTCCTGGGATCGAGCCCCACATCGGGCTCCTGGCTCAGCAAGGAGCCTGCTTCTCCCTCTCCCTCTGCCTCTCTCCCTGCTCATGCTCTCTCTATCTCTGTCTCAAATGAATAAATAAAATCTTAAAAAAAAAAAAGTTCCTTACCCAAAGCCCTGCGAACTGCTCCCATCTCAGGCTCATCATACTCTCCAGGCTGCTAACTGCCTACAGCCTGGCTCCAGCCTTAGGACATGAGCATTAGTCAATTCTTTAGGTCTCAACTCAACTGTCACCACCTTAGAAGTCCACACTGGCCACCTAGTCCAAATTTATGTCCACACCCTCTTCTATCTGGAATTACACTCTATGTTTATATGTTCACTGCCTCCTCCATTTGAATGTAAGCTCCAGAAACCATCGTATCCCTAGCATCTATGACTGTGCTTGGCACTTAGTATACTGTTACTGGAACAGTACTGAATTAATAGATATACCAAAAGAAATCCAAGTGTCCATCAGCAGAATTACATAAATCTGGTACATAATAAAATAATAATAGCTAACATTTATTGAAGACTCACTACATGCTACACACTCTTTACATGTATTATGTTATTTAATCCTCATGACAATCTTATGAGCTGGTTATCTTCTTATCCCTTTTTTGCAGCTGAGAAAACAGGCACAAAGAAGTTCACTAGCTTATCCAAGGATACACAGCTGGGAAGTCGCTAATAATCAGCTAGTTGATAAGGGCAATAATAAGGGAGAGCGATTCAGATGGTGGACTCTGAGGCCACACTGCTCTGGTGCACACACACTATAGAAAACGAGGTAGCCAGGGCGCCTGGGTGGCTCAGTTGGTTAAGCGACTGCCTTCGGCTCAGGTCATGATCCTGGAGTCCCGGGATCGAGTCCCGCATCGGGCTCCCTGCTCGGCAGGGAGTCTGCTTCTCCCTCTGACCCTCCCCCCTCTCATGTGTTCTCTCTCATTCTCTCTCTCAAATAAATAAATAAAAATCTTAAAAAAAAAATTTAAAAAAAAAAAAAAAAAAAAGAAAACGAGGTAGCCATTAGAAAGAATAAGATAATAGAAGGTAACACTTATTAAGTTGTTACTGTATGCCAAGCACTGTTCTAAGCAATGTATGTGTATTAACTCTGCCAGAAAGGGACACCTGGGTGGCTCCATCGGTTGGACGTCTGCCTTCAGCGTCTGCCTTCGGCTTGGGTCATGATCCCAGGGTCCTGGGATCCAGCCCTGGTCCAGCTCCTTGCTCGGCAGAGAACCTGCTTCTCTCTCTCCCTCTGCCTGATGCTCCCCCTGCTTGTGCTCTATGTCAAATAAAAAAATAAAAAATAAAAACCTCTGCCAGAAAGGCACTGTTACTCTCATTTTGCAGATAAGAAAGCTGTAGTAGACAAAATGTGTCCATCCCTCCCTTCCCCCCTACCACTGCAGATGTCCATGCTCTAATCCCTGGGACCTGTGAATAAATTACTTTACATGACGAAAGGACCTTAGGTGTAATTAAATTAAGATTCTGAAATGGGGAAATTAACCTAGATTATTACTTGGGTGGGCCCCAGTAATCACAAGGGTCCTTAATAAGAGGGAGGCAGAAAAGGGGCGCTGGGTGGCTCAGTCGTTAAACATCTGCCTTCGGCTCAGGTCAGGATCCCAGGATCCTGGGATCGAGCCCCGCATCAGGCTCCCTGCTCAGTGGGAAGCCTGCTTCTCCCTCTGCCTCTGCCTCTCTCTCTATCTCTCATGAATAAATAAATAAAATCTTTAAAAAAAAAAAAAAGTCCAAAGGGCTCCACAGACCCCAGAATAGGCCATCACGTTTCCATAGGAAAGGATTCAAGTCTGCCTGGAGTAAGGAGAAAACTGAGGCTCAGAAAAGGTGTCCAAGCTCTCACAGCTCATGAGTGGCCAGAACTGGGATAGGAATACAGTTCTGACCACTATCTATGATTTTTCCTCTTTCTTTTTTTTTTTTTTAAAGATTTTATTTTATTTATTTGACAGAGAGAGAGAGAGACAGCTAGAGAGGGAACACAAGCAGGGGGAGTGGGAGAGGGAGAAGCAGGCTCCTGGCCAAGCAGAGAGCCCGATGCGGGGCTCGATCCCAGGACCCTGGGATCATGACCTGAGCCGAAGGCAGACGCCTAACAACTGAGCCACCCAGGCACCCCTGATTTTTCCTCTTTCAATGTCTTCTCCATGTTGTCTTGTACACAGTAGGTTCTAAATAAATATTTGCTGATTAGGCTCTCTCATCCTTACCTTCTACTGCCACAGGAATACCTTTTAAATTTCTGAGAAGGAAGGAACCAGAGCCTTTTTATCACAACCTTTGAATTCACAATACATACCACAAGTTAAGCCAAGCCAACTGAATTCCACTCATGGTTAAAAATTCCTAAGACTATACCAAATTCACACTTGAACCACATTTATTGAGATTTTAATGCGTGATAACGAGTCATGCAAAAATCTGGTTATAAGACTATTTCAAGTAGGGTAAAAAGTAAGCACAAAGTCTCTAGGCCAGAGAGAGGTTTAGCATATTTGAGAAACAGAAAAATTCAAGAGCTTGAACGAAGTGAACCAGGGAGCTGTAGCCAAGATCAGACAAGGCAGAGCATGAAAGGCAATGGATTTTAAAAGCTTTGGATTTTATTCAGAATACAAGAGGAAGGGGCGCCTGGGTGGCTCAGTTGTTAAGCGTCTGCCTTTGGCTCAGGTCATGATCCCAGGGTCCTGGGATCGAGCCCCGCATCGGGCTCCAGCCCCGCATCGGGCTCCCTGCTCTGCAGGAGCCTGCTTCTCCCTCTCCCACTGCCCCTGCTTGTGTTCCCGCTCTCAGTATGTCTCTGTCAAATGAATAAAATAAAATCTTAAAAAAAAAGGGGGGGGGGCGCCTGGGTGGCTCAGTCGTTAAGCATCTGCCTTCGGCTCAGGTCATGATCTCAGGGTCCTGGGATCGAGCCCCACATCGGGCTCCCTGCTCCGGGGGAAGGCTGCTTCTCCCTCTCCCACTCCCCCTGCTTGTGTTCCCTCTCTTGCTGTGTCTCTCTCTGTCAAATAAATAAAATATTAAAAAAAAAAAAGCGAACTAAACTTTAAAAAAAAAAATAAATCTACAATCTTGCTCCATCTAACTGCCCATTCATTACATTTACTTCAATGTCTTGTCAGAATCCAAAACAGAACTTAAGATTGCTCCCCCTACAATCTTCCTCATCCTTCTGGAGTCTCCACTCATCCCACTAATGTTTACTTTACATTTGCTTTATTTATCTCAACCTATTTCCTATGTAGCTTCCTGCTTTTGTTACTCATGATTTATACTTGTCAAGTAATTATAGCTATAATTTACTAAATGCTCTATGAGCATAGGCACTATTCATGCATTATCTCATTTTTTTAAGTCTTTATTCATTTAAGCAATCTCTACACCCAACGTGGGGCTCAAACTCATGACCCCGAGATCAAGAGTCGAATCCTCTTCCAACTGAGCCCGCCAGGCACCTCCATGCATTATTTCATTTAATTCTCAACACTCTTTTTTATTTTTTTTTTAAAGTTTTTTTTTGTTTTTTTTTTTTTTAAGATTTTATTTATTTATTTGAGAGAGAGAATGAGATAGAGAGAGAGAGCATGAGAGGGGATAGGGTCAGAGAGAGAGGCAGACTCCCTGATGTACAGGGAGCCTGACCTGGGACTCGATCCCGGGACTCCAGGATCATGACCTGAGCCGAAGGCAGTCGCTTAACCAACTGAGCCACCCAGGCACCCTAATTCTCAACACTCTTATAATATAGATTCTATTATCTCCATTTGACAAATGAGGACACTAAAGCACAGAAAAGGAATGTATCCAAGGTTAAATAACTAAGAATTTCTGCTGTTGCGATTCAAACTTAACTATCAACCACTATCAACACTACAATAAATTGGTCCTTATATGAGCAATGAGGATTGGCCTCCACAACACAGTATGCACTCCGTCACTAACTATGGCAAACGTGTGACTATGGAACCAACTGAAGTTCTACTGAACAGCAGCAGTGTTGGATAATGAGTCTCTGAAAACAGGAAAATTTTTGAAGTCCCTTTTTTGTAAAGTCAAAATTTCAGAGTTGAAAGAGTCCTTAAAAATGTAGTCACACTTACCCCTCCTTTTTGCAGATGTGGAACTTAAGGCCAACAAACTGTGAGACTGACCCAAGGTCAAGAGAGCTGGTTAGCAGACCTGGGAACTGAACCCAGGTTTCTTGACTTCCTACATCTTTGCAAAGTACAGTCATTTCATCCAACAAATATATCTGAATGTCTACAAACTTGCAAGCACTAGAAATTTAGTAATACCAGTCAAATCCCTTTAGTTATCAAACATTTATAAAACACTTCCTGGGGCGGCTGGGTGGCTCAGTCGTTAGGCGTCTGCCTTAGGCTCAGGTCATGATCCCAGGGTCCTGGGATCGAGCCCCGCGTCGGGCTCCCTGCTCCGCGGGAAGCCTGCTTCTCCCTCTCCCACTCCCCCTGCTTGTGTTCCCTCTCTCGCTGTGTCTCTCTCTGTCAAATAAATAAATAAAATCTTCAAAAAAAAAAAAAACAAAACACTTTTCCTCATGGAGCTTATCATCTATTTTGCTCTTTCCAGTCAACCTCCCTCCCTTCCTCATGCTTAGTTAGGTAAGGGATAAACTACTGCTGAGTGGAAGAAAAATCAGACAGGCCTAGTTGTGAAAAATATTGCAGAAACCGCTGAAGCACACATTCTGAAAACATACACAGCTGCCAGCTTCAACACCCTCCTTTACACTAATTTGACCGAAAAAATGAGCCCCTATTGTCAAAAATGACCCGGAGTGGGGGACAGTATGAACCTGAAGTGAGTGACTTAGATTCAACTCCTACTTCTATCTACCTGGTGCATGACCTTGGGAGTCTGCGCTCTTTCTTGAACCTCATCCATAAAATGGGCTATGTACCATAGCAAGAAATGCAAAGTCACATGCTGACAGGGGCCAGGCAATTATATCAAATGAGTGAAGTTGAACTGATAGAGGATCCCTAGAGAACCCTGTGCCATGTCAGAGGCAGTCCCTACTTAGCTCCAATCAGTGTGGAAGTTCTGACTTTTCTATTCTTCAAGAGAAGACAGAAATAACAGAAATTGCCAGATTGGGGCATGGGGCATAGGGCTGGGGTGGGGTGGAGGGAAGAGAATCACATTTCTTTCCCAACTTCTCGTGATAAAAATTTGAAACATACATAAAGTAAAAAGAATAGGTAGCATTTTGCCTTTTATGCGTATAGGACATCATGGCATTTCACACCTCTAGCATGCATCTCCAAAAATATGGCATTCTCCTTCAGAACCATGCTATTACCACATCTAGAAAATAATTCTCAAATATCACCTAATAGGACTGAATATTCAAATTTCCACTATTGTCTGAAAGATGTTTCTTTAGGAGTTTTCTTTCTGAACCAGGATCCAATCAAGGTTTACATCTTACATTTGACTTCATCTCTTTATGCTCTTTTAATCTAGAACACTCCTTTCCCTTGTTCTTCCATGACATTGACTTTTGTAATAGAACCAGGACAGTTGTCTTGTAAAATGTCCCACATCCTAGGAGCGCCTGGGTGGCTCAGTTGGTTAAGCGACTGCCTTCGGCTCAGTGCATGATCCCAGAGTCCCGGGATCGAGTCCTGCATCGGGCTCCCTGCTCGGCGAGGAGCCTGCTTCTCCCTCTGACCCTCCCCCCTCTCATGTACTCTCTCTCTCAAATAAATAAATAAAATCTTTAAAAAAAAAAAAAAAGTGTCCCACATCCTGGACATCTTATTACCTCAGTGTTCTCTAATTTGTTCCTCTGTTCTCTGAAAGCATGATTAGGATAAAAGATAGTCAGCAGGACAACTTCACCGATGACACACTCAAGTTCTTATTTCACAGAAAGCACATTATTAATAATCACTTCCAAAGGCAATAAACTCATTTTTAATTTCTTTGTTTGAATATTTCCTTGGCCTTATGGATTCTAAATTATTTTTAAATTAAGTCAATTTCGTTCTCTCTCTCTCCTTTCTTCCTTCTTTTGACTTTATTTTTTTAAAATATTTTATTTATTTATTTATTTGAGAGAAAGAATGAGATAGAGAGAGCATGAGAGGGGGGAGGGTCAGAGGGAGAAGCAGACTCCCCACTGAGCAGGGAGCCCGATGCGGGACTCGATCCTGGGACTCCAGGATCATGACCCAAGCCGAAGGCAGTCGCCCAACCAACTGAGCCATCCAGGTGCCCATCTTTTGACTTTATTTTTAAGTAATCTCTACATCCAACGTGGGGCTTGAACTCACAACCCCAATCAAGAGTGTCATGTTCCACTAACAGCCAGCCAGGCGCCCCAATTTTTTTCTTTCTGATGCTCAAATGGTCTCAAATGTGGCAATTCTCTAGATTTTTAAATGCTGGCAACTAATTTCAAAAAATTTAAAAGTGTATGAAAGGGACACCTGGGTGGCTCAGTCGTTAAGCATCTGCCTTCGGCTCAGGTCATGATCCCAGGGTCCTGGGATGGAGCCACGGATCGGGCTCCCTGCTCGGCAGGAAGCCTGTTTCTCCCTCTCCCACTCCCCCTGCTTATGTTCCCTCTCTCACTGTCTCTCTCTTTGTCAAATAAATAAATAAATCTTTAAAAACAGTGTATGAAAGATACAACCCAGTTTTTAACCTCTAGACCATTATACTCTCCTTTCCAGTTCTCTGATAACCTTGGTCCAACATCACACAGAATCAGCAACAAAATGTTGCCAGAACGCAATCAGCTGATTCCTAGGCCACCTTCCATCTTACAAAAGAACCCCAGACTCCAGAGCTCTCCTATTCCACCTGGAGTTTCCCTAGGGGCAAGTCTCCTTCCTATTTGTACAGGGGAAATCACTGCTCTTCCTACTTCAGAGCTGATATGAGACTCGGTTGAAAAATGGACATGAGGGCACCTGGGTGGCTCGGTCGTTGAGTGTCTGCCTTCGGCTCGGGTCATGATCCCAGGGTCCTAGGATCGAGCCCCACATCGGGCTCCCTGCTCTGCAGGAGACCTGCTTCTCTCTCTCCCATTCCCCCCCGCTTGTGTTCCCTCTCTCGCTGTGTCTCTCTCTGTCAAATAAATAAATAAAATCTTAAAAAAAAAAAGAAAAAGAAAAATGGACATGAAGGCACTTTAACAAACTCTGCAAGATTGTCTATAAATACAAAGGTCCAAATTACAGATCACCCCCCCTTCCTTCCCTCCCAGGACGCTCAATCAATCCTTTTCAGGTTCTCCACTGAGTTCGGTACCTCTCCACTCCCTCAGAATAACTCCCATTTCCCAAGAATTCTATACCCTGACTTTGATTTGTCCCTTAGGTCATCTCCTCTTCAGCAGCCCCCATCCATCATTCTTTACTGCTCCTCAGAGGAATCATTCCTACCCTCTTGACAGTTCTCTCACTACATTCCATCTTAATCTTCACCAGCTTTGCCCTACCTTAAAACTACCTGCTGCCCCAACCCTTTGGATGAGCCCTTCTAATACACTTAGGATCTCTTTCCCAACCCTTTAGGACCTCCTAACACTCAAACCTTCTTCAAATAGCAGTCCCTAAAATCAACCAGCCCCACCTATGTCCTCAGGCCCATTTTCACCATTTAATTCCCAATCTTCCACTTCAGATGCCTTGGGTCCTCAGACCAATGCTTGCTAATGCCTCACAATGCCCCCTTCCCCAACTACATAAAACCCCACACCTGAAATAAGCCTGAAAACAGGTTCGCCCCACCTCACCCCCCCCAAACACACACTCTCTCTCACCAAAAAATTCTAGAAACTCCCACCTCTCAAACTAAATTCTCTTGACCTGCCTGCCTCCTTATCCTTAGATCAATTAACTCTATACTCTGGACTCACATCACATACCTCCCCCCTCAAACAGACCTCATCTCTCAACTCAACCACTCATATATTTCCAGACATAAATAACCATCTAAAACCTAAGTCCAAATGAGAACTCTTGCTTCTTCACTCACCCCACTATCTCAGTCAATAAATGGCAATTCCATCTTTCCAGCTGCTCAAACCAAAGAAACCTTAAAGTCATCCTTGTGTTCTGCCTCTCATACCCCACACACTGTATCCTTCAGCAAATCCCGTCCCCTCCCCCACCTTGAAATATAATCAGAATATGTATTTGTCCCCTTCTCTAGAGTTTGAAGCCACCATTACCTATGTCCCAAGGGGATTATTACCACGGTCTCCTAACCAGAATCCTTATCTCTACTTCTGCCCACTTCGACCTACTCTCCCCACAGCAAGACTGATCCTTTTAAAATGCAAACCTGATCGCGTTACTCCTAGGCTCGAAACTCTCCAGTGGGTTTCCCAGAACACTTGGAATAAAAAAGCTACTCCAAGTCAAATGAGGAGTAGCTTTTCTGTTTCTTTCTCTCACTTGCCAAGCATGCTCTGGCCTCCAGGACTTTACACCAGCTGCTTTCTCTCTGCTAGCAAAGTTTTTCCACATGGCTCTTTTTCCTTCACACAGGTCTGAGGCTCAATGTTATCTCTTCAGAGGCCTTCCCTGGCCTCCCTATCAAAATAGCTCTCCCACCTCAACATCCTTTATTGATGCTGGTACCCTGCTGTATTTCTCTCCCTGGCACTCGTCTATTACCTACTATATTATTTCTTTATGTTTATTGCTTCCCCCACCAGAATGTACACTCCATGCGGGCAAGGAGTCCGTCCAGTTCACTAATATATGCTCTGTGCCTAGAACAGTGCTTGTGGCAGGTGCTCAATAAATATTTGATCTAATCAATCGCCTCTTTCAAAGACCTCATCCCCTCCGATAACTATTCAGTACCCAAGGTATGCCCAACCCTAGTGCCCAGTCCTCTCTAGACACACCCCCGTAACTAGGCATAAGCAACCTCTTCGGGTAGCTCCAGCCCCTAGGTTCTCCGGGCCTCTCAAGAGTCTCAGTTGAAATAACTTGCTTCAAAACGCCTCAGAAACCCTCATTCTTTCAAATTGGCCCACCCTTTCGAAGCCACAAGAAGGTAAGCTCGCCCGTGTTCGGTGGGCCGGTCTCCCCGGCGTCCAGCAGAGAACAGGTTCCTGCAATCTACGAATGAATGAACTACGCCCCCACTTCATCCTCCCCTTGAACCCTCCTACTCCCTAAGCGCCCACCACCACCACTCCCTTCGGGCGTCTGCGTCCTTGAGTTTGAGTCCTCCTGATCCCTCAGGACTCCCCCACCGCCCCTTCCAGAGGCCTCCCTCTGAATGACCCTCCCCCCCACGCTGGGAGGTCCCCCCTCCCCACATCTTCCAGAAACACCCCTAACCAACCCCTCCAGTCTTCTCAAGGCCACCCTCCCCGGGCGCATAAAATTCCCGCCTCCTCGCTTCAAATCAGACCCTCCGGCTCCGTGAGGGCCGCCAACGCTTCAGGCCAGACGCCCCCTCCAGACCCTCAGTCCCACAAGCCGCTCTGGCCCTGACCGTTTCTGGGCCTCCAATCCCCACAGACGGATCTGCCGGTCATACTGCGCCGCCTCCTCCTCGCTGATGCCGCCGCCAGCCTCCTCCTTCTCCACCATGGCGCCGGCTCTAGCTGCCTGCACTCGGGTCCTGCCCACGGTAACCGCCCGCCGGCCCCACGCGCCGCCAACCGCCGCCGGCCGCTCGCCCGGGCCGCCTCTGCGCCTGCGCCAGAGGCCGCGCCTGCGCAGGACCTCCTCCACGGCCCGGCCCGCCCCTAGAGCCCGGGACCACGTGGACCTCCCCAGCCTCAAAGGCGGGCCAGCGGGACTGCCAGTCACGTGACGGAGCTCCAGCCAATCCTGGCCCAAAAATGGCGCGGTTTAACGCCCCGAGACGACAGATACCCAAGTGGTGATTTACGGGGCTATTAATTCGGCGAATATTTATCTAGCACCTGCTGAAATCCCGGCATTGGGGGTTTTGAAATAGAGCAGCGAATAAAATAGACAAAGCCCTGCCCTCATAGAGCTTACGTTCTATTGAGGGGTGCCCACAGAATAGAAATCAGGCCATGATAAATGATGTGGAGAAAAATAAAGGCGGATATGGGATTACAGGGTTGCAGAAGTGGCTAGAGAGGTCTCTCAGAGAAAGTGATACTGAACAGAGATCTGAAGGGACCGAATAAACAAGCCATGTGGATAACTGGGAGATGGAACATTTCCGGTCAGGGCAAACAGCAGGTGCAAAGGCCCTGAAGCTGGAATGTGCTAGCATAGCTGAGGAACTGTGGAGAGGGCAAGGTGGCTGGAGCAGAGTGTGAGGATGGGCAGGTGGTAAGAGTGAAATCGTAGAGGAAGCTAGTGGGACTTCCTGTAGGGCCTCGTAGGCTAGTATTAGCTTATACCTATTTTCCTTAGTCAAGGTGTCTTTTTTTATTACCCATTCAACAAGTACTTACTGAGCACTTGTTATGCGTCAATCATTGATCTCAGTGCTAGGCCAGGTGGAGCACTGAAAAAAAAATAAGTAACAGTCTTCTCATGGAGTTAAAATGGATTTTATGTGAATTCTTTCTCTAATCCTTATGAGATTAGTTAGGTTTTTTAATACTGCTATTTCATAGCGAAGGAGTCTGAGGTCCAGCAAAGTTCAGTAGCCTGAACGAAGTCTTAAATCTTAGAAGTAATGAAACTAGGATTCAAACCCAGGCAGTGTGGCCCACATGCTTCATCAGGAGGTCGTACTGCTGGTGGTACATTAGGCTTCTACCATGTGCTCCGACCTTGCCTCTGAGGTACATACTCTGTGAACCTCAGAGATGGATATTTCATCCCCTCTTACAGATTACAACTCTGGGACTCAGAAAGGGGTAGGAATTCATCCAAGATCACAATATCACTCCAAAAAAAAAAAGTTTGGCCAATGCTTACTCTTGGTTATGGACTTGGAACAAATTATGTAAAAAATTAGGGACTTAAACAACAATAAATATTTATTATCTCTTATAGTTTCTGTGGGTCTGGGATTCAGAGCAGCTTGTCTGGGCTGTTCTGGCACAAGGTCTTTCATGAGGATGCAGTCAGATGTCAGCTGGGGCTATAGTCATCTGATGGCTTGTAATGAAAGATCCCTGTCCAAGATGACTCACTCCAATGGCTACCAAGCTGATGTGGGCTGATAGCTGGGGACCTCAGTTCCGCTCCACGTGGGCCTAACCACTGGGCTGCCGGAGTGTCCTCATGACATGGTGGCTGGCTTCCCCCAGAGTGAGTGATCCATGAGAACAAGGTGAAAGCAGCAATGCCTTTTATTTTATTTTAAGATTTTTTATTTCTTTATTTGACAGAGGCACAGCGAGAGAGGGAAAACAAGCAGGGGGAACGGGAGAGGGAGAAGCAGGCTTCCCGCTGAGCAGGGAGCCCGATGCGGGGCTCGATCCCAGGACCCTGGGATCACGACCTGAGCCGAAGACAGACATTTAACGACTGAGCCACCCAGGCGCCCCTTACTTTATTTTTTAAAAAGACTTTATTTATTTATTTGAGAGAGATCATGAGCAGGGGAGGGGCAGAGGTAGAAGCAGACTCTCCACTAAGCAGGGAGCCCAATGCTGGGCTGGACCCCAGGACGTGGGATCATGACCTGAGCCAATGGCAGACACTTACCAACTGAGTCACCCAGACACCCCAGCAATATCTTTTATAACTCAGCCTTGGAAGTCACACACTGCCACTTCTGTAATATCCCGTTGATCATACACCGTTGTATTCATTACAGGAGAGGACAATACAAGGGCATGAATATGGTGAACAAAAGAAACATGGATCCACCCTGTGTTGTGCTGACCAGCTAATAGGAAAGACAGGAAGTATTTTATCAGTATTTACTAAATATTCTCAAAAAATATTTACCATATCCCTACTATGTGTTTGACTTTGTGCCAGGCCCTGGGGATACAATAATGATAAAAATGGACATACTCCTGCTTTAGGGACACTCATAATGCAGTGGGAGAGATAAAACAGTCACATAAATAGAAACTTCCCGAAGTGCTGTGAAGGAAAAGAAGAAAGAGCTATGACAGTGTTTGACTTAGTGTTGGAGCCAGAAAAAGGATATTCTGAGAATGTAAACTTTCTGCTGAGCTTTACAGAGTAAATAAAGTTTAACAAAACACAGGAAGAACCCCAGGCAGAAAGGACGGCTGCACCTGCTGTGACCCAGAATTTAAGTTCATTCTCTCTCTCTTTTTTTAAAGATTTTATTTATTTCTTTGAGAGAGAAAGAGAAGGAGGGGGGCAGACAGAAAGGGAGAAGCAGGCTCCCCACTGGGCAGGGAGCCCATCAAGGGGCTCAATCCCAGGACCCTGGGATCATGACCTGAGCCAAAGGCAGACACTAACTGCTTAACCAACTAAGCCACTTAGGTGCCTCTCATTCTTTCTGACTCTGCCTCCCTGAGGGTATCTCCTTGACCCTTACTCCTTCACCCCCACACACTCTGTGGGAAGTTTAAAACAGGTCCACAAATCTGGGGCAGTTGGTGGCTGGCTCAGTTGGTGGAGCATGCAACTCTTGATCTGGAGGTCATGAGCTCAAGCCCCATGTTGCGCCTAGAGCTTATTTTAAAAAATAATAATAAAAAATAAAACATGCCCACAAATCCTTTGATATTCTTCAGTGATATTGAGTGGGGGGAGTCAATGTCCCCTGTCCTTGAATCTGTACTCTGTGACTGCTTGATCAATAGAACAAGATGGAAGTGAACGCTGAACTAATTTCTACATCCAGGCCTTAAGAAATGTGCAGCTTGGGACGCTTGGGTGGTTCAGTCGGTTAAGCGTCTGCCTTCAGCTCAGGTCATAATCCCAGGGTCCTGGGTTCAGTCCTGGGATCGTGTCCCGCATTGGGCTCCTTGCTCAGTGGGGAGCCTGCTTCTCCCTCTGCCTGCCTGCCCCCCCCCCCCCGGCTTGTTCTCTCTCTCTCTCTCTCTGACAAATAAATAACATCTTAAAGGAAGGAAGGAAGGAAGGAAGGAAGGAAGGAAGGAAGGAAGGAAGGAAGGAAGG
>NC_058418.1:8536962-8549450 GCF_002201575.2 Neomonachus schauinslandi
AGGAAGGAAGGAAGGAAGGAAGGAAGGAAGGAAGGAAGGAAGGAAGGTGCAGCTTCCCCTCAAAAAAGCTGAACACAATTAGCTTATGACCCAGAAACTGCACTCTTAGGTATATACCCTGAGGAATTGAAAGCAGGCCCTCAGATACTTGTATGCCAATCTTCATTGTAGTGCTATTCACAATAGCCAAAGGAAAAACAATCCAACTGTCTTGGATGAAAGGATAAACAAAATGTGTCAGATGCATACTGTGGAATATCATTCAGCCATAAAAAAGAAGGAAGCATTGGGGCGCCTGGGTGGCTCAGTCGGTTAAGTGTTTGCCTTCAGCTCAGGTCATGATCTCAGAGTTCTGGGATGGAGCCCCATGGTGGGCTCCCTGCTTGGCGGGGAGTCTGCTTCTCCTTCTGCCCCTCCCCCTGCTCGTGTTCGCGTGCTCTCTCTCTAACAAATAAATAAATAAAATCTTTCAAAAAAAAATCCTTAAAAAGAGAGAGAGAGAGAATGAAGCATTGACACATGCTACAACATGTCCCAGAAACATTTTGCTAGGTGAAAGAAGTCTATCATGAAAGCTGATGAAAAAAGAAATAGATGGTGATGATGATTTCATAACATCGTGAATGTCCTTCATGCCACTGAGTTGTATAATTAAAATGGTTAAAATGGTGGGGTGCCTGGCTGGCTCCGTCAGTAGAACATGCGACTCTCGATCTCGGGGTCATGAGTTCAAGCCCATGTTGGGCATAGAGCTTACTTAAAAAAAAAAAGTGGATTTTATGTTATGTATGGTTTTAATCACAATTGTAAAAAATTAATAATGAAATATACCAAAACTCACTGAATTGTACTTTAAATAGGTGAGTTGTGTGCTATGTGAATATCTCACTAACGCTGTAAAATTAAAAAAAAATAAAAGGAAATGGAAGCTTCAACTTTCCCTTCCTTGGGATACTTAATTTTAATCCCAGCCTCCTTGCTAGGAGAAGTCAAAACAGCCCAAAGAGAAGTCCACGTGGAGAGGACACAAAGCTCCTGACCCTCAGAGAGGCCAACAGCCCCAGGCAACAGCCAGCATCAACCTGTTGGCCATGTGAGTGAGCCATCTTGGAGGCAGATCCTCTGGCAGCTGGTGAGGCCACCCCAAATAGAGCAGAGACAAGCCATTCCTTCCAAGTCCTGCCCAAAGTTCTGATCAGTAAGCAAAATAAATGATTGCTGTTGATTTACACCACAAAGTTTTGGGATCACTTGTTACACGGCATTAGATTACCTGGATGCTGCCCCCTATCAACTCTCTCCTCATGCTTTCTTCTTTCTCTGTAATGTTTCCTTCTCTGTCTCTCCCCTTGGCTTGCGGCCATTCACACGCAAATGGCCTCTCTCTCTCTCTCTCTCTTTCTCTTTCCCTCACCCTACTCTCTTTCTCTCACTAACTCTCTTTCCCCTTCTCTGCCAACACTCTCCATCTTTCTGATCATACGCTCATTCATTCAGTATTCCCTGAGGACCTTCTCTGGGCCCAGCCCTGAGCTAGGTGATACATAAACGCTGGGGACTATTTTGTAATCTCTCAGAGGAAGTAATGACCAAGTAGAGATGTGAGGAATGAAGACAAGTCAGGTGACTGAGCCACGGGAACTGAAGGGGATAAAGGCATCAATTAAGAAATCAGGGCACCTGGGTAGCTCAGTTGGTTAAGTGACTGTCTTCAGCTCAGGTCATGGTCCCGGAGTCCTGGGATCGAGTCCCACATCGGGCTCCCAGCTCAGCGGGGAGCCTGCTTCTCCCTCTGACCCTCTCCCCTCTCATGCTGTTTCTCTCTCTCTCTCTCTCAAATAAATAAATAAACAAAATCTTTAAAAAAAAAAGAAATCAGATTATTTACATCAAAAACTAATGATGTAATGTATGGTGATTAACATAACAATAAAAATTAAAAAAAAAAAGAAATCAGATCATGGGCGTACCTGGCTGGCTCAGTTGGTAGAGCATGTGACTCTTGATCTCAGGGTTGTGAGTTCAAGCCCCATGTTAGGTGTAGAGATTACCTAAAAATAAAATCTTTAAAAAACTCTTTTAGGGCGCCTGAGTGGCTCAGTCAGTTAAGCGACTGCCTTCGGCTCAGGTCATGATCCTGGAGTCCCGGGATCGAGTCCCACATCAGGCTCCCTGCTCAGCGGGGAGTCTGCTTCTCCCTCTGACCCTCCTCCCTCTCGTGCTCTCTGTCTCTCATTCTCTCTCTCACAAATAAATAAATAAAATCTTTAAAAAAAAAAAAAAAAAAACTCTTTTAAAAAATAATAAAGAAAAGAAACCAGATCATGGGGATGCCTGGCTGGCTGCGTGGCTCCTGGGTTGTGAGTTCAAGCCCCACACTGGATGTAGAGATTACTTAAAGTCTTTTTTTTTTTTTAAAGATTTTATTTATTTATTTGACAGAGAGAGACACAGTGAGAGAGGGAACACAAGCAGGGGGAGTAGAAGAGGGAGAAGCAGGTCTCCTGCAGAGCAGGGAGCCCGATGCGGGGCTCGATCCCAGGACCCCGGGATCATGACCTGAGCCAAAGGCAGACGCCCAACGACTGAGCCACCCAGGCGCCCCTACTTAAAGTCTTTTAAAAAATTTTTTTAAGTAGGCTCCACACCCAATTGGGGCTCAAACCCACAACCTTAAGATCAAGAGTCATATGATCATGGGGTGTCTGGGTGGCTCAGATGGTTAAGCAGCTGCCTTCGGCTCAGGTCGTGATCCCAGGGTCCTAGGATGGAGCCCCACATTGGGCATTAGTGGGGAGCCTGCTTCTCCCTCTCCCTCTACTGCTCCCTCTGCTTGTGCTCTCTCGTTCTGTCAAGTAGATAAATAAAATATTTTTTAAAAAGTCGCATGATCATGAGTCACATGCTCTACCAACCAAGCCAGCAGGCACCCCTTAAAAATAATGTCTTAAAAAAAAAAAAAACTAGATCATGAATGATCTTTTTTTTTAATGCTGAAAATCTATTTGTTAATTACAGTATGTGACTGTTGTACTTTGAGGCAAATAGAGAACTTAAAAAATCAGGATCCTGACAGCTAAAGAGACACGTCCAGAGTAAACATCACTTTGCTTAGAATGATTTGAGGTTCTCTTTGAAATGAGCATGTCTGGGAGGTACCTGCCTCTTCAGATCTGCAGTTTCTTCCAAAAATTGCTTGGCTCCCAGCAAAGGCCCTTTCCTAACTGCTTTCCTGATGTCCAATCCAGCCTCCAACCTTGACCTTACCCCTTATTCTAATCCAGAGGATGAGATGAGGGTCCAAATGGCTTGAAGTTCAGGAACAGAATGAGAATAATTGATGCTATTTGGTAACTTTTTAATTAGTTAATTAATTAATTAACTAATTTTTATGGATTTTCTTTTTATTTATTTGTCAGAGAGAGAGGGCACAAGCAGGTGGAGCGGCAGGCAGAGGGAGAGGCAGGCTCCTCGCTGAGCAGGGAGCACAATGTGGGGCTCGATCCCAGGACCCTGGGGCCATGACCTGAGCCAAAGGCAGACACTTAACCGACTGAGCCACCCAGGCGTCCCTAACTTTTTTTTTTAAACACAAAATCTTGGGATTCCTCCCAAATCTTTGGGAGAAGCTTGCTTCTCCCTCTCCCTCTGCCTGCCTGTCTGCCTACTTGTGATCTCTCTGTCAAATAAATAAATAAAATCTTTAAAAAAATAAAATAAAATAAATAAACACAAAATCTTTTTTAAAGTACATTCTACACCCAACATGGGGCCCTGAGATCAAGAGTTGCAGGCTTTACTAACTGACCCAGCCAGGTGCCCCACGTATTTTTATTTTGAAGATTTTCAAGCTTACAGAAAAAATAGCCCAATGAATGTTCATACATCTTATTTTTTTTTAAGGATTTTATTTATTTATTTGAGAGAGAGAGAATGAGAGACTGAGAGCATGAGAGGGAAGAGGATCAGAGGGAGAAGCAGACCCCCCGCTGAGCAGGGAGCCCGACGCGGGACTCGATCCCGGGACTCCAGGATCATGACCCGAGCTGAAGGCAGTCGCTTAACCAACTGAGCCACCCAGGTGCCCCACATCTTATTTTTTTTTAATCTACACATTTATTTATTTACTTTTCATTAAATTTAAATCCTTGAGGGGTACAGCAGCACACGGATTCTGTGGCCAATGGCTTTAGCAGGAAGGTTGCTTCGGAGTTTGGCACGAACCATGCCACTGTTTCCATGAGCACGAGTTACTTTTCCCCAGATTACTCTGCTTTTGTTTGGTTTGCCACCAGGAGTCACAGTGTTGTTCTTTGCTTTGTACACATAAGCACATCTCTTGCCTAGATATAATTCCGTGGCTCAGTCGAGCATAAACACCTTCGATTTTAAGAAGAGCTGTGTGCTCCCTCTGGTTCTGGAGACCCCACTTATAGCTAGCAAAAATGGCCTTGGACCATAGCCTTCGAGACATTATTTGGCATTATAGGAGTCCTGTTCCCAGCAGGCCTCCACAGACTCCAAGATGGCAGAAAAAGAAAGGCCATGTTCATACATGTTTTGTCTAGATTCATTAATTTGAAGTTTGGGCACATTCTCTCTCTCTCTCACACACACACATTTTTTTTGACTAAACAACTTCACAGTCACTTCAGGTCTTTAAATCAATGCAGGGAAAAATTGGGGCGCCTGGCTGGCTCAGTCAGTTAAGCATCTGCCTTTGGCTTGGGTCATGATCCCGGGATTCTGGGATCCGGCCTGGGATCAAGCCCCAAGTCAGGCTCTCTGCTCAGTGGGAGTCTGCCTCTCCCTCAGCTCATGCTCTCTCTTGCGCTCTCTCTCGCGTGCTTTCTCAAATAAATAAGTAAATAAATAAATAATCTTAAAAAAAATCAATGCAGGGAAAAATTTTGATCACCAATAGGCCAGATTCCCTTAAACACTTCCTGCATACAAAAACCCAAATATACACAAATTCCTTAAACCAAAACATTAATTCCAGAGGTCTGAGCCACTAGACAATTTCTATATTTAACTGCAAATATTCCCAGGGTTAAATAATGCCAACTAAGGAAATAATTATGGAAACAAGGGGATTCAGTAAGTTCCCTTGATTATCACTATGGCCGATTGCATTTTGCACAGTTGACAACAGCAGTATCTTCCGTTCTTTTTTTTTTTTTAAAGATTTTATTTATTTATTTGAGAGAGAGAATGAGAGACAGCACAAGAGGGAAGAGGGTCAGAGGGAGAAGCAGACCCCCCGCCGAGCAGGGAGCCCGATGCGGGACTCGATCCCGGGACTCCAGGATCACGACCTGAGCCGAAGGCAGTCGCTTAACCAACTGAGCCACCCAGGCACCCTGGTATCTTCCGTTCTTAGAGATAATTTTTTAAAAGATTTTATTTATTTATTTGAGAGAGAAAGAGACAGAGAGAGAGAGCGAGAGCATGAGCTGGGGGAGATGTAGAGGGAGAGGCAGAGGGAGAAGCAGGCTCCCCGCTAAGCGGAGAGCCTGACGCGGGACTCCATCCCAGGACCCTGGGATCATGACCTGAGCCGAAGGCAGACGCTTAACCATCTGAGCTACCCAGATGCCCTCCTTCCATCTTCTTTTTAAGGCTGAATATGAATATATTCCATTGTAAGTATATACCACATTTTGTTTATCCATCCATCCATTCATTCAGTAGACATTTGGGTTGCTTTTAACCTTTTGACTTGTGAATAATGTTGCTATAAACAAATGTGTACAGATATCTCTTGGAGACCCTGTTGAGACCATGGGATATATACCCATGGGGCGGTTTGTTTTTCAGCAACAGCTAATCAGAGCAGTTGCCAAAACTGAGATTTTGTCACTTGAAGGGGGTGGAGAGCAGTTATTCAATAGATCAGGTCCCTGGGTTTCAGAATTACATAATTACCTCCACCCAGGTGACTGCTCACTATTAACCAAGGCAGTGGTTCTCAGTCCCACCTGCACATTAGGAGTATCTGGGGAGTTTTTCAGCAAATATAGCGCCCAGGCCCCACCTTCAGAGACTGATTAATTGGTCTGGGGAGGAACTGAGACATTGGGATTTTTACAAAATGCTCCCCAGATGATTCTAAAATGCAGTCAGGGTGGAGAACCCTGGAGCAAAGATCTGTGTGGTGTTTTTATTCCAGTTTTCAATTTTTTAAAAAGATTTTATTTATTTATTTGACAGAGAGATAGACAGAAGAGCACAAGCAGAGGGAGTGGCAGAGGGAGAGGGAGAAGTAGGTTCTGCACTGAGCAGGGAACCTGATGCGGGACTCGCTCCCAGGACCCTGAGATCATGACCTCAGTCGAAGGCAGACGCTTAACCATCTGAGCCACCCAGGAGCCCTCCAGTTTTCAATTCTTTTCCTGCCCTTCCTGCTAGAACCAAAGAACTCTTAGGGTTTGTTTAAAAGACATCAATTAGGGGCGCCTGGCTGGCTCAGTCAGTGGGACATGTGACTCTTGATCTCAGAGTCTTGAGTTCAAGTCCCACATTGGGCATAGGACTTACCTAAAAAACAAATATGGGTAGGGTGCCTGGGTGGCTCAGTCCGTTGAGCATCTGCTTTCAGCTCAGGTCACGATCCCTGGGTCCTGGAATCGAGTCCCACATGGGGCTCCCTGCTCATCTGAGAGCCTGCTTCTCCCTCTCCCTCTGCTGCTCCCCCTGCTTGTGCTCTCTCTTGCACTCTCTCCTGCTCTCTGTCAAATAAATAAATAAACTCTTAAAAAAAAAGAACCACACACACACACGCAAATAAGGGCAGGCACCTGGCTGGCTCAGTGGGGTGCCTGACTCTTGAGCTCGGGGTTGTGAGTTCAAGCCCCATGTTGGGTGTAGAGATTACTTAAAAATAAATAAACTTAAAAAAAATGCTTAACTAGCAGAGTAGGGGGATGGTCAATGAGTAGGAGTAAGGAGCTGACTTTAGCCGAGTTTATTTTTATTTTTTAAAGATTTATTTGTTTCTTTTTAGAGAGAGAACGCACATGGGGGTTGGGAGGAGGGTGTCGGGGGAGGAGCAGAGGGAAAGAGAATCTGGAGCAGACTCCCCACTGAGCTTGGAGCGGGATGGGAACTCTGGGGCTTGATCCCACAACCCTGAGATCATGACCTGAGCCTAAATCTAGAGACAGACGCTTAACCCATGAGCCACCCAGGAGTCCCTGGTTGAGTTTACAATTCTTGAAATTGGGTAATAGGTACATGAGGATTCGTTTTACTTTTCTTCTATTGTTGTATATGTTTGAATTTTTCCACAATAAAAAGTTTTGTTTTGTTTTTTTTTAAGATTTTATTCGTTTATTTGAGAGAGAGCACGAGCTGGGGCAGGCGGCGGGGGGGGGGGGAGAACGGTCAGAGGGAGAAGCAGACTCTCCATGGAGCAGGGAGCTCGATGTGGGACTCGATCCCAGGACCCCAAAGTCATGACTGGAGCCGAATAAAGGCAGATGCTTAACCGACTGAGCCACCCAGGTATCCCCAAAAAGTTTTTTTTAAACCCTTACTTTGGGGGCGCCTGGGTGGCTCAGATGGTTGGGCGTCTGCCTTCGGCTCAGGTCGTGGTCCCAGGGTCCCGGGATCGAGCCCCGCATCGGGCTCCCTGCTCTGCGGGAAGCCTGCTTCTCCCTCTCCCACTCCCCCTGCTTATGTTCCCTCTCTCGCTGTGTCTCTCTCTGTTAAATAAATAAATAAAAATCTTTAAAAAAAAAAAAAACCCTTACTTTGGGATGACTGGGTGGCTCAGTTGGTTGGGTGTCTGCCTTCAGCTCCGGTCATGATCCCAAAGTCCTGGGATCGAGTCCAACATTGGGCTCCTTGCTTGGCGGAGAGCCTGCTTCTCCCTGGGCCTGCCATTCCCCCTGCTTGTGCTCTCTCTCTCTCTCTCTAACAAATAAATGAATAAAATCTTTGAAAAAATAAACAAAACCCTCATTTTAAAGTCCTGAATCCCAAACTCTTCAACTATGCTGTGCTACTTCCTGATCCCAGGGCAAAATGCCAATGACAGGCTCAAATAACCTCTTTTGTTTACATGATGCTTCCAAATGTTTACAGGAAAAACATTTGGAAGTCTAGGATAACCATGCTGCAGAGGGTTATATCAAGTGTCTGTTGGATAAGACTTTGGAAATAAACACTTCCGCTGAGTTGTCGTATATTTTTAAGTGAAATGTGCATGTATCATAGAAATAAAAATAAAGGGAGTCAAAATATTTTGAAGGACTAAAACTGATCCTTAGCATTAAATGATTTATTAGGCCGTGCCTGGGTGGCTCAGTCGTTAAGCATTTGCCTTTGGCTCAGGTCATGATCCCAGGGTCCGGAGATCAAGCCCCACATCGGGCTCCCTGCTCGGTGGGAAGCCTGCTTCTCCCTCTTCCCGTCCCCTTGCCTGTGTTCCTGCTCTCACTGTCTCTCTCTCTCTGTCAAATAAATAAATACAATCTTAAAAAAAATGTACCGTCTTGGGGTGCCTGGGTGGCTCAGATGGTTAGGCGTCTGCCTTTGGCTCAGGTCATGATCCCAGGGTGCTGGGATCGAGCCCCGCCTAGGGCTCCCTGCTCGGCGGGAAGCCTGCTTCTCCCTCTCCCACTCCCCCTGCTTGTGTTCCCTCTCTTGCTGTCTCTGTCAAATAAATACATAAAATCTTTAATAAATCAATAAATAAAATGCTTACTTTTAAGTTACATGTATTTCTTCTTTTATGTGAAATTCAATTTAACACAAAAAGTTTAAAAACATGTATACCCCCAAATTTGAGAATATACCATTACATTAAATTTTCTCGGTAAGCTTTAGGAAAGTATAAGGGGGGAAGTGGGAAAAAGGACCCTTTTAGATGTGTAATGAGTCTAGAAGAGCAGGAGAAAATAATTTATAGAGCAGGTTGCTTGATTTTCAGGGCTCTTTTCCACAAAGTGATCGTTTTACAAAAGTTACTGCATAGTCATAGGTCATGGATCAGGTCACTCCCTCTTCAGGAGGGAACACAAACGAGGGGAGTGGGAGAGGGAGAAGCACGCTTCCCACCGAGCAGGGAGCCCAATGCAGGTCTCGATCCCTGGACCCTGGGATCGAGCCCCGCATAGGGCTCCCTGCTCCGCAGGAAGCCTGCTTCTCCCTCTCCCACTCCCCCTGCTTGTGTTCCCTCTCTCACTGTGTCTCTCTCTGTCAAATAAATAAAGTCTTTAAAAAATAATAATAATAAAAAATAAAGTGAACAGGGACGCTGGGTGGCTCAGTGGGTTAAGCTTCCTACTCTTGCTTTCAGCGGGGGTCATCATCTCAGGGTCTTGGGATCAAGCCCCACGTTGGCTCCATGCTGGGCATGGAGCCTGCTTGGGATTATCTCTCTCCCTTTCCCTCTGCTCCTCCTCTGCTCTCTCGCTCTCAAAAAAAAAAAAAAATTAAAGTGAACAATTTGGTGGTGTTCAGTACACTCACCAGGCTGTGTAACCACCACCTCTTTCTAGCTCCAAAACATTTTCATTACCCCAAAGATGGTAATATACATCTCGTAAATTCCCAGGTCTGCCATGACTTTGCTATGCACACAATTCCAAAACTGGAAAAGTTCAGCATTACAGTTTGATATAACAGTATAAACAGCTCTTTCCATTATTTAAAAACTATCGCTAATTTTGTTCAATAGGTGATTATTCATTACCAAGGTCATGTTGCAGGACATCCTATCATCCCCTGGTCCCTGTTCTCTAGTGCCAGTAACAACCCCCTCATTATTGTGATGCCCAAAAGAGTCCCCGCAAACTTCCAAAATGCCCTCAAGGAAGCAATACTGTCCTCTTGGGAACAAGCTGACAACCTCAAAATAAACACAAATTTCCCATGGGGCGCCTGGGTGGCTCAGTTGGTTGAGCAACTGCCTTCAGCCTAGAGTCCTGGGATTGAGTCCTACATCAGGCTCCCGGCTTAGCCAGGACCTGCTTCTCCCTCTGACCCTCTCCCCTCTCATGCTGTTTCTCACTCTCTCTCTCAAATAAATATATAAAATCTTAAAAACAAAAAACAAAAACTCCCCACAAATTTCCCACGGTGATTCCCAAAATGTCCTCTAGGGGGCGACATCATTTCCTTGAGAACCGAAAGGACCAATGATCTAGCCTGTACTTCATTATCCCCAATTTCCCAGTAAATCCAGGGTTGGATTAGTAAGGAAGAAAGAGGAAATAGCTATTGGGTTGGCAGTCAGCAAGAACCCACATACCATAATGCCTCTTTTCATCTCAGGAAAATACAAGGATCTGCCAAGCTTAGAGACATTTTGGAGGTCCAGAGGAAGAATTTTGGAATTTGGGGGTTATTTTCTTTCCTAAAATAAAGGGCAAATTGCTAAAACTTGCAACTTTCCTCTGCCCCCACCCCACTACTACTACTACACACACACACACACACACACACACGCTTGTGCAGAAAAAGCCACATTGTTTGGTGGCTCTCTTGGAATTTTGGAGGCGACTTGTATCACAGGTGGGAGACTTGCTCTCACTCATCAGCCAAGAAAGCTCTAAGGCTGGGGCGCCTTGGTGGCTCAGTCGGTCGGGCATCTGCCTTCAGCTCAGGTCATGATCCCGGGGTGCTGGGATCGAGCCCTGAGTCTGGCTCCCTGCTCAGCGGGCAGCCTGCTTCTTCCTCTCCCTCTCCCTCTGCCGCTCCCCCTGCTTGTGCTAATAAATAAATACAATATTTATTTAAAAACAAAAAAAGAAAGCTCTGAAGACTGCTTGGGCCCCATGAAAGAGAAGGTTCTCTAGATGTATTGCCCAAGATGTATTGCAAAGGACTCTGACATCAGGTCTTCTAATCCAGCAATCCAGGGGTTCTCAAGAGTGGCAAATATACTACAATTTACATGTCTGTTCTCCTATTGGTGGGCATTTAAGTGGTTCTCACTTAGGGACTATTTTTTGATTAATGCTGCTGTGAACATTCTTGTTCATGCCTTTTTTTTTAAGATTTTTATTTATCTGTTGAGAGAGATAATGAGAGAGAGAGAGCATGAGAGGGGGGAGAGTCAGAGGGAGAAGCTGACTCCCTGCTGAGCAGGGAGCCTGATGTGGGACTCGATCCCGGGACTCCAGGATCATGACCTGAGCCGAAGGCAGTCGCTTAAACAACTGAGCCACCCAGGTGCCCGTTGTTCATGCCTTTTGGTACACATTTGTTGGATATATACTTTTGGGTGGGATTGTTAAATCACAGGGCAGGCTTATTTTCAGCTGTAGTTGATACTGCCACGCCATTTTCCCGAGTGTTTTTTTTTTAAAGATTTTTATTTATCCCTTTGAGAGGGAGAGAAAGAGGATGAAGTGGAGGGGGGGAGAGGCAGACGGAGAGGGAGAAGCAGACTCTCTGCTGAGCAGGGAGCCCAACTCGGGGCTCGATCCCAGGACCCCGGGATCATGACCTGAAACAAACACAGACGCTCAACCATCTGAGCCATCCAGGCACCCCAAACCCCCTTTTTATTTATTTATTTGACAGAGAGAGACACAGCGAGAGAGGGAACACAAGCAGGGGGAGTGGGAGAGGGAGAAGCAGGCTTCCCACGGAGCAGGGAGCCCGATGCGGGGCTCGATCCCAGGACCCTGGGATCATGACCTGAGCCGAAAGCAGACGCTTCATGACTGAGCTACCCAGGCGCCCCTCCAACCCCTTTTTAAAAAAGATTTCATTTTTAAGTAATTTCTACACCCAAGGTGGTGCCTGAACTCATGACCCCAAGATCAAGAGTTAGATGCTTTTTCCACTGAGCCAGCCAGGAACTCCTTCCAAAGTGGTTCTAAGGGAGATACTCTACTCTAACACTCTATAGTTCCGTGCTCCGGTCACCAAATGCTTGGAGGTTTTCCCACAGCAAGCAGTTCTGCAACTGGGGGATACCAGCTGATGTTCCCCGCTTCAATTCCGTTCTGATACTATCCACATGGAGTTAGCAGGAGATCCCACAGGTTAAGAGCTCGTTCTCATTAAGACTGCCCACCCCCAGCCTCTGCCTTGAATTGGAAGCCCTTCTGATTGGCTATAAATGGGAGCGTTCCTACAACCTCTTCTTCTGATTCCATTAATTTGCTAGAGTGGCTCACAGAACTCAGGAAAACAGTTTATACCTACTAGACCACCAGTTTATTAGAAAGGGTATTAAAGGATATGAATGAACTTAACTCATTCACGAGGGAACCAGCAGAAAAATAAAGCTGGTCCAAGTTGGCGATGAGAAGTGGGTATGTATGGACAACATAAAAAAGAATGCAGGAGGGGCACATGGGTGGCTAAGCTGGTTGAGTGTCTGACTCTTGCTTTCGGCTTAGGTCATGATCTCAGGGTAATGGGAACCAGTGTGTGTGTGTGTGTGTGTGTGTGTGTGTGTGTGTGTGTGTTGGGGGGTGTCTATGCTCAGCGGGGAGTCTACTTGAGATTCTTTCTCTCCCTCTCCT
>NC_058418.1:8549460-8579726 GCF_002201575.2 Neomonachus schauinslandi
CTATGCTCAGCGGGGAGTCTACTTGAGATTCTTTCTCTCCCTCTCCTTCTGCCCCTTCCCCCACTCGTGTGTGTGCACGTATGAGCGCTCTCAAATAAATAGATCTTAAAAAAAAAGAGAATGCAGGAATTAGGTTGGAAAGTTTGATACAAAACTGATTAATATCATTCAAGGTTGTCTTTCTGCCAGACAAAAACCACTTGAAACTTGAGAATCCTCCTTAACTTTTCAGAGTCTAGACCTTAATCAACAAATAATAAGTTGAAGTGACATCTAGAGAGGCGCCTGGGTGGCTCAGGCGATTAAGCGTCTGCCTTCGGCTCAGGTCATGATCCCAGGGTTTTGGGATAGAGCCTGGCATCGAGCCCTGCATCGGGCTCCCTGTTCAGCAGGGAGTCTTCCTCTGCCTCTGTCCCTCCTCCCCCGCTTGTGCTCTCTGCTCTCTCTCTCTCTCTCAAATAAATAAATATTTTAAACAAAAAAAATTTTTTTTAAGTGACCTCTAGAATGTCAGAAGGGCTTGACAGACAATGTTAGCATTCTAGTAGGACACTGAAAAGGCATGGAGAAATCTTGCCTCATGGGATTTGCTGATGTTCTCATTTTCTTTTTTTCTTTTTAAGATTTTATTTATTTATTTTTAAAGATTTCAATTATTGGGGCGCCTGGGTGGCTCAGTTGGTTAAGCCGCTGCCTTCAGCTCAGATCGTGATTCCAGAGTCCTGGGATCGAGCCCCACATCGGGCTCCTTGCTCTGCGGGGAGCCTGCTTCTCCCTCTCCCTCTGCTTGCTGCTCCCCCTGCTTGTGCTCTCTCTCTCTGTGTGTCAAATAAATAAATAAAATCTTTAAAAAAAATAAATAAAGATTTCATTTATTTATTCATGAGAGACAGAGAGGCAGAGGGAGAAGCAGGCTCCCTGCAGAGCAGGGAGCCTGATGCGAGACTCAATTCCAGGACTCTGGGATCATGACCTGAGCTGAAGGCAGATGCTTAACCAACTGAGCCACTCAGGCACCCAAGATTTTATTTATTTATTTGAGCCAGAGAGAAAGTGACTGAGAGAGAGAGAGAGCACGCACAAGCCTGGGTGGGGGAGAGGCAGAGGGAGAAGCCGACTCCCAGCTGAGCAGGGAGCCCAATGTGGGACTCGATCCCAGGACCCTGAGATCATGACTTGAGCCCAAGGCAGACACTTAACTGACTGAGCCACCCAGGTGCCCCTCTCATTTTCTTCATTACCTAAAAGCAGATGGCCCTCTAGAATTCTGGAATGGCCTGCTGAAGCTTCAGAGATGGCACCAGCTGGAGACCACAGCTTGAAAGGATGGGGTCCTGTCCTCCATGTGGTCTAAGGTCTCAACCAGTGTTGTTACATCCATTAACTAGAATACACGGATTCAGAAATCAAGGCACAGAAAAGGAAAGACGATTTGCGGTATTTTCTTTTTCATTCTTATAGCCTTGCTCTACTAGCCTCGTGTTAAGGAAAACTTTTGGACAATTTAGTTAAAAGCATGTGCCAACATTTTATTTTATATTTTTAAAGATGTATTTATTTATTTATTCGACAGTCAGAGAGAGAGCACAAGTAAGCAGAGTGGCAGGCAGAGGGAGAAGGAGAAGCAGGCTCTCCACTGAGCAGGGAGCCGGACGTGGGGCTTGATCCCAGGACCCCGGGATCATGACCTGAGCCGAAGGCAAACGCTTAACAGACTGAGCCACCCAGGCGGCGCCCCTGTCCCAACATTTTATTACAGTCATGCATGCAAGGGGGAAAAAAGGTCTCTTGTGGGTGAATTAGAAATTTATTCCTGGTAAGGACACTTTATGGGAGAAGAGAATGGTTAAATACCCATCAGGAGATTAGAGATGAGATCCAGAAGAAAAGAAAGAAAAGATTGAAGATTATGAGTCTTGACTGGCAGGCAGTCAAGCTGTCACGTGGGTGGACCACTACTTTCCCAGAACAAATTTCATACCCTCAAAATTCATTCACAAACGGCTTCAATATTTTTTTTTTAAAGATTTTATTTATTTATCTGAGAGAGAGAGAAAGAGCACAAGAGGGGGGAGCGGGAGGGGGAGAAGCAGACTCCCCGCCGAGCAGGGAGCCCGATGCGGGACTCGATCCCGGGACTCCAGGATCATGACCCGAGCCGAAGGCAGTCGCCCAACCAACGGAGCCACCCAGGCGCCCACGGCTTCAATATTTTTATCGGGAAAGCGAATTACCTCACTGAAGGAGGTTGTAAATTACTCTTACAAAAAGCTGAAGTCCCAGACCAGGTTTTGGGGCATTTTTTTTCTTTTTGGTAGGGTTAATATACCAGGAAGTGATTTGGTGCCTTCACCTCCAGATTTTTCTTTCATACCGGTTGAGTTTTTTTTTTCCCCCTGTTCCTGGAACCTAAATGTTCCTTGACTTGGCCAGGTCTGAAATTAGTTTTTTCCTCCTCCCGGAACATTCTCTTCTCCTTCCCATCTCAACTTGAACAACCCTGCCCTGGGCGCCCCCTCCCCTCCATATTAACAGAGGCTCCCTTTTATTTATTTATTTTATTTTTTATTTTTTTTTAAAGATTTTATTTATTTATTTGAGAGAGAGAATGAGAGACAGAGAGCACGAGAGGGAAGCGGGTCAGAGGGAGAAGCAGACCCCCCCGCTGAGCAGGGAGCCCGATGTGGGACTCGATCCCGGGACTCCAGGATCATGACCTGAGCCGAAGGCAGTCGCTTAACCAACTAAGCCACCCGGGCGCCCTGAGGCTCCCTTTTAATTACCAGGTTGTTGGGGTTTTTTTTTTCCCTCCCCGGGGCATTATCGGTATTTAAGCTGCAGGAAGGTAGAAACTGTTCCCAGGGTCCATCGCAGAGCTTGGCACCGTACAAGGAGGTCCTAAAAGCACGGAACTAAGATCCTTGGATGCAAATAGGACTGAACGAATTTTTGCAGGAGCCAGTGGAATGCCGGCACTGATGAAAATCCTTGAGGTTCTCTTTATGGCTAATACTAATGATTTTTGAGGCAATTCTTTAAACACCAGGATTCAGTCTGCATCCACTGAATGGGAGTAGTAGTTCCTCTAAGTATAGCTGCGAGGGTCAAAGGGCTTTACGTTTGCACAGTGTTTGAACCCGGTTAATAGGCCCCTCCTGCAGCATTTATCGAGAGCCTTCCCCGTACCACGCTCCAAGTTCTGAAACTTCCTGGAGGTAGTACCAAGGACCGCCCCTTTCGCACCGCCCTTGAGTGACGCCACCGACCGAGGTCTCTAATGACGTCAGCTCCGGACCGGCTCCGCTCCATCCTCCCCTACTCCGGAAACCTACAACTCACGGCACCCGGCCTCCAGCTTTCGGTTATTATTTTTCTCTTCGTAGCCCGAATCCTTTTCCTCCCATTCTCCCACCTAAAACTTTCGGCTCTTCCCGCCTTCCCTCAAGCTGGCGATTTTCGGCTCTTCCCGCTTGCTCTTGGGCGAATTTCCCACTCTTTTACGCTGTCGATCGCATCCCGAGCTCCGCCCTTACGCCTTTTCCGTCTAAATCCCTCTTTCGGCTAGTTCCGCCTCCTGTTTCCATCCATCCTTTAGCCACACCCCTATCGCATCCTTCGGCTCTTTCCGCCTCCCCCCGTCTCCCGCTCAGCTGCTTTCGGCTTTTTCCGCCTTGCCTCGGCCACACTCTCTCCCTTCGGCTTTTTCCGCTGCCCTTCGGGAGAGGGCCTAGGCCCCTCTCCTCCACGTGACACGGCCTCCGCCTCCGCCTCCCAGTTCCCCCTCCCACCTCGCCCTTCCTCCCGCCTCAGCCTCTCGGCTCCTCTGGGCCGAGCCGCCATTTTGTGTGAATTTCTGACTGCGGCGGGGGCCGAGCAGCCGGGGCGCCTAGGGCGGGCAGACAGACAAGACAGTCGGCCCGTCTCCGCGGCCCGTTTCCTCTCTCCCTAAAATCCTTTTTTTTAACCCCCCTCGCTCGCTCTCCTCTTCTCCCCTCCCCCCTCGCTTGCTCCATCGCGCGCGACCTGCGCTAATTACACCCAACCACCCACCAGTGTCCGTGTCCCCCGGGTCCCCCACCTCCGGGCCCGCGGGGGAGGTGTGTGGGGGGGCTTTCGCCCCGATGAGGGCCCCGCGCCCGTGAGCGAGTGACCCCAGGGGCGGGCTGCGGAGAAAAGCGGCGAGCGGCCCGCCGAGGCCTAGGCCGCGCGGCCTACGCGGAGGTCGGCGCAGAGGTGATTCCGAAACCGAAAAAATATATACCCATTCCTATGAGGAGCCCTCAGAGCTGAAGTGTGCCCCTCCCGCCACGCCCAAGCAGTCCTTTTTCGTGCATTAACATCCCCTCCCCCCCCAAAGGAACTATGGAGGCCGCGCCCGGGACCCCCCCGCCGCCACCATCAGAGTCGCCGCCGCCGCCATCGCCGCCGCCGCCATCAACGCCTTCGCCTCCTCCGTGTTCCCCCGACGCCTGCCCGGCCACCCCGCACCTCCTCCACCACCGCCTCCCGCTCCCTGACGACAGGTCAGGCCCCCGGCCCGGCCGGGGCAGCGTCCCCGGGGGGAGGAAGAGGAGGAGGAGGAAGGGGGGCGGCCGCCATGTTGGGCCGGGCCGCGGAGGAGGAGGAGGAGGAGGAAGGGCGGGGTCGGTGGGTGTCTCTCGCTCGCTCGCTCGCTCTTTCTCGCTTGCTTTCTCTCCTGGCCTCATGCGTTTCCCCCCCCTCGCGGCGCTCGCCCGCTCTCCCTCGCTCTCGCTCTGTCTTTTTTGGGCGCCATGCTGAGGGGAAGGTGAGGAGGCGCCCCCCGGACCCTCGCGCCCGCCTGCCCGCCCGCCCTGGGGAGGGGGCGCTGGGGGGGGGCTGCGGAGGCCCACGGGGGTCCTGGCTGCCCCAGCGCCCGGAGCTGGCAGCCATGGGCCCGCCTGCCCGTCGCCTGGCTTCGGGGAAGGGGATGGGGGAGGGGCTCCCGGACCCTTTTGGTTGGGGGGGGATCTCGAGCAGTAGCCCCGCTCTTAGGGGTTTGGAGTTGGGGGTCTCCCAGCCCTTGGCAGTATCCTTTCCCCTGGGGGAGGTGTCCCCTGCCCTACTTGGAGAGGTACCCTAGTTTCCTTAGGCAGAAAGTGGGGGTTCGTTCAGTTCTTTCTACATCCTTTTAGTGGGGGGTCCTTCGGGTGGGGGCACTCGCACTTTTTTTTTGGCGGGAGGTGTTTCCTCGCTATACCCTAGAGGGCAAAATTGTTGGGGGGGGGCAGATCTCTAGCCCCTTTGATGGAAGCCCCTGCCTCCTTTGGGGAGAAGCCCCTTCCCCGTGTTTTTTCTTAAAGGCAGGGGTCCTCTCGTTTTTCGTAGGTAGGTGATGCGTTTTTGGCGGGTGGGTGGGGGGCTGAGGTTTGGTTTCCCTTCCTTGTAAGGGAGAGGAAGTTGGTCTCTTCTTTCTCATGGGGTTCCCTCCTCTTTCGGGCTAAAATGGGGCGCCATCCCTTCCGGGAGAGAAAACGAGGTGTTTTTTTTTGTGCTTTGGCAGGGGGTGAAAGGGAGCGCCCCCCCCATCCCCTTTATTTAAAGTGCGAAATGGGTTCGCCCCACGCCCTTCTCTGGAGGATGATAAAGGCGCCAGCCCCGCGCGTTTCAGGGCGAGGTTGGGGCCCCTGTTTTCCCTTGCTCCAGAGGGTTGGGGTGCAGGGTTTGCCCTCCCTTTCTTGGTGGGGCAGGGGAAGAGGTGTCTAGAGAGTGGATTTGGAAATGGAAGGAGGTTTTCCACCGGCAAGAAAGGCAGGCAGAGGAGGAGTGGGGGTGGGGAGGGGAAGAGATCGCGCTGGACAGATGGCTGCCCCACAGCAGCCCGGGCTGGGGAGTCGCTTGAGGACCCTCCCCTAGATAGGGGTCTCAGCTAGGGCTTCCTTGCCAGGCACGACGGCCCCTTCTCCCCACTTCCACCTCCCCTTTTCCCTTTCTCCTTCACAGACCATACTTTGCCTTTTAAAAGAAATGCCACCCACATTCAGAGACACAAGTGCAGCAGTTTGGTGAGCTTTTACAAAAAATTTTTTTTGTTTTCTGTTTTGTTCTAATTAAATGTATCGTCCTGGGAATCGCAGCCCATCGCAGCCTGCCTCCAGTTCAAGGAAATAAACAGATTAGCAAAGGTCTGTGCGCTAAGCCCACGTTGGGTTTCCGGGCCCCCCTCTTGGGGGCAGGTGCATTACTCAAAGGTGCTTACACGCTTTATTCGACCTCTAAGGAGTTCTCTTATGTCAGAAGTGTATGTCTTACAATGGGTTGGGATGGTAAGTAGCCTCTTTTATTGAGTAATTCAATTATCTCCCTCTTTTTGTCCCTTTCCTGCCTGCCTTCCTCCTGCCTTTAGACCAAAGTGATGCTTGAGTAAATTTATATGTTCGAATCAGGATTCTAAACCCAGTTGAGCCCTTTAAGACTTGCACATCCTTTTGATCTTTAATTTTTTTAATTTGTCGTACACAGTTTTCCTAAAGGAAAAAAAAAAAGCGTTACTGTAACATGACAAAAACTTAATGTAAAGGGCCCATATGTTTTCAAGCCCTTGGTACCCTCTCTCCATTTCAGTCCATTGCTTTGTCTCCAGCCTTCATCTTTGAAGAAAGTGGATACTTCAGGTCCATTTGTAGGGGACGAGGTTAACTGAATTTGGTTTATGATACTTGCATTCGAGTTAAGGTTCTCCCTCCCCTCCACTCCCCACTCCCCCCCCCCCAAAAAGATTGTGGTTCAAGTAGATCCAATTCGCTCCTTTTACTCCAATGTCTCTTATGGTGATGGACGTTTAAATTAAGCAAGTCATTTGTAAAGTACTGTTTAAGCACCAAATCTGTAAAGCGTGTCAAGCCCCAATCTCCTCTCCCTGTCTCCACTGTTCCTTTGTTCGAAAGCACATGCCTGACCGTGAAAAGTTGATGCAAACACGCCCAGTCATGGTGGAGAGAACACTTCCTCCAGCCCCCTGCCCCCCCCCACACACATACAAGATAAAAACAGCAACAGAAATGACTTGCAGAACCAACCACTGTACTTCTGATGTGTTTTACAAGCATAAGTTCTTCCGTTAAAAGACAAAACACGTTGAAGTTCCATTTTCCGTCTTGCCCACTTTTGATCCCTGGTGTACTTTGGTAGCGAAAACTTTTTATAACACACAGCCCAGTTTTCCCCTCCGAAAGATCCTGTTTCCTTTTTTTCCATTCTTAGGAGAAAAAAAAAGTTCACTTACGTTGGGATGAGGAACCGTAAACTGCAATTCAGTGGGCCACTGGTTTTATTCTTTCTCTCCATATACTCACAACCTAACTGCTGTGAAGTGGTGATCTTAGGTATGTAAAATCAGTTGTGGGAGGAAGAAGCATCCACACAGTACAGTATCCTGCAAAAAAAATGTCTGAAGCACAAACTGAACACACCATCCAGTGCACAGGGTCAGCCGAAAAGGAATTGCTTTTATTTGAAGTTTTCCCTCCTTGGTGAAATTCCTCCTCCAGGAGCCAAGTGCAGAAACTGGATGCTAACAGATGAACCTTCCAAGTTTCGAGGGCGACTAAGTTGTCGAAGGATGCTTGTTTAACTTTACTTGAAAATGAAGTGTGGAGGAAATGGGATTTCTTTTGTAAGTGAAAATTTTAGCAGTCATTCGTTGAACTTAAAAGTATTTCCCCCAAACATTTAAAAAGTACTCAGGCATATCAACACAAGGGTTTATTGTTTTTTCGTTCTCAAAGGACTCCCATGAAAACCAAGAAGCCCCAGTAATTATGTCAAACTGTACTTCGATGGTCTTTGTTTTTGAAATGTCACAGTACTGCCTTTTTTCCCCCCCTAAACTGATGTACCAGTACTAGTTAAAATTCAAATTAATGGATGTTGCAAAAAAAAGGGTGTCACTCAGAATCCCTGATTTAACAGCACCTCTTAGACACTTGAAATCTTTAAAATTGTTATATTCTCTGTTGGAGAGGTTTAATCGGAAAGCAAATTAAAATATTCCCAGTAGAAATACAACCAATTGTGACCATGAAAATACGGATATTCTGGTCCTAAAAACCCTTTATTTTTTACTCTCCTCAAATTCGTTCTTCAAAAGAAAACCAGGATTCCCCCAACAGGGCTTTCAGTCAGACTGTCCTGTCTCCCAGATAGGGTTTTGATTTGCTCGGAAGGTTAAGTTTTTGATTCTTGACAAGCCAAGATTTTTAAGTACAGATAGCTCTTCTAGAAGGACACTCCTGTGGCTTTTGCTTAGCCTGGAAGGCTGATCCCAAGGGGGAACTGTTTTGCACCTGTGGAAATGAAGGTTTTCCCAGCCGTTGGCCTACCTGGCACATTAGAGCTGAATGGTTGACTCTGAGTTTGTTTCCATCCAGTTGAATGTAGACAGTTTCATATTGAGCTGGTTTAGTAATTTATCCTTAAATAATGCCTCCACGTCCTCTGCTCCTTTCTCTTAGATCTTTTCCCTGCCCCGGTAGGGGAGGAATGGATGTCTCAGGGTGGCCTTATTTGCTGTTCCCCTCTGCTAGGTTTTTGTGGCTATTAAGTCCCTAGAACCATCTCCTATAAGCCAGATCCGGTTACGGCAAATACCTGTATGGTGAAAATCGCTAATTATTTCCAAGCCTTTGTGGATAGCTCTAGGTCAAACCATATTCCAGAGAACCTGCGTTTTGGTCCCTGTGGATAAAATTGTCTAGTACCAGAGCGACGGGTTGACCCAGAGTAGGAGGTTGAGTGACAGAGTAATTCAGAGCAAACAGTAAGTGAATGGCTGAGTTTCTAAGTGAGCAAGGTACTTGCCCCTACCTTGGCAACAAAGCTCCTGCCACAGTAGGAGACGAAAGGCTGGTTTCTGGCGTTCGTGGTAGTTGGCATTTAATAAGTTGATTGATTCAAGCATCCGGAGGAACAGTCTGCTCATCGGTGGTGGGAGTCTTGTCAGAATCAATGACTTGAGGCCGGTTTCATAATTAAAACCTACTGGAAAGAGTGGAAAAGCTGCCTGTTTGGGTGGGCCTTTATCTAAAGGTCATTTGGTTAAGTCCAAGGTACAAGTGGGACTGTCTGGGGGGAACCAGATTTTCCTGGATTTGGCTTTCCAAATTTATCGGCCTCGTCTTTGCTTCGCAACGATTTTACTCTGATGGTTACTAAAGATGGCAGCTCTGGAAACAGTGCGCAGGGTTTCTTAATAATGATAGGGGATTATGTGGGCAGTTTTTACATTTCTTCCTCGATCAGTTGATGACAAAACCAAGACATGGCCCCTCAGATGGTATAGACTTAGTCGCATCCTGCTATTGGAATAATTTATTATTCCAATACAGGATATTTGCTGGGAGCATAGTTTGCTTCTCTTGGCCAAATTGCTCAGGGTAGAGAATCTTTCTTGTTTTGTTTTGTTTTGTTTTGTTTGTTGTTTTTTTGGTGACTGTATCTGTGAACTGGTGACTCAGCTCCCTATTTGTTAAGGCAAGTGGTGACATCTTCTGAATGTCGGGGGTGACAACAGGATAGGAAGGAACACTGTGGCCTTTGGAGACAGATAAGGTTGTGTTCAGGCCTGGCTCTCCCTGCAGTGGGCACCGAGGATAATGCCCGTTTCTCAGGGTCATTGCGGTCAAGTGGGCATACACAGGATGCCCACACAATGCCTGGCATTCGCAAATCTTGGTTTCTTTATCTTGCTGTCCCTACTAGCAAAAAAAAACTAAATAAAATTTATAGTCTGGTATGTAAACAGAAACAAGCATAACATCTGTGTTTTTGAGGGAAGTCAAGTTTATCTTCCACCTCTTAGGTTTCTGGTCAGCTTATTTAATTGCAGGGAGCAGATCGGGGTGGAGACTCCATGGTAGCCATCTTAAGGCATGTTTTGCTTGCTGAACGGACAGGTGCTGGAAGAGTCATGGCATCTTGAGGTTATGCTAACGACCTTCCCGTGTTCCTCTTTGGCAATTAGAATCCAAGTCTTGCTATGACCACGGTAGGCCTCCTGAGAGCTGCGAAAGCAGGGCTGTAGCACCTAACCCACTGCTGATGGGTCACATCACCTTTTAAACAAGTCCTTTACCTATGCTCTCCAGAGTCTTGAGAAATGAGCAAGGCTTGTCCCAGCCCCATGATTCCTTTGCCCCTTGGTAATTTGGCTGAGTCAGTTAAGGCTTTGTTCATTCAGCAGTCAGGCTTGTCCCGTGCTTTTCTTGGAGCAGAAAAGTTTTCAGAGTGTGCAGGGAGCTCTTCTCTCCTAAGGACTTTATTTAGATTTGGGCAAAGGTGGTTACTGCCTGTAGCAGGCCTCAGATTTCCTTCCGTTGTTTGACACCTGCAGCTTCTGGCCACGGTCAGGGGTTTGCTGCCCCTATGGCAGCTCTGGATACCCACCTGCGAAGTAGGTGTCTTAAAAATGAACTGCAAGGTGAGGCTGAGTGGCTGGATCATGCGTAACCGGTAGATCCACCAGTTTGCTGAGCACCTGGTTCCCTCGTCCCTGTCGTCCCTGTCGGGGGGTCCCAGAAACCATAAACTCCAGAAGCATAAAGCCTAGTAAGGCATGGATTCCATTTGTTCCCTCTAAGCCAGGGTTGGTCCTCTTCTGGGAGAGAGATGGTGGGGAGCGGTGGACAGCATGGACGTGGGAGTCAGGCCGGCCGTATGAGACTTCGTGAGTCATTGACTGCTAGTCTTCCCAAAGGTGTGACAGGGTCTCTTGTGCAGTCCTATGAAGGGCAGCGATTACCTGCCAGAGACCTTCGGAGTGCTTCGTGTGTGATAGCTCACCCCAGCCCTACCCTGAGAATTTGAAACAAAAATGAAGTCACTTTTTTTTTTTTTTGACAGAGACACAGCGAGAGGGAGAACACAAGCAGGGGGAGTGGTATAGGGAGAAGCAGGCTTCCCGCGGAGCAGGGAGCCCGATGCGGGGCTTGATCCCAGGACTCTGGGGTTATAACCTGAGCTGAAAGCAGACGCCCAACAGCTGAGCCACCCAGGCGCCCCAGAAATGAAGTCACTTGTCCAAGGTCGCAAAGCTAGGGGGTGTGGAACCAGAGTTAGAACCTGGGCAGCCTGTACCCAGACCCAAGCTCTCTACCCAAATGCCATCCTGGAGCTGACGCTGCGGTGTGCAGCTATTAGTAAGATATGAAGTCCCATTTATTGATTTGTCGCCTGCATTTGAAACACAAAGACATGAGAGAGGATAGAAAAAAGCAGAGTACGGTGAAGTTAAAGCCGCTCCAGAAAACTTGTTTGAGAGAAATGTAAAGGAGGAGATGTGGGTCAAGGTCAAAGTTTAAAAGCTGTTGCTGGCAGGACGGGTGGGCAGTCTGTGGCTCTCTGATCAAAGCCCGCCCACCTGGCTTTTTATTTTTTAATTCTAAGTGAAGTTTTATTGGAACATAGCCACGCCCATTAATTTATATGGTCTGTGGCTGATTTTGTGCTGAACAGCAGAGTTGAGTAGCTGGGACAGAGACTCTGTGGCCCTCAAAGCCTACAGTATTTACTCTTCGGCCCTGTAAAGAAGAAGGTTGCTGGCCCCCCGCGCTGGTCTGATGTGCCTACTACCTGCACAACAGCTGCCATGATTTTTGTTGTGGCAGGGGTGGTGGGTGGGAAGACACGCGACTAAGGGAATACAGGTACTCCCTTTAAAGTTGGTCCCGACTGGCTGGCCCAGTTAGTAGAGCATCCATCTCTTGATCTTGGGGTGGTGAGTTTGAGCCCCACCTTGGGTGTAGAGACTAAGAAAAAAAAAGTAAGCCTCCAAGAGAGTGGGGTGTGCTGTCCCTCTGTGACCTGGTGCAGCTCCATCAGCCCTGTGTTCCACTCCTTCCAGTGCACGTAGAGGCCGAAGCCTGGGCTTTCGAACCTTTAAATCAAAGGGATTTTCATTTATTAGAAGTAACTGGAGACTTCTTGAAGCCATTGTGGAAGCAGATCCCAGCTAACACATCCCTGTTAGGGCCTGACCCCAGGGAGCTGGGGCCAGACGTGAGTGACACTTGGCTCAATGTCATTTGCAGGTGGCTTGGGTTATTGCCCTCCTCATTTTCCTAACATCAGGGCTTAGGTTTCCTTGGGATTCCAGGCCCTGCCATTGCAGGGCACACCAGAGCAGTCCCAGAAACTGTAGCTTCTTGGCAACGTGGGTCGGGCTGCTTTCCTTGGGGGGTGCCGACTGCTGGCCACTTTCACCTCGGTTGATATGTCAGTTGCGTATGGGCTCTTGTCCCCCTCTGGCCTCTCAGGGGGCCCTCCGTAAACACTCAGAAATGAGTTTTCGATTAAAGACAAGCCCTCAATCACCTCTTTGGAGTTTGAAGTAATCCAGGTTACTGCCTGGGAAGTGGTCCAGTGTCCGTGTTGATGCAGCTAACAAAGAGGGTGTGCAGAGCTGAGGCTGATGCTGGGTTTGTGTGGAATATATCACAGGGGCCCAGCCAGTCTGAGTCTGGCCCTGTGCTGGGCCCTTGGAAAGTCAGGTGACTCCCAGCCTCTGATGTGCCCTCCGAGGAGCCCACAGTTGACTGGGAGTCAACAAAGAGTTGCATACAGATAATTGCAGTTCTCCTTAAATTCTTTAGTGGTGTATGAACAAGGAATCTTAGTTGTCCGAGGCCCGGTTTCTTTTAAGTTGAAAATATGAATACTTTGTCTTAGTTGAACGTACGTTGAGTGGAACCAAACTGATTTCTTCAGAAAAAGTTCCAGACAAGGAAGAGTCTTGGTTCCCAGGTTCAGTGATTCAGTTTTCCTTTCTGGAATAACAGAAATCAGCCCTCCTTGGATGAGAACCAGCATCTTTCCAGCTGTAAGCAGTCTGAGGCATGGTTGGCGTGAGAAGATGGTTAGGAAACTCTGTTGAGAAACCAGTTTCAGGGATTCTTCTGACAGGAGGAACTTGGATCAGAGAGATATCTTTATCAAAAACAGGAGTCATGTTCAGAGTGAGTGGGAGTGGAAGAATAGCCACTCAGGCAAAGGAAATGACCCTTGACTCTGTGAGACTCCTCTAGCAGGCCAGGTTTTCCCTCGATCAATTTGTTTGACGCTCTACAGAAATGCTCGGACATTTGTGTGCTTGGACCAACCCCAGTACGGTGCTGCACCCTTTGGGAAGAAACATTCCTTCTGGTGTTGGACAGCTTGGGAATTTCCTTCCCTGGGATTCCTCTTGCTTTCTGTCTGTCAGGGGAGAAACCCTTTACTTGGGTTTTGGCTAGGATTCCTTGAACTTTTCTGTGCACCTCTTATTCCCTAAACTATCCAAAGTCTTTGGTCAGAGTTTCAGGTGTCCCAGTTCCCTTTATTCGATGTTGGAAGGACTGTAATTGCCTCGTGTCTTTGCACAACGATAGTTTTCCTCCTAAGGACTTGCCCTGGGCCAGGGTAGTGCTAAGCGCTTGATTTACATGGTCTCAGGAAATTCTTCCCCTGAGAATTCATCTGTCCCAGAGGTTCTGTCGCTGCCTTCACTTCGCAGTTGAAACCCTGGGGCACAAGAGTGTTAAGGACCTCATCCAGTGTCTTACTATCTCACTTTGCCCTTTCTTGGGATACTGTTTCATTTAATCCGTTTTCTGTGCATCAGTCTTATTTTTGCCAGCCCAGTTACGAATTTCTTTTTTTTTTTTTTTAAAGATTTTATTTATTTATTTGAGAGAGAGAGAATGAGAGAGAGCACATGAGAGGGGGGAGGGTCAGAGGGAGAAGCACACTCCCTGCCAAGCAGGGAGCCCAATGCGGGACTCCATCCAGGGACTCCAGGATCATGACCTGAGCCGAAGGCAGTCGCTTAACCAACTGAGCCACCCAGGCGCCCCCAGTTACGAATTTCAAGGCAAGAGTTTTGTCGGTTAGCCGGTTGAGTTACTCTCTTCCAGATAATTTCTAATTATGTCAAGGGTAGAGGTGAAGAGTTGGGCCTGGAGTCGGAGAGTCCAGGACTTGTTCCAGTTTTGCTTCTTCCTGCTGTGACCCCATAGGTAGATTTCTTCTCTTTGATCCGTAAAACAGGATGCTGAGAACCCATGACAAATGTAGGTTTGTTACTGCGCCTTGGTGCGAGACGAGTAGAAGGGAACTCAGTAGTATGGTGCCTGGCATGGAGGTTGCTAATACAGAATGTTCGTAATGAGTACTTCCCACTGCTTTTGGTGTATAAGGCCCTGAGGTATCCAGGCAGGTTTTGTCATTGTGGAAATGAGAGCAAGAGGTAAGGCCTTGTTGAGGGGTGATGGAGCCTCCCCCCACCCCCTTTCCCTGACCCCAGACTCCAGCTCTCTGCCTTCCTTGGCAGCCTCTCCTCACCTTGCTGAGGCTGTCCCCACTCAGGCCATCCTTTTTTCTTTTTTTTAACCTATTATGGAAATTTTCTAGCATTTTCATGAGAGGAGAAAGGCCATCATCTACCCATTTTCAACAATTATGTACCTTTTGCCAATTCTGGTTCATCTCACTACATCACTCCTCTGCCTTGCGAATTTTAAAGCAGATTTCACATCATTTCACCTGCAAGCTCTTCGGCACATATTTCTAGCTTAAAGAGCTTTTTTTAAATAGAACCACAAAGCCGTGATCCTAACAAGGTTAACAGTAATTACTTAATATCTGAAATACCCAGACCTGGTTCAGATTTCTCCGTCATGGCCCACATTGACTTCTGGCAGTTAGGTGTGTTCATATCCAGGTCCCAGCACTGGGCGGCCTCTTCTCACATTGTTAAAGTGAGGGCTCGGGGTACTGGTGGTCATTGGGCTTCTCTTCTCCCATGCTTGGTTTGCGCTTGGCTGCTCGGGTGGGGTGGTGTCTGTGATGGAGGCAGGTTACCATGGAAGTGGTGTGATGTCACAGTCTCTTGTGATCCCACCTGAGAATGTTGGGGGAAAGGGAGACACAGAGCCCATTTGCTCTTGATTTCTGGTCGATGAACCTGGGTAGTAAGGACACTGAAAAACATGTGCAAGACCCAGAGGCTTATTTCAAGAATTTCCTGCCTTTGAAAATCCCTCAGCGAGGTTCCTCCCCAACCCCTGGGGCTGCTTCACCTCAGCGTCAATGCAGGGAAAGGCTCTGTGCCTTCGCTCCTAGTAAACAACTGCCCCACACAGTTGGATTTGGGGACTTCTGCATTTAGGCCTGTCGTTAAACATTTGAAGAGGCCGAGCCTCCTTGTAATTTTGTAATTTTGTCCCTAGTTAATAGGTCATTCAGAGCCTACCCAGGCAATTTGTTGAGCGCTTGGGCAGTTAATGATCATAACCCTGACCTTCACATTAACCTAGCCACCTCTTGTCAAGGGCTCTCATGATCTTCAGGTAACAGCCACTGCTCCCATGAGTTTCCATCTTTTTTGTGTGTGTGCCCTCCCCCTTTTTTTTGTAAACCAAGGTTGAGCCACAAACTCGGGCCCCTTCTAGCTTCCATCCAGATCTCTTGTCTAGAGAATTTCCATGTTGGGAAGCTTCATTTTTTTAAAGGGGCCTTTGTCCATTCTTCCTGGGGCTCAGCTCACCCTGTGCCTTTCCTTCCTGGTCAGCCATTCGGTTACTTTGTCTTACCACCTAAATTAGAGCTAAGGAAGGGGAGATACTGGTTTGTCGGTTTCGGCAGCAGGATTTGTCAGGAGAGGACCGCGCATGCACGGTTGGGCCAAGTGAAGCAGGAACTAGTTGGCCAGCAGTTAGCAGTGGCCCCCAAGGGGAGTTGGCTGTAGCTTCTCCGTAGAGAAGACACTTTCCAGTGAGCATCCGGGCCAGTTTAGGGTTATCCATGCAGAGGCACACTTGTGGTAGCTGGTTCTTAAAACCAGTAGCTGCTTTTCGTCTGGTAGTTGGTGCCTTCCTCATGTCAGGGGCTTTATCCATATTATCTCATGTAACCCGAAAAATCCTTGTAGGTACCACAGTTATTCCATTCCACAGACGGGAAAACCAAGGCTAAGTGTACCAACAGCGCTGCTAGGGAAGCAGCAGAGCTCGTACTCGGCCTGCAGGAAGAAGCCCCATGCCCAAATCTGTAGGCTGGTGGGTGGGGCCAACCTACTTTGAATCGTGAGGTTCCTTTACCCAGTAACTGTTCTTGCCAAGCCCATGGTGTATGATGACTTCAGCACTCTCCTGTGCCCTGTGGAGTGGCCAGTCGGCAGTCCTTAGAGTGGGCATCCAGAGCTGGTCTTTGACCCGAGAGGAGGGGCTGGCTGTCACCAGCTCTGTGAATGGGAATTTAAACGCCCTGGAAGCCTAGTCCAGGAGGCACGAGACAGATCTGACCCTCGGCTAGTCATTGGCCTCTGCCCCTTCTCTCCTGGGCGCTGGTTCCAAGGCAGTCCCTGGCTTGGTTGGCTTCCCGTCCCTAATGGCCCTGGCAGGCCGACCCCGGTGCAACCATCCTAGGACGTTGCCAGTCCGGGCCCTGGGAATAAGGCCGTCCCGGCTCCGGCTGACGCTGCAGGCTTTCTCCTGCGTGCTTGTCTCAAGAGGGCTTGGCAGGTCTAGATTGAAATGATTAGCGAGACAGGGCTTCCCCCACTTTTCTTGAGGGATTATGTCACAGTCTATTAGGCGCGCTCCCTTGGTGTTTAATCCCACTCTGACATGGGTTTTGCTGGCAGTCTGCGAAGTGGCACCACTGAAGCCCGGCTGCTGTTTGTGGAGGCTGCTTTTGTGCAGGGCGTGTCCGTGGTCCCCAGGATTTCCGCCCCCCGTCCCAGCGGGTTTGGTCGTCTTGTCTTTTTTTCCCTCGTTCACTGCTTAAAGGAAAACAGACCTGTATTCATGCAGGACATTTAGCTGGGAGTTTCCTGCAGTAGCAGAAGGGCACCCCCGCAGGTGACCAGAGCCCGGGGCTTTGAGAAGTTTGAGAGCACAGCATGGCCAGATGTGCTGAGAATGCACAGTGGTCCCCGGAGTGTCCCCGGTCTCTGTCCCCTCCAGTCTCCCGTTTCCCTTCGTAAGTCACCAGCAGTTGGTTTATACTGTTTATTTTCCAGTTTGTCCCAGGTCCATCTCAGGAAACAAAGTTCTTTTTTTTTATTTTTTTAAAGATTTTATTTATTTATTTGACAGAGAGAGACACAGCAAGAGAGGGAACACAAGCAGGGGGAGTGGGAGAGGGAGAAGCAGGCTTCCCGTGGAGCAGGGAGCCCAATGCGGGGCTTCATCCCAGGACCCTGGGATCATGACTTGAGCTGAAGGCAGACGCTTAACCAACCGAGCCACCCAGGCGCCCCAGGAAACAGAGTTCTAAGTATTCACTCCCCGTTTTGTAAAAAGTTGCATGGTAGATTCTCGCTGAGCCCAGATATCCTGGAGGTGTTAGTATAGATAATGCAGAGACTCCCTCTTTGGCCGAAAGTCTTCGTAGGGTGGATTTGAATGAAAAGGTCTTCTTCTGGAATCATTCTAGGGGATGGTCAAGGCTTTGGAGTCGCTTGGATGGTCTTTGGGCCCCGCCCCCAGGTGTTAGCTGCAGAATGAATGGCCTGCGCGCGTTCAAGCAGGCGGGCGTGTGGCAGCAGGACAGGGGCGGTGGCCTCGGCTGACCTTGGGCAGGACCTTTCTCTGCCCTGTCCTGGTGTCCTCGCCCTGGAGTGGGCGGAGGTGAGGGAGTGTCTGGACTGTCTGCTCCTGACAAGTCCTTTCACCTACTCCCCTTTGAACTCCTCCTGTCTGAAAGAAGACAGTTGAAGGGGTCTTGCCATTGGAGCCTTATTTTCTTGAATCAAGGCTTCTGGGAGCCCGCGGAAGTTCTTGTCTTCCTGCGTTCCCTCTACCCCTGCCTTCCCTGGGATGCTGGGTGACTTTCACCATGTCCCTCTACCCTTTTTCTTTTCCAGACTGTTGTCAAGAGTGATGCTCTTTTTAGCTTCTCTTCATGGAAGGCCAGCCTCTGTCTTTCCAGTTTGTCTCTGGGCCTTCCTCCGCTCCATAATGTCCGTCTGTATGGTCTGGCCGCCGCTCCCTGTGTTTGCTCCTGAGGTGTGGTGACCTGGCCTGCCCACAGTGTTCCCAGCAGGGACACACATCATGTTTGCTCCAGAACACCCCCGCCCCCCCAACTCCAGGCAGCAGAGAGTGTGCCATGCTGCCCTGTAACAGCCACTCCCTCTGGCTGGCCAGCTCACCAAAGCCAGTTTCCCCAGTTGGGTGGTACTTTTACTGCAGGCAAGGCCACTCCAGCCACACCCTGTTCTGTGGGCCGCACCCAAGCCGGTGCCGGAAGGTGCCTCACTTGTCAGGAATGCTGGCTCCTCCCAGCTTTGCTCTGCATCTTCCTGTGGGGCTGACCACTGCCCCCTGCAACCTGGTGGTTTGCAAGGAAGCCACACGAGGCGCCCATCGGTCACTTCCCTGTCTTGTTTCCTTTGAAACATCAGAACAAATTTTGTGTCCTGAATTGTGTGTGTGAGAGCTGCCCTTGACCTCTGCTGGGGTATCTGTGGGTTTGGGGCCACTTGGGTTTTAAGCCGATCTGACCTCATTGAATTGGGAATGAGAGTTAAGAGAGCAGCACCACCTCGGGGTAGACAAAAGGGGTGGTGCGAGCGACAGGGCGTGAGGGACTCTGGGAGAATCACCAGTGTGTTGTTTCTCCACGCAGCTCAGTAGAACCTGCAGGGGCTCTGGGGACCTGCTCGCCTGGTGGGCTTGTTCTCACACTGACCCCGGTCTTCTCTGAGTAGTGAGCTCTTTTCTCCACGGATTCGATCCCTTTGTGGGTAGCCTTTTGGGTCCTGGGTTCATTACGCCACTGTTTCTGTTCTCATCGTCTTTGTTTGGGGTCCTAATTAATAAGGAAGGACCTTTTTATATTCTCACACATTCTCTTGCATGGTCATGCAGGAGGAACTCTGGGAGCTTTTTAAAGATTTGAAAACTTAATTTATTTTTTTAAACCAACTCCTGTACTTGTGAGAACTGTGTCTGTGGGTTTGGCTAAAAACTGGAATCTATTTCTAGTTGCTTTCCTTCTTGACCCTATTTATCACCTCCACCCCATCCCCTAGATATTTAGATATTTAGAATGTCCTGTTGGCAGTGTCTGGAAAGTGCTGTTATTTTTTAAAGTACTAGGGATGGGGGTGACATGGGGGAGGTAACAAAGGAAATCTGTAGGATGGGGAGCCAGAAGGGATCCCTGGGGTCAGAGCAGTGGGGTGGGGGGACCCGTTCTGTGGGCACTCACAGCTGTTAGGAGAGGACCTCAGGAGGGGTCTGGGGCCTGGGACCCTTTCCTTGCCCCTTCCCCTTCTCCAGCTGCTCGGTTGCCCCCCCCAAATCCCCAGCCCGGAGCTGTGCAGCTAAGGGTGTGGGTCAGACCTCGAAACCAGAGCTTATCACTAGCACTTCTTTATGGGGCTTTGGTAAAAGACAGCATCCTCAGGTGCGGTCCAGGCCTGACCGTGGGTTGGGCCGGAGTCTGGGGGTCACCCCTGGTTCAGAGCCACAGCCCTGTCTCCACTGTCCACAACCACCACCCTCAGCTCACAGGACTCCTCCATAGGGCTTGGGGCCATGCCAGTGACCTCAGGCCCACTGTGCCCCACTACACTTGGGGACGGACCATGTTCCCTGAGACAAGCAGCCTCTGTGGCCAAGTAAGCTGTGGAAATGCTCTAACACGGGTTGTACAGGTTTCTTGACGATGAGACTTCTGGAACTTCTGTTAGAGCATTAAGCACTGTGAAGCCCCAGGATGGGACTTTCCTCACCTCATTTGACCACAGAACCTTGTCACTTTTCTTCTGAGAACCTTAGTCCTTTGGAGCCCTTTGATACGTCATGGCTTAGAGTCGTCCGATACCAGTGGCAGTACCTTTAAAATCCAGTGGTCTCGGGTCCCCACCCGCTGCCCCCAGCCGGGTTACGTGAAAGCAAGTGCTTTCCTTTTGGGGGGAGGATGCGGGGTGGGACAAGAGGCAGTGGCCCCCACGTCCTCCCGAGGAAGGCCTCGCTCACAGCAGTTGGGCTCCCTGTTCCCGTCAGCCGTGGCTAGCCCAGAGCCCGCGGACGGTTCCTCTCACACCCTGGGTTCATACTGGCTTTGGGGTTGGTTTATAGGGAAGATGGTGAGTTGGAAGAAGGTGAATTGGAAGACGATGGGGCCGAGGAGACCCAGGACACCTCCGGAGGGCCCGAGAGGAGCCGGAAGGAAAAGGGGGAGAAGCACCATAGTGACTCGGACGAGGAGAAGTCTCACAGGAGACTGAAGCGAAAGCGGAAGAAAGAGCGGGAGAAGGAGAAGAGGAGGTTGAAGAAGAGGAGGAAATCCAAGCACAAAGTAGGTCCGGGAGGGCGCGCTGGGGCCAAGTTTGTCTTGTAGGCCAGAGGGCACTCTTAATACTGCTGGTTCTTCCTTCCCCAAATTGGATAAAGAGCTTTTTTTCCCTTAAAGAGTTGGTAGCTCATGCTCTACTGCCACTAAGTGCCCCTAGGGGAGGTGTTTCTCATGGTGCGCAGAGCCCTTCCGGCACATTCCAGCAGTTTGTCCCTGGGCTGACTGCCTGAGGGGCCGGCCTGCAGCAGTTCCTGAGTTCCCCTCCCCTGTCACTGCAGCGCCATGCTTCTTCCAGCGATGACTTCTCTGACTTCTCTGATGACTCGGACTTCAGTCCCAGCGAGAAGGGGCACCGCAAGTACCGAGAGTACAGCCCCCCGTATGCGCCGGTGAGTAACTGCTGCTCAGGGGCCCCCCACGGAGCTGGGAGTGGGCGCCAGGCCTGGGTTTGCTGAGCACTTGCTGTGTGCTGAGCACTCTTGCACAGCACTTCACTTGGATTTTAAGCCTGCAAGATGAGATCCTTTTTATCCCCATTGTGCAGGTGAGGAAACAGATCTGGGGAAACCAGCCAGGTTGCAGCCCTGTAGTGCAGGAGCGGGGGTTTGGGCCCAGTCAGTGGCCGATCTCCGTTGGCCATGCTCTTAAGAGTCTATTTCCCATGGCCTGGGCAGGACTCAGTATGTCCCCGTCCCCAAGAAAGCTGTTGATTAACCCTGTTACAGCTGACTGACTGCCACTGTTCAGAAATGACCTTTCGTGGAAAATCGGCTAGAGAATGAAATGGTTTTACAGGAGTAAATTATCTCAAATGCTGTGGAGTCAGAAATGTTTATCCTATCATAACACTGAGCTTAGACGTGCATTTATATTTTTTGGTGTGTACGCTCTTCTCCCCCCAACCCCCAGCAAAACCTGTAAGAAGAAAAATCAACGTAGATTTTCAAGTTTTGATGAAAAATGCTTAAAAGCTCTAAAAAGTATCCTAAGTATCCCATGACTCCGTATCATCCATCCTAACGGATAAATTATTGTTTGATGTTACAGTTGATGTTGATGTGCTAACAGGGATTCAGACTTAAACCTGACCGAGACAAGGAATGCAGGATACACCACAGCTTCGATTGATAACTAGGGGTTGAGGCTTTTTTTTTTTTTTAAGATTTTATTTATTTGACAGCGAGAGCGGGAACACTCCCCCTGCTTGTGTTCCCACTCTCGCTATCTCTCTCTCTCTCTCTCTGTCAAATAAATAAATAAATAAATAAAATCTTAAAAAAAAAAAAAAAGAAGATTTTATTTTTAAGTCATCTCTACATCCAACGTGGGGCTCGAACTCCTAACCCGGAGATCAAGAGTCTCATGCACTGACTGAGCCAACCAGGCGTCCCTGGGGTTGAGGCATTTTAAGATCTGCTAACATAGTCATGAGTGTCTGTATATCTGTGTTTTGTATTTTTTCATTTTTTCATAATGAGTGTGGATCTTTAAAAATTAATAGGTTCTTTTAGAGCAGTTTTAGTTGTTTATTTTATTTTTTCCGACTTGAGAGAGAGTGGCAGGGAGAGGGAGATGAATCCCCCATGCAGACTCCCTGCTGAACGTGGAGCCGGATGCGGGGCTCTATCCCACGACCCTGAGACCATGACCTGAGTTGAAACCAAGGGTCAGATGCTTAACCAACTGAGCTACCTAAGCATCCCAAGAGCAGTTTTAGATTTATAGAACATTGAGCAGGTAGTTCAATTCCCTACCCACCCCACCCAATTTCTGCTATAACACTGTATGTTAGTGTGGTACGCTTGTTTTAATTGATGAGCCAATCTTGATGTGTTATGAATTAGAGCCTGTGATTTACATCAAGGTTTCCCCTCTGTGTTTTACAGTTTTTTGGTTTCTGACAAAGGCTTAATGTTACACATTCATAATATATTATCATATAAGAGAGTTTCAATTCCCTAAAAATCTCCTACGCTTTACTTCCCCTCTCCTCCCTGAGCCTCTAGCAACCAGCAGCCTTTTTCTGTCTCTGTAGTTTTGCATTTTCCAGAATGTCAGATAGTTGGACTCTTAACAGCATTTAATTTCTTCAGACCAGTTTCTTTTACTTAACAGTATGTGTTTGTGGTTTCTCCATGTCTTTTCATAGCCCCATGGCTCATTGGCTTGTTTCTTTTGACTGCCGAATAATACTCCATTGTCTGGATGGACCACAGTTTATCCATTTACCTACTGAAGGCCGTCTTGGTGCCTTCCCTGTGTGTGTGTGTGTGTGTGTATCTAACTTCACCCAGTATCTCTTGACACTTTGGAAAGCATCCTTCAAAATGGCTTTCTGGTTTGGTTGCCAAGTAGGTCATTAATTGAATTCTAAGGCCCGAAGAAAATTTTGACAAAGGAGCACCCCTCTTGGAGGGCCTGGCTGGCTCAGTTGGTGGAGCATGCAACTTTTTTTTTTTTGTTTTTAAGATTTTATTTATTTATCAGAGAGAGTGAGCATGAGCGGGGGAGAGGGACAGAGGGAGAGGGAGAAGCAGACTCCCTGCTGAGCAGGGAGGATGTGGAACTCCATTCCAGGACCCTGAGATCATGACCTGAGCCAAAGGCAGACGCTTAACTGACTGAGCCACCCAGGTGTCCCAGAGCATGCAACTCTTGATCTCAGGGTTAAGTTCAAGCCCCGTGTTGGGTGTGGAGATTACTTAAAACAAACAAAAAACCCACCCCTGTTGCCTACCAGGCCTCCTCCCCAAATGAGATTGCTGTGTATCCCTGGGAAATACCCCCTTCTCTTCCTTCCTCAGTTCTTATCGCGGGGTCTGTGTGTCCCCATCTTCTTTCAAGCTGTGGCCCTTTCTGAAGCACAGAAACATCTGGGCCCAGCACCCACTGTCCCTCAGGTGGGAACTAGTCCCCCTGAGTGGCTGGTGTCTCGCCCCCTGGGCGGCAGAGACACCAGTCAGATGTGTCAGTTTAGGGAACAACGGGGACCTTGGTGGTTTGGACTCGGGGCCCCGGGGCCGGCTCACCCCCTCTCCCCATCAGTCCCACCAGCAGTACCCCCCGTCGCACGCCACATCCCTGCCCAAGAAGGCCTACTCCAAGATGGACAGCAAAGGCTACGGCCTGTACGAAGACTACGAGAACGAGCAGTACGGGGAGTACGAAGGCGACGAGGAGGAGGACCTGGGAAAGGAGGACTATGACGACTTCACCAAAGAGCTGAACCAGTACCGGCGTGCCAAGGAGGGCAGCAGCCGGGGCCGAGGTGAGGCCCTGCCACTGCCAAGGGGCACGGGAGCAGAGGGTGGGGGGTGGCCGGGCCAACGCAGCACGGAGCTGAACGGACCCCTCGGCCTGGGGCTGCGGAGCCCTGCGTGTGGCAGAAGAGACAGGCGTCATTTGGTGTTGAGAGGAGTCGGAGTCCAGAGAAGGAGGGCAGGAACTCAGGGCTGGGGGCGTTGGAGCGAGCCACCTGGCGAGAGGCTCCAGTGCCCGGCCGGCCGAGCTTGGGATGGAGCCAGGTTGGGAGGAGGCGGGGAGAAGCTCGCGTGGCCAAAGGCTGTTTTCTTCATCCACTTCCTGGTCAGCTGTGAGGAGAAAGAGAAGAGACGGCTTCTTTCAGACCTAGGCCAGGATAACTGACAGCTGGCTGCCCCGGCCTCCTCCCCCATCCTCCCACCTCCTATCACACGACAAGGTGGGACTGCCACACCTCTGAACCTTGAACCTGTGGCAGTTAGGAGGATATGGTGGGGGAGGGCAGAGCCCCAGAGACCCAGCCTGGCCTCTTAGAACCATCTCCTGCCTGCAAGGTTTTGCAGCCCATGAGGGAGGAGGGCTCCCAGGATTTTCTAGCTCCGTGGTTCTTAGCCCTGCCAAAGGCCCAGCTTACTGTTTGACTGGCTGTTCATTTAGTCTTTCTTGGGCAATCTTTCCTGGACGCCTCCCTGGATAAGCCATGCTCTTTGGGGAGATTCTAGACCAGTGCTGTCCAGTAGAGATCTAATGCAAGCCACCATATAATTTAGAATTTTCTAGTAGTCAAGTTAAACAAGTAAAAGGGGGGTAAAAAGGAAAAGGAAACAGGAGATTGATTTTAACAGTATATTTTACCTAATACATTCAAAATCTTATTTTAACATGTTATCCAAACAGACGTAGTATTTTATATTCTCTTAATTTTTTTTTTTTTTTTTTAATGCAGAAAGGTGGTTTAATTAAAGCCCAGGGACAGGACCTGTGGGCAGGAAGCTGCCTCTTTTTTTCTTTTATTTATTTTTGAAGATTTTATTTATTTGACAGAGAAGAGAGAGAGAGCACAAGCAGGGAGAGCAACAGAGGAAGAGGGAGAAGCAGGCTTCCCGCTGAGCAAGGAGCCCTACATGGGGCTCAATCCCAAGACCCTGGGATCATGACCTGAGACGAAGGCAGATGCTTAACCGACTGAGCCTCCCAGGCGCCTTCTCTTTCTTGTTTTCAACTAAGTGCTGTAAATCCAGTGTGTGGTTCACCCTCACAACATCTCGTAGTCTGGTCATGTTTCACTGGCTCCGTAGCCACATGTTCCTGGTGGCCACTGTATTGGACAGTGAGTGCAGCTTTCAGTGGACAGGTGCTCCTGTGGCAGTGGAGTAGGTGTGCGTCCAGGATGCTGAGGCCTGAGGCCCCCATTGAGGGCACGTGGATGAGGCAAGGGGGCGACGGGACCAGCTGCCTGGAGCTGGTAGGAAGGCTTGAGGGGGAGATGACTGACCTCAGGGGCAGAAAATGGGCTGACTTCTCTCTTGCTGGTGGGATCTGCTCCCACTGGGGGTGCTCACCGCCTGAATCACCCTGCAGGCAGCCGAGGCCGTGGCAGGGGCTACCGGGGTCGAGGCAGCCGCGGAGGGTCTCGAGGCCGAGGCATGGGCAGGGGCAGCCGCGGAAGGGGCAGAGGCTCCGTGGGAGACCACCCGGAGGACGAAGAAGATTTCTATGAAGAGGAGATGGAAGTAAGCTCTCCTCCGGCCCCGGAGGGGAGGGGGGGAGGCGGGCTGGTGGGCGCTCTTGGGGGCGGCCTATGAAACTGTGGTGGAAGGAGAGTGTTTCATGGCAGGACTGTGTTTCAGCATTCATTTCTTATTTCGGAATAGAGGAAACCTTCATATAGTTCCAAATTGAAAAGGTACCAAAGCTGTGAAAACACCTCCCATTCTTAGAAACAAGTTTCCTGAATGTCTTCTAGAAAAGTTTTAGACCTTTGCAATCAGGTGCTTGTTTATTCACGCCCCCCAACACACACACACACACACACCCTCCACACCTTCCACACTCATTGTTGTGTCCCAGCCCGAGACCTTTCCATGCCAGTACACAGTGAGCCTGCCCTTTGTTAGAGCCACACAGCTGTCCATTGTGTAGGAGGCCCCTTGTCGGATTTGCCCCAGGAATTGGGAGTTGTGGGAGTGAAGACCGTCAGGGAGAGGATTAGAACCACCCCCCTCCTGCTTTGGCTGTGGTCTGTGAAGAGGGGGCACAGGCGGGTGGCCCCAGGTTGCTCACCTGCCCTTTTGAGTCTCCTGTTGACCTGCAGAAACAAAAAGGCATGTAGGGGCAGAGAGTACAGTTAGGGACAGCGTTAATTGTTCCCCGTATGAGATTTGCCTTCTCTCCTTTTTTTTTTTTTTTTTTAATTTAATTTTTTTACCTTCTCTCCTTCTGGAATCCCAGTATGGAGAAAGTGAGGAGCCAATGGGAGATGAGGACTATGACGAATATTCCAAGGAGCTGAACCAGTACCGCCGGTCCAAGGATGGCCGAGGACGAGGTGGGCAGGGGGCCCAGGAGGTGACGAGTTGGGGGGGGTACCCTCCTTCCAGCAGCTGCTGGATTTGGGTCCTGGGGAGAAGCAGCAGGTGAATGCCATCTCTCCTCTGCAGGGTTAAGTCGAGGCCGTGGCCGGGGTTCCCGAGGTCGAGGGAAAGGGATGGGCCGGGGTCGCGGGCGAGGTGGCAGCCGAGGAGGAATGAACAAGGGCGGAATGAACGATGACGAAGACTTCTATGATGAGGACATGGGCGTGAGTTGACTCTTCATTTGGATCTAATGTTTAGCCAAGGCCCTCTTCTTGGATTTGTTTTTTTGCCTCGAATGAGTTGGCCTCAGAGGCTAGTCCTGTCCTCCTGCTTCCATCAGCTGTTCTCCATGGGCTGATGAGTACTACTCATCTCTTATGGGGAGGGAGCTGTGCTGCCTGTGAGACCCTGTTTTTAAAACCACATCTATGTAGCACCTATGTCTCTGTGGTGGGGAAGGTTCCAGGTGACCCAGGTAGCCTGGAGAGTTTTATAGCAAGCACGCATACTGCATCTAGGAGGTGAATGTGTTCCCGCACCGGTGTGTGGTGCTCTTCAGGTGCCAGCACTCCATACCACGGGGCTCAGACCCCGCACAGCCTCAGTGGTGGAGGTAACCTGTTCGCTGCTCCTGTTACGTGAAGACGCTTCTGTCGAGGGAATGCTCATCCCCACCAGCCACCTTCTGTTCCTGTCAGTCCCTTAGAACCTGTCTCTACCAGTCTGCATCGTCCCCCCCCAGCCCTTCCTTTTCATCCCCCTTTACGCTCACACCCTGTGTCCTAACAGGACGGTGGCGGGAGCTACCGGAGGAGTGACCATGACAAGCCCCACCAGCAGTCTGACAAGAAAGGCAAAGTCATCTGCAAATACTTCGTGGAGGGGCGGTGTACATGGGTAAGGGGCCAGTTAAAGTACCTGGGTGCTGGAGCACGGCAGCAACCTCACAGAGGATGCTCGGGCCTCTGGGAATGTTCTAGAGACCACGCTAATTGGGGACAGTGGTCAGGTAAGGGTGGAAGTGATTGACTACCAAGACATGGTTGGGAAGACTCTGGTCTTTTCTCAGACTGAGGAGCCAGAGCATGATGACACGTCTGGGTGGTTTTTTGATGTTTTTGTTGGTTTGGGGGGCCAAAATTATCAGCCAGTCCAAATGGCCTCAAATGTATTAAGATCGACACTGATACCAAAGATGTAATATGTCTTGGTTAAATTATTGAACTTTAATGTCGGAGAGGGAATTATTAAGCTACCCAGATAGTAGAGGTGGGAGAACCAGACCAGCCTTGAATTTCACAGCAGAGTTCAATACCAGAAGCTGGGCCGATGACCACAGAGTTCTGAGGGCATAACCTGGTGGGAGTTCAGCCAGCCAGCTTTTTATTCAAGTACGATGGCAGTGGACAGATCCTGGCACACACATGCCCAGGGAATACTGCACCCGGGTATAGACCTTAGAAGAAAACACGTATGTGAAACAAACGTATGCATATATAAGATGCTCCTCGTTATAGTCGCAATTCGTGTTATTTTAAGAAGTTTGTAATACATCTGAAGACGGATGAGTAGCCGTTCCTGGGAGTAAGGGGAACAGCTATACAGAACAGTTTCTATATTGTTCACCGGGGTTTGTGTCCTCTGAGTGTGTCTGACTTTGGATGATAGAAAATTGAGCTCCGCTAGTGTAAACACTCAGACGTTGTTTTTCTGAAGGAGGTTGGTGCCCTGGTCACTGGCACTCTGGGGAACTTCCTACTTTAAGAATGTCCGCCGTCTTTGAGCGCGTGTCGTTTGTCCTCATGGTTCCATAGTGGCTGCTGTGCCTCTGGGCGTCCCATCTAAGGGCTAAGAGGAAGGATGGGTGAAGGGATTTTTTCTTTTAGTTGAGGCAGCATTGTCCTCCCTTGGGGACTTTGGCCTACGTTTCATTGGCCAGGACTTCCCGGGAGGCTGCGGAATGTACCTGTCCAGCTGGGCACATTCTTCCCAAACAAAATGGAGGTTGTGTTAGGAAGAAAGAAGCATGGGGCTGGATACTGGCCACCATGCGGCACATGGTGAAAAATAGTGGGTGAGAGGAGGGAGAAGGGGGAGAGTAAGAGAGAAGTGCTCAGGGGCAGCGAGTGGAGCCTGGAGGAATGGGGTTGTGGGCAGGGGAGGCAGGGCCCAAGAGAAGGGAGCGCACGCCCTGTCAGAATTTTTCAGTTGGTGGGAAACTATGTCATTGAGCCCCGCCCTTCCCTGTGGGGTATTCGTCTGTCATTGGTCCTCTGTGCTTCAGCCAGGACAGAGTAGTACCTCCCATTGCAGGTGGGCATCCGGGAGGGCTTACTGGGCCCCACCCCCTTACCTTTTCCTTGCTTCTTTTCCAGGGAGACCACTGTAATTTTAGCCACGACATCGAGCTACCAAAGAAGCGAGAACTGTGCAAGTTTTACATCACCGGGTTCTGTGCCAGAGCCGAGAACTGCCCCTACATGCACGATATCCTTTGGCGCTCATCTCTGTTGGGATGCAGGGCTCACACCTCTTCCCTCCTCCCTGCCGACAGCGGCTGACCTTCACTGTGTGCGCGCTCCCCATGCCAGCGCTGGGCCGAGCTTTCGGCGTGTCTCGGTCTCCTTGAACCCTCATATCTGTCGTGTGGCAGAGCCGCTGTCCCTGTCCTGAGGATGAGGAAGTGGACGCACACGCGGTCCATGATTTCTTTACACAGACTCTCAAGACTAGCTGTACCCCTTGTCTGTTACCTTCCTGAGACTTTTCCAGTGGGCTGTGTAACCTTGGGCACATCATTGACCTTTATTGTTCCTGCTGAGTGAGGACCTGTAGACAACAGGCCCCACAGCCAGTGTGGTGGGGCGGAAAGCCCTCCAGAGTAGGAGTCTAGGAGTCTCTAGAACTGGGGTCTCAACTCGGGTCTGCTGCCAGCCCACTGTGCAACCCCAGGCTGGGCACTTCACCTCTCTGGGTTTCCAGGTCTCATCGCCAAGACAAAGGGGGTTGGATTCTGCCCTGTGCGGGGGGGGGTTGGGGTCCAGGAGGCTGTGCTTTTGCCTTAACATGCCGTGAACGTGATTTTCCCTGTAAGTTGTACCACACGACCGGGAACTGCATTAATGGTGATGACTGCATGTTCTCCCATGACCCCCTGACTGAGGAGACCAGAGAGCTCTTGGATAAGGTAATGTTGGCGGGAACGTGGGGACACACAGCTGCCTCCAGGGGAGCCAGTGGGCGTGCCTGCCCTTGACCTGGTGTGACCACCTGTCCGCCTGGCTTCTGTGCGGGACCAGACTTCCCACCTGCCTTGATCAGGAGCTGGGCTGTTTTAGGGAGGGAGTAAGGGCTGCATTCTTTTTTTTTTTTTTTAAGATTTTATTTATTTATTTGAGAGAGAGAATGAGATAGAGAGAGCATGAGAGGGGGGAGGGTCAGAGGGAGAAGCAGACTCCCTGCCGAGCAGGGAGCCCGATGCGGGACTCGATGCGGGACTCGATCCCGGGATTCCAGGATCATGACCTGAGCTAAAGGCAGTCGCTTAACCACCTGAGCCACCCGGGTGCCCTAAGGGCTGCATTCTTTTCTGCAGGGAGAATTGAGGTCCTCATGCCTGTATCTTCTCTCTGGCCAGGGCAGTTTTCGGGGTGGGGAGGGGGAATGCTACACAAAAGGAATGCTGCCTACAAGCAAGGTAGTTATCTTTTATTTTATTTATTTATTTATTTATTTATTTATTTATTAAAGATTTTTATTTATTTGTTTAACACAGAGAGAGAGAGCACAAGTAGGCAGAGCAGCAGAGAGAGGGAGAGGGAGAAGCAGGCTCTCCGCTGAGCAGGGAGTCTGATGCGGGGCTCGATCCCAGGACCCTGGGACCACGACCTGAGCCGAAGGCAGCCGCTTAACGACTGAGCCACCCGGGCGCCCCTATTTATTTATTTTTAAAAGATTTATTTATTTATTAGAGAGCAAGAATGAGAGAGAGTACATGAGAGGGGGAGGGTTAGAGGGAGAAACAGGCTCCTCGCTGAGCTGGGAGCCCGATGCGGGACTCGATCCAGGGACTCCAGGATCATGACCTGAGCCGAAGGCAGTCGCTTAACCAACTGAGCCACCCAGGCGCCC
>NC_058418.1:8579736-8623559 GCF_002201575.2 Neomonachus schauinslandi
CCTGAGCCGAAGGCAGTCGCTTAACCAACTGAGCCACCCAGGCGCCCGGTAGCTATCTTTTAGAGAGCCCATGACGCACAGGGAGGAGGATGAGATTTGGGTGGGTTGTATTTTGATGGAAATGTCAAACGTTTCCTTCCGAGGCTTAAGGATTCTGTGACAGGGAGATTGGAGGTTCTCGGGAGGGAGAGATCTCTCCGGTACAATGTGAGGCCTCCCTCCCCAGTCAGCTCTAAACTCATCCTGGTATCTGTTGTTCTCCCTGAAGAGTCATGAGGACTCCAGGGGCCCCTAGTTCTTGTCCTCGGGTTCCTAACATACATGCAGGGGGAACCGGTGAGAGAGAACACAGGTCCTTCCAGATGAAGGCTTTCTGCCTTCTGGTGCACAGAAGGTTTGAGGGATTGGCCAGTGTTTTGAGAATGGCAAGGATTGAGTCTATGAGTAGCATGTGGGGCAGTTTCAGGAGTCCGTCAGTGACTGCCCTGTTTCAGCTGTGGCCCAGGCCACCCTGGGGGTCAGGGGGAAGCCCTGCACAGGCAGAGTGAGAAAAGACCTGCTGTTCATTTGCAGTGCGGTGGGAAACATTCTCTTCCCAGGCCCTCTGGGGAACTTAGTACCCTAGGAATAGGGTTTCTTATCTAGTAGATCTCTAGAGTCTGGTGATCTGACGGGGTAGAGGGGAAGATTGTGGCTTCCTTTCTCACATGGAGAGCCGAACAGTAGCTGGCTGAGCACTGCCCCCTGCTGGAGGTTTAGAGTTGGCGTTCAAAACCGGTGCCGTCCAAGTAGGAACACAGCCAAGCCACGTATGTGATTTAAATTTTTTAGTAGCTTCGTTAAAGTAGAAAGAAACCAATGAAATTAAGTTCAAACAGTATATGTGATTTAATCTGGTATATCCATGTTCAAAGTATTATTTCAGCAAGTAATGAAAAATTAAGACATTTTGTATTATTATTACTATTATTTTTGCTACCATGTTTTTGGAATCGGGTGCTTATTTTCTACTTAGAGCCCATATCACTTTGGACTGGCTGCATCTCGAGCATCAGTAGCCACACGTGGCCAGTGACCACCACCTTGGTCAGCCCAGCTCTAGACGCCCTTGTAAAAACCCAAAGCAAACCAGGATGGCACATTTCAGCTTCCAGTTACAAATGTTTTTAAAGCATCAGTATCCTCCCCGATCTAAAAGCAAATCTCAGTAGATGAAAAATGAGTGTTGAACCTGGAAGAAAACCATACCGGAATTGAATCTCGGTGGTCAGAAAGGGAAACGGAGGATACACTCTGAGAAGGACCTAGGTTAACCCTGATGAAGGCATCCGGTCAGCGCTCATGCTGCAGCTTGTCAGCCAGGGCTGGGGCCTGGGGCTTCGGGGCGGCCCCCGGGTGCAGGCTGTGATGCCACTGACCCCTGGGCCTTGGCCACCCTCTCCCGAAAAGTCTGTCTCTTCTTCCTTCCTTCCTTCCTTCCTTCCTTCAGCTCTGTTTTCCCACTTTGCGGAGACATTTCTGTCTGTGCACACGTTGGTTTCCAGCCATCCGTTCTAGGTTTGGAAGCGTGTTTGCTTCTCCACCCAGAGTCATCTGTTAGCAGTTTGCCCTATTTGCTTTGTCACGTCCTCTCATTTTATTTTACATATGCGTGTGCCCTTGAACTTTGAGAGTCAGTTGCACACATTTGGTTCTTTACTCTTAAATCTTCCCTTATACTTCTCTTTTTTATAGTCAGGTTTGTCAAGGTATGGTTTGTATCTAGTAAAATCCCCGTTTAACGTAAAGTTCTGTGAGCTTGACAAACACAGAGTCTCGTAGGCGCCCCAACATCTAGATAGAGGAAATTCACTCCTCCATCACCCCCAAAACTGTGCACCTATTGAGTCAACGCCTCCCCATTCTCTAGCCTCCGCAACCACTGACCCGTTTTCTGTCCCTATAGTTTGCATTTTCAAGAATGTTCTGTGAGTAGGTTTATACAGTATATAGCCTTTTTTTTTTTTAAGATTTTATTTTTTTATTTATTTGTCAGAGAGAGAAAGTGAGCACAAGCAGAGGGAGCGGCAGGCTCCCCGCTGAGTCAGGAGCCCAATGTGGGGCTCGATCCCAGGACCTTGGGACCATGACCTGAGGCGAAGGCAGACGCTTAACTGTCTGAGCCACCCAGGCGGCCCTACAGTATGTAGCTTTTAAACATACGTGTGTGTACGTAATCTTCGGAGTCTGTTTTTTTTCACTTGCCATAATGCATTTAGAATTCACGTTGTTGAGAATAGTTCGTAGCTGTTTGCTGCTGAGTAGTACTCTGTTGTGTGGATGATCTAAGTTGTCTAGTTACCAGCTGAAGAAGATCTGGATTGTTTCCAGTTTAGGGCAGAAAAAGGATTTTTAGCCAACTGATACAAACGGATTTCTTTGGCCTGATGAGTCTTGGCTCACGCGCCTTTGCGTGTCTGCAGGCGTTGACAGTCCTTTTCTGTTGAGAGGTCGCCTTGACTTTTGGAAACTTTGGGCATCAGTCAGGATCTGTCCTGGTAGAGGAGGGCCCTGGTTGTCTCATCTGATGAGAGGGAACAGGGAGCGCTTGTCCTCGCGGGTGGAGAGGCCTGGGAACGGATTAACAGGAGGTCTGGAGCAGACGTGCCCCTCTCCGAGTCTCTGGGTAAGGGCTGCACAGACAGTTTGGGTTCAGCTTTTCTGGTGGGAATGTTGTTTTAATGTGTTTCATGTGTCACTGTCTTGACGTTAAATGCAGGTCATTCTCTGCTCTCACAGCGACACGCATGGCCCAGGGTGGGAGGAAGTTGGTAAGGAGGTGAGCTCGGGGAGCCGGTCTGGGTCCTGAGCTGGGGTCTGAGCGAGGGACGAGGGAAGCTAAGTCCTGGGGGTGGGGGCGTGTCCTCGCTCTGGCCAGCAGGCTGTGCACGGAGACTCCTGCCAGGCGTGGGCAGGGCCTACGGAGGTCAGAGCTTGGAGGAGGCCCGCTCACCGGGCAGCGGCAGCACCCTTACCGAGAGCAGCCCGTGGGCGAGAGCTCCGGTCCGTCCCGTTAATCGTGCATTTGTTAAGTGCCCGGTGTGTGCTGACCGCCGTCTGGTGCCGGCAAACCGCAGCGAACACGTCGCCGTAGCCTCGCTCCCCGGGGCTGGTTGGTCTAAAGGGGAAAGGGACGTTGACTGGGGTGTTTCCGGCTGGCGGGTGGTACAGAGAAGCCTGGTCACGACAGGCAGGGGCAGGTGTCAGGAGGCCCCCTGAAGGAAGAGCCACACTGGTAGGAAGCCACACACAAGGAAGAGGAGGCCACACTGGTAGGCGGGATGGAGCGGGGCCTTCTGGGTGTGAGCTTCGGAGGCAAAGCGAGTGTGGCCCTTTCAGTGGCCAGAGCTGCTGCCCCCTCCACAGCAGGGGAGGAAGTTGTGGTCAAGGTTGTTCCTGTTTAATGAGGTATAACCTTGTTAGGTTTTGCCTTCTACCTGAGGGCATCGAGTTGCTGTTGATGGAAGGATCTAGCAGTGCAGAGGCGTGGCCTTGTTTGTGATTGATGTTTGCTCTGTTGGTGCGCAGAGAGTGGTGGGAGAGACTAGAGACTACCTGGGGAGGCAGGGGCAGAGTCCCGGCCAGAGGCAGCAGGGCCCAGGATGGAGGGTGAGGGCGTGGAGGGCAGGTGAGGCACTCAGGAGGTCCAGGTAGTAGCTTGGGAACAGTGTGTGGGAGTGGGACCCTGACCCTGGCTTGGGGCTCGGTAAGTAGAGGGGCCATCATTCACAAGACCCCCCTCTTATGGCCAGTGGAGGAGGAGAAGGCATGTGGACTGAAGCGTGACAGGGCAGAGCGGCTGATAGATGGGTCTGGTCGCCTCCACTCGGAGCTGGCAGTAACTGAAGGCTTGAGGGTGGGCGGGTCCTTGGGGCCTGGGAGGGGGGGGGAGGCCAAGGCGAGGCGGTGTGCAGGGGAGACCCCTTCCCCCCCTTGAGAAGAACACCAAATAGCAGAGCCAGGCTAGCCAAAGCCTTGACTCTTTGTGCCCCCAGGCGCCCCGACCCCCTCACCTCTCCCATCCTCCTCTGTCCTGATGTTAACGAGTGAGAGCCATTCTCTGGAGTCCAGGGAATGCAGAGGGAGATGCATTTGTTTGTCATCTTTGCTCGCTGATCCAGCAAATGTGCGGCAGTGCCTAGCTTCTGCTGGGCACTATCCTGGGCATTGTGGACGCAGTGGTGAGGAGATGAATCCAGTACCCCGGCAGATCCTGATTATGCGCTAGGATTGGGGCGCTGGTGGGAACATGCAGGGAGCCCAGAGGCACTCTGACAGGTTGACTTTCAGAGGCTCGGTGAGGAGATGACCCCTGGCCGGCCCCTAGGGTGAGTGACGGGAAGTAAAGAGTGAGAGAAGCACATGCTGAACAAGGGTGTCGGTCCCGGCAGCAGCTGCATGCTTGGGTGAGGAACCAGAAGGGGCCGAGAGGCCAGTTCGCTGGGCAGGAAGCGAGCAGAACATGGGGGCAGTGAAGCACACGGGGCCTGCGCCTGCTTGGCTCCCCACTGAGAGCAGTGCTAAAAGACACTGCTGGTTCCGCAGTGTTTCCCACACAGCTCTAGGCACGTGTTAAATGTGGTTCCAGTTCAGTAGGTGCCTCTGTGCTCCTGGTTCACACTCAGACTGCACCTGGGGTAGCAGGGCTCTAAGAGACAAAGGTTTCCGTTGATCGATTGTCCAAGTATTCTAGCACTCTCGGACCCTCCTGTCCCCAGGTGCAGATACTGTTCCTGACGGTGAGGGGAGAGAAAAGCCGGGAACCGCCTGACACCCTCCTAGAGACCCTGCTCCCACCACCCGCACTCCCGCCACCCTGGGTGCAGGAGCAGGGGTGTGGTCTTGTGTAGTGCTGAGGCTGAGATGCTAGGGGTGGGACATCTCCAAGCCCCAGGTTAGGATGCACCAAGGTGTCTGTGCTGAGGTCCCTAAGATGACCCAGGCCCAGTTCGATGGCCTGGGACCAAGCGGGTAGCCACCATGGGCAAAGGCTGGAGAAACCAGGCACCATCTTCCAAGAGTCTTCACCCCGTGCAGTCACGAGGGCCGTGCTTAACTCCTCAGGTTGTGACAGCACTTGGGGAATGTCCTCGACTGGGGATGCGTGATGGAGGCTCAGTCAGTGCCCACGGTGGTGCCTCTGCCTGGCATGGACCAAAATTCCAGAATCCCAGAAGGAGATGTGGTGTGTTTCAGCAGACAGCGCATTGTTTGTATAAACAGTTTAGGCACAGTGAGCTCCTCTTACTAGTCAGGGAATAGCAGGGGGCCCCTCCCCCCGAAATCCAGGTTCCCAGCTACCAGCCCCAGACCAAGGTTGCAAGCAGTCCTTCCAAGAAAAGCAGTCAAGACTGCTGTGTTAACTTTTCTGCACGGGATCCTAATTGGTGAGACATTCTGCTCAAATAGTTCATCTACCCGGTACCCTGCTCCGTGCTGGGCCCCAGGCATGAAATAGTCCTGCCCTTACAGAGTTGACAGCCATTGGGTGAACCAGGAGTCAACTGGAACACAGCTACACATAAAATCTTACAGAGCTCGGGCAGTGCTTTGAAGGGTGCTGATCGTATTCTAGCAGTGAACACAGGAGATCAGTACAGTCACACTGAGTTGACCTTTAGTAAGAGATCCCACCATTTGGGGGACACAGAGCCACCGTTAGGAATAGAGGGAAAGACAGACACCCAGGAAGAAAGCTGGTCCCAGCCTGGGCGCCGCAGGGGAGAGAGCTCAGCTGTCTGTGGGCCTGGCACGGGGCCGGGTCCTCAGGGTCGAGGAGTCCAGGGCGTTGTGGAAGCAAAAGAAGCCGAGGGGTGCAGCCCTGTCCTCTCCAGACATCCAGCCCTGCTGTCGGGCCCTGTGGCTCAGGGTAGGGATTCGGGGTCTAATTACAAGTATAGTGAGAGGCCCTTACAATCCAAACAGGACAGTGGCATATTAATCATCCAGGAAATAGGCAACAACACGCTACAGCGCGTGTAAACCTGGCAAGCATGCTGAGTGGAAGAAGCCAGTCACAAAAGGCCACATGGCGTATGCTTCTGCTTGCGTGAACTGTCCAGAATAGGCAGACTGTGGAGATGGCAAGCAGATGAGGGCGGGGGGAGGAGTGACAGCTAACGGGTATGGGCCTTCTTTTGGGGTGATGGGAAAGTTCTGGAACTAGGTCCAGGTGGTGGTTGTGTAACTTCATGACTGTACTTCATACCATTGAACTGCTTAAAAGGGGAAAACTATACTTTTTGTGTTGTGTGTGTTTTGCTGCAAACAGGAGTGGCCCCCCTGCCAGAGGGTCACAGAGTGGATGCGGCGGTGGCGTGGGATGATGATTTTTGTGCCAAAGAGGCTTTGTGCTCCTTGACTTTATGCTTGTGAGGGCCCCAGGGTCCTTGTGTCTTTGGGTTTTCCTCCGAAAATTCGGCCTCCCACGTGGGAAGCGCCTTCCCTGACTCCTCCCGGTCCTCTCTCTCCCTCTGTTCTCTCCTGCAGATGTTGGCTGACGATGCAGAAGCGGGCGCCGAGGACGAGAAGGAAGTGGAGGAACTGAAGAAGCAGGGCATCAACCCCCTGCCCAAGCCACCCCCGGGCGTGGGCCTCCTGCCCACCCCTCCTCGGCCCCCCGGCCCCCCGGCCCCGACCTCTCCCAATGGCAGGCCCATGCAGGGCGGCCCCCCGCCTCCGCCCCCACCCCCGCCCCCACCCCCCGGGCCCCCCCAGATGCCCATGCCAGTGCACGAGCCACTGTCACCCCAGCAGCTGCAGCAGCAGCAGGACATGTACAACAAGAAGATCCCCTCCTTGTTTGAGATCGTGGTGCGGCCCACGGGCCAGCTGGCTGAGAAGCTGGGCGTGAGGTGAGTGCCCTGGGCCCCCAGAGTCAGGCTGCTGGGGTGGCTCTGGCCTTAGCTAGGCTCCCCTGTGCCGGGGGCCTGTCACTGTGAGCCTGGTCTGGAGCCCTCAGGGACCAACCACGTGGACACATCCGTGTCTCCTCAACGGCATGGCCGCCTTCTTGCTCTGCAGCCCCTCTCATGGGCACCATTTCTTCCTCCTAGGTTCCCTGGACCCGGAGGACCCCCAGGGCCGATGGGCCCTGGGCCCAATATGGGCCCCCCGGGGCCAATGGGGGGCCCAATGCATCCTGACATGCATCCCGACATGCATCCCGACATGCACCCGGACATGCACCCTGACATGCACCCCGACATGCCGATGGGCCCTGGCATGAACCCTGGCCCGCCCATGGGACCCGGTGGCCCCCCAATGATGCCCTATGGTCCTGGAGACTCCCCACATTCTGGAATGATGCCCCCCATCCCGCCATCCCAGAACTTCTATGAAAACTTTTACCAGCAGCAGGAGGGCATGGAGATGGAGCCGGGACTCATCGGGGACGCAGGTACGCAGGCCGGGGTTGGGGGGCTGGGGGGCCACTGCGGTGGCCCCAGGGAACGTAGGGAAAACTTGGGTTTTCTCCTCTGTCCGAGTCTTTTCAGAGCATGAATCCAGCTCCATCTCTGTCCTGTGAGTGGTTGCACGTTTTCAGTGACAGGGGTTCACTACCCTGTTGATGTTGAAAGGAGTCTCGTGATATTATCGGTGTAATTTATTTAACGTCTTACACATTTTGCTGGGTGCACCTGGAATCGGGACCATGGGAAGTCAGAGGGGCGGGGTGTAGAGTGGTGCTGGGCTCTGAGGCGGAAGCACCCTCTCCAGAGCGGCCTCCTTCCAGATGGTTCTCGGCTTGGAGCTGCCAGTGTCGGCCCTGTGCCTCTGCTTGTTCTGTCCTCATGACTGACCGTCTTCCTTCCTTCTTTCCTTCCTTCCTTATTCAAACAAGAACGTGTGTTGGTAACGACTCAGACATGTGCCGGTCAGGGTGGTCGGCCGACCGTGCCGCAGCCAGGGAGGTCCTGTGCAGCCTTGCAGGGGCGGGGGGCGCTGCCACGGGGCTGCCGTGGGCCTCACCTCAGCCACACTAGTTGAGGGAGCCAGACGGAAACGCGTAAGTGAGTGCATAAGCTCATTTCAGCATTGATCATTTCTCGAGAACTTCAGGCGGAGTGTTTGTGGCAGAGGGTCGGTACCACGGGGGGACAGTCAGCAGAGGCCCCCTTGAGAAGGGCTGTGAAGGCGAGGAGGCCAAGGTGCAGAGCCCCCCGCCCGGCGGCTCAGGTGAGAAGAGCAGAGGTGGCTGTGTGGCTTGGAGAGGGAAGGCGGGGGAGAGAAGTCCCTGCGTGGGACTTGGACAGCCCCGGCGAGGTGGCCTCATGGGAAGAATGGTAGGGTACAGGCAGAGGCATTCGAGGGTGACGGATAGTGGGCTGCAGTGGATTCAGGAAGCTTCCGGGGCGCTGTGGAGTCTTCTGGGCAGAGGCGGCTGCGACGGGGCAGGAGGAAGCAGGGCCGGGCTTCGTGGTGTGGAGATGGCGCCAGGGGCCAGCGTACTCCTCGTACACGCATCCTAAGGCGGGAAGGAGCAGATGGGGCAGAGTCACTGGGTGGAGGCTCCCGCCGTCCCCTTGCCGGGAAGTCCTGCCGGAGAGAGGCAGGTTGCAGTTGGCTGGGGAGCACCCCTGCTTTGGCCACCCTGTTAAGCAAAAGACTCCCATTTGACAGCCGTGTGGAAATCTGGAGGGGCTTCAGGGAGACTACCTGGGAGTGGGTGGCGTCTGGGTGGTGTCGGCGCCATGAGAGCAGGTGTTTGGGGCAAGGAGCAGGAGCTTTAGAGACAGAGGTGACATGTTCTCAAGTGAGGAAGGCAGGCTGTGTGAGAGGGGGTGCCGTGGTTCCCATGGTCCCCCTGTCTTTCCTAAATGTACGTAAAATGTCGTGGAAAAAGGTCTGGGTGTGGAGGAAAAGCACGTCCATGAAGCTGTTAACAGTAGGCATCTCTAGAGTAATTGGCTCTAATTCCCGTATCAGGATCGCTCAGTGGTTTTTACTGTGTTCACAGTCGTGCAGCCTTCGAGGAATATGCTCTGGACCGTGCAGGGGGGCCTGGGGCCGTTGTTCGGGGAGCGTACCCAGCTCCGCGCTGGGGCGCCGCATAGCGGAGGCTTGCTCACCAAGTTCACATGTCCCCAAAGTTCAGGGGCTAGGAGGAGGTGACCTTTCACTTTCCGCTTTATGTGCTTTGTGGATGAAATATTTACAAATCATTTTCACTCTTTAACTTAAATTACGACACTGGCCACCTTCAGACGCGCAGTAGCCCCATGGGGGATAGTGGTGGCCGAGTCGCCCAGTGCAGATACAGAGCATTTCCTCACAACATCCTGTTGGGGGGCGGGGGGCAGCGCTGACCAGATATCGTCTGTCTCAACGCGCGCACGCGCAGTCTCCACATGCGGCAGTGCCGCTCCCCGACCTTGGCTTGGATGTGGGTGGAGTTTGGGGAGGTCAGCAGCTGATGCCAGGCACCTGCCCGCCCTCAGGAGTGAAGGCAGACCCTTCAGCCTTGTGCTTCTTAGACGCCGGCCGTGTAGGAGGAGCGGCCCCCCGCCCCCGCCCTTAAATGCAGCAGCATGCTCAGGAACGGGTGCGGAACTTGGGAACCTGTAAAGGAGGGAGGAGAAGGAATCAGCCAGGAGCCTCTGGCTAGACGTGTGGCCATAGCCACAGTTTGGTTATTTCCTTCTGTTTATAAGTCTTGTTTACCGTGGTTGAGCTCATATTACGAGCTCACTATGAGATGTCACAGTGTTTTTTTTTTTCTGGTTATTTCAAAGAAACCGTAAAATAAACGCTCATTGCCAGTAATGAGAGGAAATCAGAAGCATGTGGGGTCAAAAGTGAAAGATGCTTCAGCTCTCTCTCCCGAATCTCATTCCTAGAGGGATTGTTTTCTGTCTTCAAAACCTTTTCTTTGCATTTTATAAACATCTGTATGACGTTGCGTCCTGTTTTCACTTCATGAGCATTTGCCCACATCACTAAATTGTGCTGTGAACCCCATTTTCAGTGGCTGCATCCTGGGTGGGGATATCCTCGTTGGCCACTCCGTTCCCTGCTGTTGGGCTTTCTGTGGGGCCCGTCCTGGGGAGGGTAGGAAGGGACGGGCTGCACATCGTCACCCATCACCACTGGGGGGTGGTTCACCAGTGAAGGGCGCACAGGGGGGTTGGAGTTGGCGCCGTGAGGCCCTTCCCGACATGAACCCTCGGTTCTTCCCTGCCACAGAGGACTACGGGCACTACGAAGAGCTGCCGGGGGAGCCTGGGGAGCACCTCTTCCCCGAGCACCCTCTGGAGCCCGACAGCTTCTCTGAGGGAGGGCCCCCAGGCCGGCCGAAGCCGGGCGCCGGTGTCCCCGACTTCCTGCCCTCAGCCCAGAGGGCCCTGTACCTGAGGATCCAGCAGAAGCAGCAGGAGGAGGAGGAGAGAGCGAGGAGGCTGGCTGAGAGCAGCAAGCAGGACCGGGAGAATGAGGAAGGCATGTGTCCTCCCCAGGGGCAGGGGCTTCCCCTGACAGGCACAGGCCCCCCAGGCCACTGTGCAGTGGAGAGGTGGGGAATGCCTAGGTGGGGTTTTGTGTCGGAAAGGAGCCTGTGGCCAGGGAGGACCCTTGCCCAGGGCCATGAAGCCAGGCTGGGGCTGCTGCATTGCTTGTCCATGAGAAAATTGGAAGTCAGGGCTGCCCTTCGGTGTCTTTGGGGGTCAAGAGAGACCCTGATCCCATAGAGGAGGGAGGTGGGCTGGTCCCTGGAGGAGACAGCAGCCAGCAGGATTTCCCTTCTGCGCCCTTACAGAGGAGGCTCAAAGGAGATGCTCACAGCTCCCCTTTCCCTAGACCATGTTCTCGGGAAGTCAGCAGATGACAGCTAGTCGCTGACACAAACCAGTAATAATCAACAGTCCCAGCTGCCAGGTTGCTCGGTGCCACACAGTGGATCTGATGGCATCCAGCCCAGGAGGAAATGGGGCGGACAAATGGTGTCTAGAACCAGGAGCTGGAGGCCACGGGTGGCCCTTGTAGGAGCCCTGGAGCAGGTGGGGACAGTGGGAAGAGGGGACAGCGCCCTCCCTTGGTGGCTCTGGTTTCACCTGCCTAGAAGGTTGGACTTCGGCCAGTTTCTGAGTTGGCCCACCCGGCTCCGCCTCTTCCCAGCCGGTGACTGCCCTTCCCCTGGACATGGTAACGCTGCGAGGGGCCTGGGGGCCACTGTCTGGGAGCCCCGAGCTCAGTGAGAGCGGAGTCAGTGGTTGCTGCTCCCAGGTGCCCAGAGCTGGGCCTGCCATGGTGGGACCTCAGGCCACAGGGGGTGAGGACGAGGTGGCAGAGCCCTGGGCTAGGACCCTGAGCTCAGTCCCTGCTCTGCCCCCCATCTCATGGCGCTGTCCACACCTCCGCTTTCTCGTCTGTCAAACGGGCATGATAAAAACACTGCCTCCCAGGTGGTTGTGAGAGTAAGACAAAGCACTTAGAGCAGTGCTGGCACACGGGGAAAGGCCTAGAAACATTAGCCGGTGACCTGCCAGGCCCGGCGGCTCAGCCCACGTGAGCTCAGTGGCCGTTCATGGCAGCCCGCGGAGGGAGGGGAAACAGGTTCTCCGAGGTAAGAGGCAGAGGAGCCATTCACCCAGTAGGCTGCTGTGGGGGTCCAAGAGGGCTAGTGGCAGATGGTCACTCATGTTCCTCTGCCTCTCTGTTCTTTCTTAGGTGACACTGGAAACTGGTACTCGAGTGATGAGGATGAGGGTGGGAACAGCGTCACTTCCATCCTTAAGACCTTGAGACAGCAGACGTCTAGCAGACCCCAGGCTTCCGTCGGGGACCTGAGCAACAGTGGGCTGGGGGATCCCCGCCTCCAAAAAGGACACCCCACAGGAAGCCGGCTGGCTGACCCTCGCCTCAGCCGGGACCCCAGACTCACCCGCCACGCCGAGGCTTCCAGCGGGTCTGGCCCAGGAGACACAGGGCCCTCCGACCCTCGGCTGGCCCGCTCCCTGCCTACCCCCAAACCTGAAGGCAGCCTTCATTCCAGCCCTGCAGGCCCCAGCGGCTCCAAGGGGTCTGGACCACCCCCTACAGAAGAGGAGGAAGGGGAGCGGGCCCTGCGGGAGAAGGCCATGACCATTCCCCTGGACCCTCTCCCTGGGCACCCGCTGCGGGACCCGAGATCACAGCTGCAGCAGTTCAGCCACATCAAGAAAGATGTGACCCTGAGCAAGCCAAGCTTCGCCCGCACCGTGCTGTGGAACCCCGAGGACCTGATCCCCCTGCCCATCCCCAAGCAGGACGCGGTGCCCCCTGTCCCTGCGGCCCTGCAGTCCATGCCCACCCTGGATCCTAGGCTGCACCGTGCCGCTGCCACGGGGCCCCCCAACCCCCGACAGCGCCTGGGCACCTCCACAGAGCCCGGCGCATCTGGCTCCAGCCTGCCTGACTTTGAGCTCCTCTCTCGCATCCTTAAGACGGTCAATGCCACGGGCCCCTCAGCGGCCCCTGGCTCCAGCGACAAGCCCAGTGACCCACGGGTGCGGAAGGCACCTACCGACCCTCGGCTTCAGAAACCAGCAGACTCCACTGCCTCCTCCCGGGCTGCCAAGCCTGGCCCCACCGAAGCATCCTCTCCAGCCGGCAGCCCCAGCGGGGAGTCCTCCCCACCAGCCACGGCCCCCTATGACCCCCGAGTGCTGGCTGCCGGCGGGCTGGGCCAGGGCAGCGGGAGTGGGCAGAGCAGCGTGCTGAGTGGCATCAGCCTGTACGACCCCAGGACTCCCAACGCAGGTGGCAAAACTGCAGAGCCGGCCGCCGACGTGGGCGCGCAGCCCAAGGGCCCTGAGGGCAATGGCAAGAGCTCAGCCGCCAAGGCCAAGGAGCCCCCGTTCGTCCGCAAGTCCGCCCTGGAACAGCCGGAATCCGCGAAGTCCTCTGCAGATGGGGCCGCTGCCACGGCCACAGACAGATACAACAGTTATAACCGGCCCCGGCCCAAGGTCGCGGCAGCCCCCACCGCTACCCCGGGCGCCCCACCACCAGAGGGCGCCTTGCCCCAGCCTGGCGTGCACAACCTGCCCGTGCCCACCCTCTTTGGGACTGTGAAACAGACGCCCAAGACGGGCTCTGGGAGCCCATTTGCCGGCAACAGCCCAGCCCGCGAGGGCGAGCAGGACGCGGGGTCCCTGAAAGATGTTTTTAAAGGCTTTGACCCCACTGCCTCCCCCTTTTGCCAGTAGCGTTAAGCTGGAGTCCAGCGCTCCCTGCACCCCACCCTTCCCAGGGCAATATTTAAGGGCAGCAACCAGAGTTGGGAACTTGGGGGGAGGGGGGCTCTGGGTGGTTTTTTTTTTTCCTTATTTTGTTTTCTCTCTCCATGTGTCTCTCTCTCTCTCTCCTCTCTCTCTCTCTTTTTCTCTTTTTTAATAGTACTTTCGTTACAACATATAAATTGTATATAACCATTTTCAGTCCGTTCTGGTCAGTGCTGCAGGACTCCCAGGCTCCTGCCAAGAAAACCTCTTTCTGCACGTGAACAGTTGTGAGTCCCCTGGGCCTCAGCCCCAGCTGGCACTTCCTCTGGCCAGGCTCAGTTATCAGGGACTCTCTAAAGGCTGGAGCCCCAGTCTGGTGGCTGGGGGTCCGGTGGGTTTTCTGGGCAAAGCTTGGCCCCTCCTCCGCCCCCTGCCCACCCCCGAGGACAAAGGGAACAGTAGGTATCCGAAGGCACTGAATGCTGCTCACCCCACATGAGCGAGGAGAGATGAAGCCGAGACAGTGGTCAGGCCCTGCATGGAAGCAGGCCCAAGTGTTTCTAGAACCCCATCACTTCTGCAGGGGGCAGGCCCTGACGACCTGCTTCAGAGACCGAAGGAAGGAGACAATTTGAAAGAAAGGCAGAGAGCTCTCGGAAGCTGCCTGGGCCGGGAGAAGCAGAGCCCCATCTGCTCCTGTCTCCGGATTCGCACACTTGCCTCCCTGCTGCCCTCCGTCCAGAGTTCGTCCTCAGACCCACACCCTCCGCCCACATCAGAAGACTCCGGGGTGAGAGATGGACCTGGAGGTGGCAGGGCTGGTGTGGGGCGGCATACCCCAAAAGCTGCCTCCAGGAGGCAGCCTCCGCGTGTTTTCCGTCAGTATTAGCCCCTGTCCTGTCCCGCCCTGCCGTGGCCACGCCTCCTCCCCTCAGGCTGGGGGTCTTTCCTGGTACTCAGGAGCCAGAGCACCCAGTGTGCTGGTCCCAGCCCCTTAGGGGATAGCTCAAGGATCCGTGGCGTGGCCACTCCACCAGGCTCCCGACAGAGCCCCAGGTGGTTCTTGGCAAAGTGTTTATGCTCTCTGCTTGCTTTGAACCTCCTTGCACCGTGTCTAACTTAGGGCCCGTGGTTTTGATGTGTGCGGTTTTCTTCTCAGCTGACAGGTGCATGGGTTCAGAGGTATGTCACAGTGTTGGATTTTGGGGGCTTGAGGAAAGGGCAGGAGACTAGCCAGGGCAGGGTGGGGGCTGCCGGGCCCTCTCCAGGAGAGGGCCCAGCAGGAACCCCGCTTGCAGGTGGAGGGTGCGGAACCAGAAACCTGCATCATGCTCCCCTCCTCCGGCTGAGCCGGGATGGGAGCAGAGACGTCTGCACTGGGCTCCCCCCACTTGCCCCAGGACCCTGGCTGAGGTCCAGAGAAGGCCCACCCTGTGGAGGTGGCCTGGGGAGACCAGCCCATGGCTCGGGGGTCCTTCCCACCTGTGTGTAAGCACATGCTGGCAGTCTCTTGCCTATTTCTTCTCATCCCATTCACCCCACCTGCCTTGCTTAAGGCCCCCACCTATTCCTTGCTAATAATGAGGAAACCTGATGACCCAGCCAAAGGGTTTCCCCTCCCACCTCCTTGGGGTGGGAGGTGAATGAGGCTCCTATACCAAACCCCTCTCCCTGGAAAAAAGGAAAAAGTCATTGAGTTTGGGGCCAGAAGGTAGGGCGGGAGAAGGCAGCCCACAGGGTCAGTGCGCCGTGATCAGGTTGGTTTGGTTTGTCTCTGTCTTTTTTGTTTTTGTTGTTTTTAAGCAATCATTAGTGAGATTTTTCTTCAGCCACCAGTGTTGGCCTTGAAGCGAAGGGCTGCAGCCCTTGGTGTTTGTAAAAATAAGTAAGAATACACAGTGTGGCTATGGGTTTGTTTGGTTTTTTTTCCTCCCTCCTTTGAGAATTTTCTTTTGTAAAAGCAAAATTAAATACTTTTTTAAAACCGAAATCTGTGGATGAAATAGAAGCTGGAACCCTCCTGTCGGAATATTCAGCCTAAGAACCTCATGGGACTATGAATTCCCCCGAAATTTTCATTTGCCATCAGGCCAAGCTTTTAAAAACAAAATGTTCTCTAACCAGGATTGTAACAAAAGTGTAAATACTACTTCAGAGTTGAGAGTTGATGGTGCAAATATGTATATAACGTACTGTATTTTTACAATGATCATCGCATGACTGTCCCAGCCCCCTTTTTGTACTCCTTATCTGTCTTCCAGAAATGTCACCTGCCCTTTCTCCTGTGGTCTCTTAATCCAATAATTGTATTACTGCCATTAAAGGATGCAGTTATTTTAAAACTCCTGCAGTTTTGCCTCTCCGTGCTGCCCCCACCATCCCTCTCCCCGGGAATGACAAAACCTGGATCTGTTCTCAGTGGCCGGCCCCTGGGTGACATTCGTGATGACGCTGGGGGATTGGGGCCTCCAAACAGCTACACTTTACTTAGCCGTTGGCACCTGCCTCCCACGGTTCCCGGGCCCCCGCTTTGGGCCAGTGTCAGCATTCAGTTACAGTGGTGCGCTCCACGGCCCCACCCCTGCACAGCCCACGGAAGGGGCCAGTGGTGAACAAGCAGGGCAGTGGGCTGGCTGCTAGGGATGCGAAGAAACGGGACCCCTGACCACTACAGACTGAATGTGTCTCCTCAAAACTGGGATGTTAACACACCTATTCCCCCCCCCCCCCCAGTGCCTCGGTGTTAGGAGGTGAGGCCTCTGGGAGGTTGGGAGGTGGTGAGGTCAGAGGGATGGAGCCCTTCCACGGGTTGCCCAGCTAAACTGGTGAGCTCTAAGTTGTTGTCAACATTTCAGGGTGCAGTCTTTTAATTTCTTCCCATTCATCCGTATTGAGTGAGGATGATTTCACCTGCAACTCAAAACTCCCAACTCAGCTGGCTTAAACAGGACTCCAGCAGCTTGGGAAGGTCAACAGGGCAGTTCTGGGTTGGCCAAGTTGGACTGTAAAGTCACACGGGTTTGGGCCGGCTTTCATACTGCTGGTCGTCCCCTCATGATTGCAAGATGGTGAGAGCACCTGGCAGCCTCCATCTCGCCTGGCCAAGTGCAGAAGCAGGGAAGGAACGCCTCCTATATTTCCTCATGAGCGAGGGAACACTTCCTGGAAACTCCTCAGCACACTTCCTGTCTGGTCTCATCAGCCCTCCCTGCGTTGGTTGCTGGCAAGAGGGTCACTGAAGTCTCATGTTCCGTGCTTAGACTAATCAAAGATCCAGCATCCTGAGGCCGAGGATGCAAACACCTGCATGGCTCGCAATGTGGGGGAGGCCCGGGGGTTGAGAGCCACAGTGATGATTCAGCTAGCAGGCGTGTGGTGGGCGGCCCTGGGCTCCAGCAGAGGCGCCCAGCTGGCTGGGGCAGGGACCTGTGAGGGGAAAGAAGCCGGCACCTGGACCCGGCAGGCTGACAGGTCCTGGAGAGCCTGGAAGGCGTTGCTACAGACACAGGGAAGAGCTTGGAGAGTCTGTGTTCAAGTAAGGACCAGACTGGAGGCTAGAACCTTCCTCCCAGGGCTGACAGGGAAGAGGGGTCGGAGAGGATGTCTGAGCAGCCCTGTGGAGGGCAGTTCCCTTGCTGAGATGGCACTGGGAAGGACGAGGTGGTCTGGGAACTGGGGCTGTGGGTGGAGGCTGTGGGGGCCCCTGCAGAGAGCTGGATGATGTCTCAAGATGTCACGGAGCCCTGAGTGTCACTGTTGGAGGAAAAAACGGAGCCTGAGGACAGAAGGGGCCAGAGAGCATCGGCTGGTGAGTGAGGCCAAGAGCCACGTTGAGAGCCTTCCACTTTCAAAGATGACTGGAGTGTCGGAATTGGCACGCATGCTTGGGCACCTGACCCGACCCACTCCCTAGATTCTGCGAGTGTGAACATGTGACCGTACCTCCTTTGTCAGATGCTTAGCCATCCGCCCATCCCTCTCCACCCATTAGAACACAGCCCCCCAGGGGCGCCTGGGTGGCTCAGTCATTAAGAGTCTGCCTTCGGCTCAGGTCATGATCCCGGGGTCCTGGGATTGAGCCCCGCATTGGGCTCCCTGCTCCGCAGGAAGCCTGCTTCTCCCTCTCCCACTCCCCCTGTTTGTGTTCCCTCTCTCGCTGTGTCTCTCTCTGTCAAATAAATGAATAAAATTAAAATAAATAAATCCTTCTTTAAAAAAAAAAACAGCCCCCCAAATCCTTCAGCATGTGTATCATTAACCGGAGTTCAATATTCACATTCCTTTTTTTTTTTTTTTAAGGTGCATGAAATGCACAGAAATTCCATGTACACTCGTGGAGTTTTGAGAAATGCATCCATCTGTGTGCCCCAAACCCCACTGAATATAGAGAAAGTTCCCTCGGGTTCCCTCCCGGGGCTGGATGGGGGACTGCAATTATTTACTCACTCATCTGCCGGGGCTGTTCTGGATAAAGCTGCTGAACACGTTTGCGTGAGGCCTCGGTGTGAACATAGATGTTCATTTCTCTTGGGTCCTAGGGCAGATGAACGTTTGGTTGTATAAGAAACTGCCAAACTCTCTTCCAAATCGGTTGTACCATTTTTAGTTTTCACCAGCAGTGAAGGAGAGTTCTGGTTGCTCTATATCCTTGCCAACACTTTCCCATATAGGTTTCTAATATACTAATATTGATCTATTTAACTGAGGGGAAATTCACATAACATAAAATTAACCATTAAAAAAAAAAACTTTAAGTGGGCTCCAACAACCTGCATGGAGCCCAACGCAGGACTTGAAGTCACAACCCTGAGATCAAGACCTGAGCTGTGAGATCAAGAGTCAGATCCTTAACCAAGACTGAGCCACTCAGTCAGTTAATGTCCCCAAATCAGCCATTTTTAAAATAAACAGTGCAGGGCGCCTGGGTGGCTCAGTTGGTTAAGCAACTGCCTTCGGCTCAGGTCATGATCCTGGAGTCCCGGGATCGAGTCCCGCATCGGGCTCCCTGCTCGGCAGGGAGTCTGCTTCTCCCTCTGACCCTCCTCCCTCTCATGCTCTCTGTCTCTCATTCTCTCTCTCTCAAAATAAATAAATAAAATTTAAAAAAATAAATAAATAAATAAAATAAAATAAAATAAACAGTGCAGGGGCGCCCACATGGCTCAGTCGGTGAACCGTCTGCCTTCAGCTCAGGTCATGGTCCCAGGGTCCTGGGATCGAGCCCCGCATCGGGCTCCCTGCTCAGCGGGAAGCCTGCTTCTCCCTCTCCCACTCCCCCCTGCTTGTGTTCCCTCTCTCGCTTGCTCTCTAATAAATAAATAAAATCTTAAAAAAAAATAAACAGTGCAGTAGCATTTAGTACCTTCTCGATGTTGTGTGACCATCACCACCTCTTTCCAGTTCCAAAACATTTCTATCACCCCAAAAGGGAAGCCCTTACCTATTATTATTATTATTATTATTAAAGATTTTTATTTGGGTCTGAAAAGACCCTTTGCCCAAATTTGACCATAGTCACAGATTCAGGGGGTTCGAACGTGGCCAGGTATTTTGGGGGACCACCATTCACCCCCCTACACTGGTCTTTCAGCTGATTCTGGGGATGCGGGCAGAGAAGGCTCTGATGACTCTTAACACTTCATTCACCACCTTTCTCTGAAATCTGTCCCGGAATGTGCGTGCTGCAGTTATTCCTTACCTCACAATAATCTTTTGGAAGTCTCTTAGAAGTCCTTTTCCTGACAATCACAGGATCATCCCTTACTCATAAACAAGCTTCCATCAGAGATGAGACACAAACATCAAATAATATCCATAGGAACACTGTACTGGATATTTGCAAAAAGACCCACCCCAGGGCTAGCTGAGAAGCTTTTTCTCTCATGGGTATTGCCCATGTTGTGAGTCTGGTGAGGGGCTCTTAATACTATGAAACTTTTTTTTTTTTTTTTTTTTTTTGAGATTTGGAGCCTATCAGTTGTGTTAGTAAGGATGGGCAAGGTTCTGCTGCGGAAATCCAAACTTCCAAATCTCAGTGGCTCATTCGTGGGGCAGCAGGAAGCTGGGCTCATCATAGCCGCTAAGGAAGAGACCCAAGCTGCCTGAGGCTCCGCCCCTGGAACCACCTGGCAGTGGTGAGGGAAGATGGAGGATTGCCCCCCAGGCCTTAAATGCTTCTTCCCCAAGGCCATGGACTTCACCTCTGTTGTTTTTCATTGGCTAAAGCTGAACTTCCAGGAGGATAGAGAGCTGCTATTCTGCCATGGGGCCAGGAGGCGGACAGCTGGAGCTACTCGGGAGACCAGCATTAATGTCTCCCGCACCAGCCTTCCCAAGTTCTCCCAGGCGACCCTCCTTGTTTGCAGGTGCCACGCCACGGGGGCTACAGTAGCCAGCTGAGGGAGGTCCCTCTCGTCTGTCTGCAACCGCAGGGAGCCCCAGTCCCCCGAGGCCTGAGCGGCTGAAATTCACCCCTAGGTTTGCATGGAAGGCCACGCCCCTACAGGCCGCCCCAGCCGACGCGTGAGTAGAGTGGGCGTGGGGATGCGGTGGGTGGTTGGGGGGGGGGCGGTTAGAGAGAGCTATCTGGTGTCTCGGCTTCTAAGGAGCTAATCAAATGCTACCGGTCGAGGCCCCACCCTACACCTTCTTATAACCTTGATCATCTCCTTAAAGGCCCCCTCTCCAAATACAGCCGCACTGAGCAAGGCTAGGGCTTCAGCGTCCGAATTTGGGGAGGACACAATTCAGGCCATAGCACCTACCCTGCTATTGCAGTATTCCCCGTATCCCATATCATTCCACCGTATCCCCAGTAGATGATTTGGTTTTGTTTTGTTTTTAAAGATTTTATTTATTTATTTGAGATAGAGCGCCAGAGAGAGAGCACAAGCTGGGGGGGGGGCGGCGGGCAGAGGGAGAAGCAGGCTCCCCACTGAGCACAGAGCCCCACGCGGAGCTCGATCCGAGGACCCCAGGGGATCATGACCAGAGCAGAAGGCAGACACCCAACCGACTGAGTCACCCAGGCCCCCCCACCCGATAGATGATGTGAAAGGTAAAATCTTTTACACAGTCTTTCTTATTTCTTCTGGCGGTTACTCTGTTTCTCTCTCTTTTTTTAAATAATGTTGACATTTAAAAAACAATTTTATTATTTATTTGAGAGAGAGCACAAGCAGGGGGAGGGAGAAGCAGGCTCAGCAGGGAGCCCAGGCACGGGGCTGGATCCGAACCCAGGAACACGGGATCATGACCAGAGCTGCAGACTGACTGAGCCACCCAGGTGCCCCTCTGTTGCTCTTCAAACATGTCAGCTTTAGGTGTTTTCTGCCAGCTTCCTTCTCCCTTCCCTCTTCCTTACTTTCTTCAGGCTGGTCTTGTAACTTTACATACTATGACACCCTCTGTGTCTTACTCTCTCAACAAACACTGCCCATTAGAATGTTCTGCAGGGATGGAAATGGTCTCTCTCCTTGCTGTCCCATATGGTAGCCTCTGGACACATGTAGCCACTGAGCTCTTACACCCGGGCCCTGGATTTTACTTTTTAATTAATGTGAGTTTAAATTTAAATGAAGGCACATGTGCCCAGCGGCTGCCATGTTGGACAGCACAGCCCTAAACCCTAGATACAGCTCAGGACTTTCCACTTGTTAAAACAATCACAATTACAAATCATTCCATTCACTTTCCTCTCCAGACCTCCCACCTCCTGTCAACTGTATTCATGCTCAAGCTGGGTAACTGTGTTTGCTGCTGTAACAAATTATCACAAATTTAGGGGCTTAAAAAAAATGCAAATGCATTCTCTTATAGTTCTGAAGATCAGAAGTCTGAAATCAAGGTGTTAGCAGGGTTGTGTTCTTCTTGGAGAGTTCAGGGGAGAATTCATTTCTTTGCCTTCTCCAGCTTCTAGAATCCTCCTGCAGTGCTTGGCTCAAGGTCCCTTCCTTATGTCCCTCTGACCTTTTGCTCCTGTTGTCACATCTACTATTAAATGATCCTCTTGCCTCCTTCTTTGGAAAGCCTCTGTAGCCACACCCTAATTCCTGGAACCCAAGAACACTATATTATGTGGCAAAAGGAACTTTGCCGGTGTGATTAAGGGTGGGGAGATGGGGAGATGATCCTGCATTGTGTGGGTGGCCCGGATGTCATCATAGGGATGCTCATAAGAAGGAGGTGGGAGATCAGAGTGGTAGGAGGGAAGCAGAGTTCGGAGTGGTTCTAGGAAGAGGCCACAAGCCAAGGAAAGCAGCCAGCCTTCAGCCCCTGCTTCTCACTGAAACCCCAAAGAACTGAAAGCAGGTACACTAACAAATATTTCTACATGCATGTTCATAGCAGTGTTATTTTTTTAAGGTTTTATTTATTTATTTGTCAGAGAGAGAGAGCACAAGCAGGGGGAGCAGTGGACAGAGGGAGAAGCAGCTCCCCGCTGAGCAAGGAGCCCAATGCAGGACTCGATCCGAGAACCCCAGGGTCATGACCCGAGCCGAAGGTAGACACTTAACCGACCGAGCCACCCAGGTGTCCCAGCAGCATTATTTATAATAGGCAAAGAATGGAAACAATCCTCATGTCCATCTACTGACGAATGAGTGAAGAAAATGTGCTATCTTCATAGAAGGGAATATTACTCCCTTGTAACAAGGAATGAAGCAACGTTAAAACTTGAAAACATTAAGCTAACTGAAATAAGCCAGACACAGAAAGCTACATATTGTAGGATTCCATCTCCCTATGAAATGTCCAGAACAAATCCACAGGGACAGAAAAGAGATTAGTGGTTGCCAGGGACTGGGAGGAGGGGGAGGGTATGGGTGCAGGGAGTTTTCTTTTTGGGGTGATCAAACGTTCTGCGGTTAGTGATGTCAGTTGGGCAACCTTGTGAATATTCTAAAAGCCATTGAATTGTACACTTTAAAAGGATGGATTTTATGGTATGTGAATTACATCTCATTTTTTTAAAAAATCACTAGCATTCTTATATAACAACAATAATCAAATGGGAAATTAACAGAAAATCAGATAACTTTCCCAAGGGTGATAAAAACTGTAAGGTATCTAGGAGAAAAAACAAAACAAACCCCACAAAACTATAAGGTATCTAGGAATTAACCTAATGAAGAATGCATGAGAACTTTCTGGAGCTGTCAAATAAAAAAAAAAATCTGAGATGAGAAATTTTATTCAAATTTTATTCAAAAAGACCATTTTAGAGCATATGACTTTTTTTTTTTAAAGATTTTATTTATTTATTTGAGACAGAATGAGAGAGAGAGAGAGCTCATGAGAGGGGGGAGGGTCAGAGGGAGAAGCAGACTCCCCACTGAGCGGGGAGCCCAATGTGGGACTCGATCCTGGGACTCCAGGACCATGACCTGAGCTGAAGGCAGTCGCTTAACCGACTGAGCCACCCAGGCGCCCCTAGAGCATGTGACTCTTGATCTCAGGGTTGGAAGTCTGAGTCCCACATTGAGAGATTACTTAAAATCTGTAAAAAAAAAAAAAAAAAAAAGACCATTGCTGTGCGGAGGCTGCTCTGACCTCCGAGGTCTGCAAGTGTCTGCAAACAGAAAAGGGCATTGCTTTCCGCTAGCCAGTGGGGTTTGTAGTAGGGGAAGTTGGGTATGTGAGGGGCAGTAAGTAACCAACGTGGTTTGACAGGAAATGTGCCCTCCTGTGGTCAGCAGGTCTCAGGAGAAGCTGACCAGCATTTCAGTTGGGGGAGGGGCTGTTTGGGGGCCCCGGGGGAGGGAGGGAAGGAGAGCAGCCTGACCCAGGGTTGGTCAGGGCAAGACAGAGGGGTCACCGTGCACACCTGGGCAGAGAGAAAATGCTAGAGTTGTGTCCCAGGACTTAAAGGGCAACCTGAATAAATACTGGATTGGTGGGTCACGTGACCTGCCTTGTGATTCCTCTTCAGGCGCTAAAATGTCCTGCCACAAAAGCTCATGCTGTATCCTCTCCCCCCACCGCTTCATTGTTGTGGCCCCAGTTGGAACAGGGCCTGACATCGGGTCAGCTCTTGATAAAAATATATTCCTTTTTTTTTTTTTTAAGATTTTATTTATTTATTTGACAGAGAGCGACACAGCGAGAGAGCAAGGGGGAGCGGGAGAGGGAGAAGCAGGCTTCCCGCCGAGCAGGGAGCCCGATGCGGAGCTCAATGGGAGCTCACCCTGGGATCATGACCCGAGCCCAAGGCAGACGCTTAACAACTGAGCCACCCAGGCATCCCTAAAGATATATTCTTTAAAAAAATATTTTTTTTATTGAGATGTAATTGACATCTAACATTGTGTAAGTTGAAGGTACAACATGTTGATTTGATACATTATATATATATATACACACAATTATATATAATGTTGCAATAGGATTACTACTGGACTCTTAGCTGACACCTCCATCATGTCACATAATTGCCATTTCTTTTTTGTGGTAAGTACTTGTATATTCTGTAAAAGGATCCCAATGCCTGGTCGTCCTTCCCACCTGCAGATATGACTGCGTTGGTCTGGGATGAGGCTGGAGCATTAATGTTTTAAAGCTCCTGGACTGTTTGGTTCGTGTATGAGAACCACTGATCAAATCACAAGTGCAGAGGCAGCCGGCCAACCCTCTGATCTGTCTCTTTAAGGAGGATTTGTTTTCTCTGCCCTGACCCTTTCTGGCATTTGGTTTTTCTCTCCCTTCTCCTCAGCCTAAATGGTTCCACCAGCCAAGAATGTGAGAAATGTGTCTCAAATATTTTCAGTTCCACTTAATCCCATTTAATACTTAGGGTTCATTGCCAGCAGCCAGGCTGTTCCAGCCCATTTGAACTCCCTCCCAAGTTTAACCCCCTCCAGAGCTCCCAGTCAGCCTCCCCCTCCATAAAAGCCAAGCTCTTCTCAGTGGGAGATGAAGGAGCAAGTAAGGAGGGGCCTGGCCCAGCAGGTCTTTTTTTTTTTTTTTAAAGATTTTATTTATTCATTTGAGATACAGAGAGAGAGAGAGAGAGAGAGCATGAGCGGGGGGAGAGGCAGAGGGAGAGGGAGAAGCAGGCTCCCCGCTGAGCCAGGAGCCCGATGTGGGGCTCGATCCCAGGAATCTGGGATCATGACCTGAGCCGAAGGCAGATGCTTAACCATCTGAGCCACCCAGGCGCCCCCCCCAGCAGGTCTTGTAGCCAAGATTCCAGAGGTTGATGGAGAGCTATGGAAGGGTTTCAGCTAGGGAGAGACATCATTAGGTGTTCATTTAAAATAGCCTCTGGTGGGGCACCTGGGTGGCTCAGTGGGTTAAGTGTCCCACTCTTGATTTCGGCTCAGGTCATGATCTCAGGGTCATGGGATTGAGCCCTGCGTCGGGCTCCACGCTCAGTGGGGAGTCTACTAGAGATTCTCTCCCTCTGCCCCTCCCCCGCTCCTGCACACACACACACACACACACACACACACACACACACTCTCAAATAAATAAATCTTTTTTTTTTTTTTAAGATTTTACTTACTTATTTGACAGAGAGAGAGAGACACAGTGAGAGAAAGAACACAAGCAGGGGGAGTGGGAGAGGGAGAAGCAGGCTTCCAGCTGAGCAGGGAGCCCAATGCGGGGCTCAATCCCAGGACCTTGGGATCATGACCTGAGCCGAAGGCAGACGCTTAATGACTGAGCCACCCAGGTGCTCCTCAAATAAATAAATCTTAAAAATATATATATCCTGTGGCTGCTAAGTCTTTTTCCCACTGAGCAGTCAGCACCACATTCTAAAGATGAATGTCAGGTCATGCTACCCCCCAGCTCAAAATCTCCCACTGGCTCCCATCACACTTAACATAAAATAGGAAGCTTTCAACATGGCCCATGAGACACCAACAACCCAACCCCCATCTGTCTCCAACTTCGTTTTGTCCCCACTCCCCTTGCTCACTTTGCTCCAACCACACAGGCCCTCTGGCTATTCCTCCAGCATGTCAAGCACACTCCAGCCTCAGGGCCTTGGCACTTGCTATCCTCTCTGCTTGGAGCACTCCTCCTCCTCCTCACCTCATAAATGACTCCTTTTCACTCAGATTGCTACTCTCATGTCACATCCTCAAAACTCAGTGGCTTAAAATAATAAATGTGTACAATTGCACATAGTTTCTGCAGATCAGGAAGTATCCACAGGAGTAGCTTAGCTGGGTGGTCCTGGCTCGGGGCTTCTCATGAGGTTCAGGCCAGGGCTGTGGTCATCCAAGGACCTGACAAGGGGCTGGAGGAACCTTCCAAGGATGTTCATTCATGTGGCTGGCAAGCTGGTGCTGGCCATTGGCTTCTCCACAAGGCTGCTCGGGTGTCCTCCCAACATGGCAGCTGGCTTCCGGACGTGGCAGTTTCTTTTATGACCCAGCCTTGGAAGTCACACTCGGTCACTTCCACAGTATTCCATTGGCCACACAGAGGCAGTCCTGATTGGACGTGGGAGGAGACAACATAAAATGTGAAGATAGCTGGCATCATCCTAGAGGTTGGCTGCCGTAGTCTTTTGTCATTCTCTCCCTTATCACCTTGATTTATTTTCTGCATGGATTTGAGATTTCCTGGAATTATATTAATTATTCCTTTGTCTCCCTTGCCCAGTGCTATCATGTCCATAGGGGCTGGGACACATCGTTTTTCTGTTTAGTTCACGGCTATATCCTCAGTGTTTTTGTTTTTTGTTTTTTTGGGTTTTTTTTTAGTTTAGAGAGGGGGATGGAGGGGAAGGGCAGAAGGAGAGGGAAAGAGAATCTTAAGCAGGCTCCATGACCAGCATGGAGCCCGACATGGGGCTCAAGCTCACAAATCTGAGATCATGACCTGAGAGGTCAAATCTAAAATCAAGAGACGCTTAACAGACTGAACCACCCAGGTGCCCCCATATCCTCAGTGTCTTAAACAGAGCTTGGTACATAGTAGATATTCAATAATTATTTGCTGAAATAATAAGTGGAGATTCTACCCTTAGGGGGTTCTGGAGACCAATAAGTGGGCTGGTTTCAGCTGTCCAGGTGAAAGATAGCAAGGGTTTGAACTCAGGATTGGAGAGAAATAGATAGCTATTGACAGGGTCACCTGTCCTCTTGCGAGTTTCTGATCTCTTCCTGCTATAACCCAGCCTTCGTAGGGAGGTGGAGTGATTTTTTTTTTTTAAGATTTTATTTACTTATTTGACAGAGAGAGTGGGGAGCACCAGCAGGGGGAGCAGTAGAGGGAGAGGGAGAAGCAGGCTCCCTGCGGAGCAGGGAGCCCCATGTGGGGCTCGATCCCAGGACCCCAGGATCACGACCTGAGCCGAAGGCAGAAGCTTAACCATCTGAGCCACCCAGGCGCCCCAGGAAGGTGGAGTGATCTTTTTTTTTTAATTTTTTATTGTTATGTTAATCCCCATACATTACATCATTAGTTTTTGATGTAGTGTTCCATGATTCATTGTTTGTGCATAACACCCAGTGCTCCATGCAGAACGTGCCCTCTTTAATACCCATCACCAGGCTAACCCATCCTCCCACCCCCTCCTCTCTAGAACCCTCAAGGTGGAGTGATCTTAACAGATAAGTTGAATATTGTCTGACCCCTGCATAACTCCTCTATGTCTTTCTACTGCACAGGATTGGGAGTTACAGGAGACCCAGGAACTAAAGGGGGTGACCTCAAATGGGTCCCCTTGCTTTGGATGGGGTTAGGGTGGTCAGAGAGCTGTTTTTCTGGATTCAAAAAGATCTCTACGCACTGTAGGGCATCTTAGAAAATATAGTTGTCATGGCTGCCCCGGAAGAAAAGGAAACCATTTCATGATGGTAAATAATTGTTTATGTTCAATCTCCTACACTCACTATAAACTTTCCTGGGCCCCAGATTCTTTCTGTAAGTCTCTGATCATACTTTATCTGGTCTATGCCTACTCGGAGTTCAGGTTTCTACTTAGGCACCCCCTTGCTGACTCCACATCCAGGCAGGGTTAGGTACCCTCTCTGGGCTCCTCTAGTCTCCTGGACTTCCCCAAGGATTTACTTATTTAGCATGTTTAGTGCTTATTTTCTGCCTATCCCTCTAGAATGGAAGCTCCATGAGAGCAAGGAGTTTTCTAATCCATGAACATGGTATATATTTCCACTTATTTAGATCTTCTTTAATGTGGCTCAACAGTATTTTGTAGTTTTCAGTGTAGAAATCTTGCATATCTTTTGTTAAAATATTTCCTAAGGATTTTTGGGTTTGATACTATTGTTTTTTTGGGGGGGGGGTGATACTATTGTAAGAGAACTTATTTTCAATCTCATTTTGCAACTGTTTCTACCTAGTGTGTAAACATAAAATTGATTTTTTTTTTTAAGTAGGCTCCCTGCCCAGTGTGGAGTCCAACGCAGGGCTTGAACCCACCACCCTGAGATCAAGACCATGAGCCACCCAGGCACCCCTATTTTGAAGATTTAATGAGAATATCCACGTAAAGTGAGAGCACAGCATCTGATACATGGTTAGTGCCCAATAAACATCAATTTGTATTACCTCACTTCTCCCTCCCTATAAAAGAGGGAGCATTCTAGTTCATAACTCCTAAGGTTACAATGAGAATGAAATGACATCATGCACAGACTGTGCATAGCACAATTCTTGGCACAGGGAAAGCCACTGGTAAATGTTTGCTATTATTATTTACCAAGTCCCTGCTTATATTGGGTTGGGGGACATGGAGATGTGTCAATCAAGGACCCAGTCCACTGAAAGCTCACAGCCTATTGGCAGAGACAAAGTATAGAGATAGTTACCACACAGTGTAGTAAGGGGATATAAACGGAAATTTGCCAGTTTAAACCTAAAAGGAAACAGCAATAGTTTATAGTAGGGAAAATAGGAAACAACTTAGGGACGGGGATCCCCTGTGGTACCTACGTGTAATGCATACCATTAAACTTAATGCTGTGGAACGGAGGATGGGGATGGTTGGCTGGCGCACGGGGTGAAAATTACTTTTCATTAGACCCTTTTGTATCTTTTGCATCTTGGATTGTGTTCAAAATCAGCAGTATTTTTTAAAATAAGAAATTATGCTGTGAAAAGTATTCAATGCCACCAGTCAATGTTCACGACTTACCGTTATGTGAAAAAAAGTTAATTTGTCAAACGGCCTCTCGTTTTACACTTACCTAGAAAAAAGACGGGGCAGGAGTACAACAAAGTATTAGCAGTAACTTCATCAGTGGGATTAATGTTGAGTTTTGCTTTCTCCTCTCGGCTTTTCGAGATTTTGCTAAGGTTCTACATTAAGCAGAATTTTGTTTTGTTTTGTTTTTGTTTATTGGCCATGAGAATTAGTTATTAACAAAACTACAACTCCCAGCAGGCATCATGCCCCCGGCTTCTGAAGACAGGCCTTCTATGGGCGCAACGTTCTCTGGGATTCGTAGTCCAGTAGCAGAAGCAAGGTGGGACGCACAGTACCGGCACAGATGACAGAGGAGGAATCACCGGCAGTGTCGACCAATGGACAGTGGGGGCCAGCCCTGAGTGGCGCTCGCAAAACCAATGGGTGAGCCGACGTCCCTGAGTGACGTGTTCTTCAGCCTACGGGCGGCCCATGGGGGCGGGTCGGTGAGCGGCGGCCGTAGTGCGAACCATGGGAGGCGGCTGGTGGTGGGCTCGGGCCGCCCGACTCGCCCGGCTCTGCTTCCGGGGGGCGCTGCTGCCGCCTCCGCGGCCCCGGAGCGGGGGCGCCCGGGGGTCTTTCGCCCCCGGCCACGGCCCCCGCGCCGGGACTTCGCCACCCCCCGTGTCCGAGCTGGATCGTGCGGACGCCTGGCTCCTTCGGAAGGCGCACGAGACAGGTCTGAGGCTGGGGTCGGCCCGGACAGGAGAGGGGGTTCCGGATAGCCGAGCGGTCGGCGCGCGTGAGGTGGGAGATGGGGACGGGGCTCCTGCTGGAAACAGGGCCGGGGCTCCGGAGAGAGCAGGGCTTCCGTATAAGCGCAGGGAAGTGCTCGCTGCAAGAGCGCAGTCTGTCCGCAAAGAAGGGCTTGCAGATGGGACGGTGTCCGGTTAGTGGGGTGCAGTAGGGATTGGAGAGGTTAGTCGGGCTAGGACTGGCAGCCTTATAAAATTGCACTGCCTGGGTGAGAGAGAGGCGTCCAGAGAGAGTTAAGGGCGGGGAGTTGCCTACTAGAGGGGTCCGCGTTGAAGGAGCCAGTTCAGCTTGAAGAGGCGACCACTCTGCATTAGGCGGGAGTGTGGATCCCCACCAAAGAGGGGGCGAGTTCCGGATTGGAGGGAGGAACAACCAATAATAGAAAAGCTCTGGGCTGATTGGAGGGCCAGGTGATCCAGCCTGCAGGGGGAGGGGCCTCACGTGGAGAGGGTAGATAGAGGCTGGGGTAAGGGTGTGGGGTTTGTAACCCGACTGGCCCGTTAGCGCCCCACCAGGGACTTGAATGGATGTAAATAACAGCAAGGAAGGACGTGCGCAGATAGTTGATAGTTGGCGTTAGGGGGAGGCTGGAGAGAGACGTGAAGTGAGGGAACAGCTTGTCCCCGGGGGGGGGGGGGGGGGGGGGGCGTGGATACACATGTATGGGGGTGGGACGTTGACCGGGATGACCTCTTGGGATCTGCCTGCCCTCAGATTTAGGTCCTGCAGTTTGGGTTCCTAGATGCTCCTCCACATTCTTCAGACTGTCTTGAATCTTTGGTGCTGCAGAGTTTGGGGGAGAGGGCTCAGAGATGGATGGAAGCCAGAGTTTGGGCGCGGGGATAAGGTTAGGTGGAGGGCTGCCAGGACTAGGCGGGGATTTGGGGTGGGATAACACCGTCCGGGCAGTTGGGGTTGGGGGCAGGGTTTGGGCTGATGCTGATTTCTTGCCCCCACCCACCCCCCCTTCCTGTAGCATTCCTCTCCTGGTTCCGCAATGGTCTCCTGGCATCAGGCATCGGGGTCATCTCCTTCATGCAGAGTGACATGGGTCGGGAAGCTGCCTATGGTGAGTGCAGACCCCCACTCTCGCCCCCACCAGGAAGTGTGGGCACTTGCCCCCCCCCCCCCCACTGAGGAGGTAGAGCCCCCATCCTCCCTGGTGGCTGTAGATTCTTCCCTGCCCCGTCCCAACCTCCCCAGTTAAGCGTGGATCCCCTCACTCTTTCCCCCCGCCAGAAGCCACCTCACCCTCCCTCGCACCCACCCCGACTTCCTGGGCACTAGGGAGGGCGGTGGATCCTTGCCCCCTCCTATCCGACTTCTCGACAAAGATGAGGGTCCTGGCTGAGCCCCTCATGCTGGCTCAGCCCCAGACTGGCCCCGCTGCCGCCCCTCCAGCCCTGTTTTTGCTCTCAGACCAGCTCCCCACCCCTCCTCTGGTCCTGAACCCCACCTCCACATCCTAGACACCCCCATCTGACACCTTCTCGAGTCCCTGAGCTTGGGTCTCTACTGACCCCTACCCTGACCTTGAGTTTGCCCCATTCTCTAACTCCACCTCAGTTTCCTGAGCCACCTCGGTCCCCGGGTCATCGGGCTCCCAGACCCGGGCCTCCAGCCACCCCACTGCAGGCCGGCAGCCCCCTGGCCTGGGAGCTCGGGCCCTCCCTCCCGCTGACTGCAGCCTTCTCCCCCCCGCACAGGCTTCTTCCTGCTGGGCGGCCTGTGCGTGGTGTGGGGCGGCTCCTCCTACGTGGTGGGCCTGGCGGCGCTGCGGGGACCCATGCAGCTGTCGCTGGGGGGTGCGGCGGCGAGCGTGGGGGCCGTGCTGGCCGTAGGCCTGCTCTGGGCTTGTGCCGTCGGCCTCTACATGGGTCAGCTGGAGCTGGATGTGGAGCTGGTGCCCGAGGACGACGGGACAGCGGCTGCTGAAGGCCCCGATGAAGCAGGCCGGCCACCACCAGAGTGAGTGGCTGGGCCATGGGGAATGGCCGGGCGCTGGACGGCCGGGGACCCAAGGACCGGGACATTAAAACCTGACTCTTCGCCTGCTCCATGTTCCGAGTAGTGGTTCCTGCAATGGGGAGGGTGGGGCGGGCGTGGGAGCCAGGCGAGGCAGGTGGAGGTAACCAAGGAGGAGAAAGAAAAGGAGAGAGGAGCCCCGAGGCCCCCGGAGACCGAGCCACAGAGGAGGAGAAGGTGTTTAATTTTCCAGGCGGGCCGACAGGGCTGAGCTCAGCCCTAGGGCAGTGCCCTCGGGGCCCCACCTGTCCCTCAGGGTCCGGCTCTGTAGGCAGCTCTCCAGTCCTCAGTCCCCCTTCCGCTGCATCCTGGTGCCCGTGGGCCCCGGGTACGACAGGCCCAGGGTTGGGTAGAAGGCTTCGGGGAGGGTGGGGCCCGGGCCCAGCCTCTGCAGGTGCGGGTACATGAGGCCCAGCTCCGCGGGGCCATAGCGGATGGTGCTGGGTGTGCACAGGCCCCGCACTACGGGGGGCAGGAAGCCCGCATGGAGGAGGGAAGGTGGGGGGTCCCCAGGAGGCCCCAGGCCCCAGGGCCGCACCAGGTCCTGCTTCAGGGCCCCTGCCCGGATGACAGAAGTAAACTCAGGCCGAGGCAGGGCCGGGTGGCCAGACGGCTCCTCGTCCCCACTGTCCTCCGGGTCTTTAGCCTCCCCTGGGCGAGGCTCCACTTTGATGTGTTTGCCCCGGCTCCGGGGGGCCTCGTCCTTGTCTAGGGGGGCAGCCTGCTTCCCTTCCACTGGAGGCTCTGGCTCTAGAAGAGGGAGACATGAAGGGCGCTGGGTGTGTGCGTCCCCAGCCCTCAGTCTTCCCATCTGTGGAATAAAGCTGAGCTCGGTGGTCTAGACCTGTGGGTCTCAGCTGGGGCCATTTTGTCCCCTAGCGGGACATGTGGCAGTCTGCAGACATTTCTGGTTGCCACAGCTAGGGTGGACGGTGCTCCTGGCATCTATGGGTAGAGGTTGGGGATTCTGCCAAACACCCTACAATGCACAGGACAGCCCTCAAAGCTGAGAATGATCTGGCCCCAGATATCAGTAGAGGGGAGACTGACAAACCCTGGTCTAGACCCGTGTTGTCCGACAGAACTTTCCTCGATGACGTTCCATATCTGTGTGCTCCAACGCGTTAGCCACTGGCCACGGGAGGCCACGGAGCCCTTGAAATGTGGCAAGGGTGTCCGAGAAACTCAGTCTTTCATTTTTGATTAAACGTAAGTCACCACACGTGGCTAGTGGCTTCCAGACTGGAAAGCTCAGGGCCCAGAGACCCCTTCCCTTGGAGCTTCCCGGGGTGAGGTGGGAGGTGAGGCTCACCTGTGGGCTCTGGCTCTGGGCTGGATGCGTCCTCACAGGCCACACTGGCTGGAAGCTGGAAGGCATCCAGAGGGGTCTGGCCACCCTCGGCTTGGCTGGGGACAAGACGGGGGGTGTAGAGCCCCCACCCCATGGTACTTAGGGCTCATCACTGGAACCCCCCCCCACTCCAAGCTGGGGTTTAGCCCAGCTTAGCCCCGTGTCCTGAGGCCAGACCTGGGCAGCCTGTGCCCCCCGCCCCCCTTGCGAATGTCACCACCTGGGTGTCCCCTGGGTACCTCATGCTCATCTCCCCTCAGCATCTTCCTCTCAAACTGCTGCTCCTCTCAGGAGCCCCAAGCCAGGCCATCAAAGCCAGAGACGTGGGTGTGAGCAGATGCCACCTGCCCTCCTCCACCAATGCACTGTCTGGCATTTCCCGGACCCGCCCCAACCTCTTCCCTGGGCTCCCAGCCCCTGTCGTGTCCCTCGAAGTCCCTTGCGGCAGCCAGAGGGGTCTTTCCACAAAGCAGACATGACTGTGACCCTCTCCAGCTTTAAACTCTGCCATGGCTCCCCAGTGCCCCAGAATCAAGTCCAGACCCTCTGCGTGGGACTGAGGCCACTTCAAAGCTGCCTCCTCAATCCTCTGTCCCCTGCAAGCAAGGTCACTCCACCTCCGGGCCTTTCCTCTCACTGTCCCCCTGTCCCCCTCCTGTTTTCAAACCCTTCTGGGCTTGTCCTCTTTGAAAAGCTCCCCCCCCAAGAGAAGCCCTCCCCCCCAAGCTGGGGAGAGACGGCAAAGTCTTGCGGAGGGGTTCTAAGCCGCCCTACGGGGCGCTAGGGCTACAGCCCTCACCTGAGCACGTAGCTGACCCAGAGCACGTGGCGCTCCCCGGGGCTCTTCCCGCTCACGGCCACGGTGGCCACGGACTGCAGCCACACAAAGCCCCCAGCCCGCTGCAGCCAGCGGTAGTAACCAGTCATCACCTGCCCCTTGTCCAGCACTGGGCCCAGCCCAGGGGCCAGCCGAGACAGAGACAGACAAGTGGACAGGAAGATGGGGCGAGAGAGGAAGATGGGGACAGAGAGGGTGACGGTAGGGAGGAGACAAGGTCAAAAGTACAGAGCGGGAGATGGGGAGAGACCGAGTCAGAAGGACTGAGCACTAACCTGGCATGGGGGCCTTCTGGATTTTTAAGGGGGGGGCGGGGTCACAGAGACACCACGGCCCCTTTCCTCCCACCCCACGTCTGAGCTGTGGCTCAGGGTGCAGGGATTGGGGGCACTCAGGCCAGGGGTGCTAGGAGACAGGGGTTCTCACGGTCCAGGTGGCTCTGGCGGATCCTGGCTGCGTCCTGTCCGTGGACAAACTGGTAGCAGCTGCGACCCACGAGCTCTGAGGGCCCCAGGTCCATGTGGTCGCTGACTCTGAGGACAGCAGGTGACAAAGGAGTTGAGAAGGGGTCTGAGACCAGGGGTTAGAGGACAAGAGGCAGTGTTGGCTCTGGAATCACCAGGAGTGCTCTGGGCCTCAGTCTAACTCTGGGTCAAATGGGCGTAACACTAGTGTCCCTCCTAGGGTGGCCATGAGCATTCAGGCAGGTGGCACTGCTGGGTGCGGGGTGGCCCCGGGCACTCGGAAGGCTCTCAGAGCGTGGGGACGATTTCACATTTTACTTTTCCCCACTGTGCGTGCGGGGCAGGAGACAAAGTGGGGCGGGGAGGGGCGGGGCTCTGCAGGAGGGGCCTCGGGCAAGCCCCGCCCACCCTCCCCACCGGGCCCCGCCCCGGCCTCCTCCTTCCGGTACCTCCGCCCTCGGGGCTCTTCGGTCCCCGGGGCTCCCCAGCCCCCGGGGCTCCCCAGCGCAGCTCTGACTGCCCGCAGCCCCAGCTCTCCCGCGTGGCCCCATCCGCCCGCCTCGGCCCCCAACCCCGGTACCTGCTCTCACAAGCAAGGATGGTGAGACCCAGGCTGAGACGGAAGACGATCATATGTCCGTGTAGCGGCAGCTCAGCCAGGGGGGCCGGGGGCAGCGTGTGGCCCAGAGCCACAAGGCCCAGGGAGCGGGCCCGAAGGCGCCCCGTTACGTGGATGACCTGCAGGCGGCAGGCGGGGTTGGAGGAGAAGCCTGGGGAGGCCGGGGGGGCGGGGGCGGGGGCGGGGGCGGGGGGACGGGTAGGGGGGCAGGCACGGGCAGGAGGACCACAACCCGGCCACCGGGCCAGGCTGCGGCTGTCACCCACAGGTGCCGGGGCACAGGACATAGCTGGCGGAAATGCGGGGGCTCTCCCCAGGTGGGCGTCAGAAGCTGGGGCCGGAGAGCTCACACTCACCTTGTACCCCGAGGCCTTGACGTGCAGCCCCCTCTTGGTGAGGGTCGATTTCATGCGGATGAAGAAGGAGCGCTCCTGGACCCGGGAGAAGGGAGGCACCTCGGCAGCGCTGGCCTCTGGGGTGGGGAGTGAAGGAAGGTTACGGGGTCCTGAGGAAAAAACACACACGGGCCCCCCTTGCCCCCAGTACAGCCAGCCAAGGGTCATGGCCACGGCCTAATGGTTACACAACCTCACTGAAGTCGTATACCAACCTCCCCTCTGAGCAGCAGCCAGCCCAGTCTCAAATATAACCCTGTCCCTTCCTGCCCTGAAACCGCCATGGCTCCCAAGGACCCTTGGGATAAAGCCCAGCTCCTCACCTTGGCCTCAAACTTTGGCAAGAACCGCCTCCCGCTGACACCAACTTAGCTACAAACTCCAGGTCTCAGGTGGGACAGCTCCTCCTCCAAGAAGCCCTCCCTAACCCCCCGGCTGGGTCAGGCATCCCTTTGGGGTGGGACCCCAGCCCTGACCACTCTGGATCATCATTCTCAAGGGACTGGTCAGTCTTCCCCACCTGGACTGTGAGCCCAGAGGGTAGGGCTGGGGCTGCTGTCATCTCTGTGTCCCCAGCCCTCCCCAGCACAGAGCAGTAAGGCCCACAAATACAGATTAGTCTCTAAATCCCGTGGTGGTCTTATAGCTGCTCACACCCAGACGGACCTGTGCCTCGGTGGACCCTCGTGTGTGTCACAGACATCTCCCAAGCTTGCAAGAGCTGCTGACAGCTCAGATGCTTTTGGTGTTAAGCAAACCCAATATAAGAAGATCCTACTTACAGGAGAGTTAGCCTCCAGTCCCCCAACATCTCAGAGCTAAAAGGAACTTTCAGGGTAATCTCCCAACACCCACCCTCTCCAACATGGAGTGGAATTTTCCACTGGAGAGAAGGCCTGGAAGCACAGATGCTACAGCCAGACAAACCTGGGCTGGAGTCCAGCTCAACCACTCACAGCTGTGTGACCTGGGGCAATTAACTTAACCTCTCTGTGCTGTGCCTCAGTTTCCACCTGTGCAAAATGAAGACAGTGATAGTTCCTGCTTGCAGGGTTGTGATTAGGATTCAGTGAAATTACGCACTTAAAGGCACAGCACCTGTAAAAGCCAATGAGCGTGCACTGTTTTATTATTACCAAAGCCGGGTTCCAGCTGTCACCCACAGGCACCCATCTCCACTTGGTGGCCAGAGGGGTCTTTCTAAAATTCAAATCTTGGGGAGCCAGGCAGCTTAGGCAATTTTAGGGAGCCAAGTCTTGTTGCCTCGGTTTAGCCTCTGATCATTTTACAAAAATTTGCTTTGCACAGCTCGAAGGAAAGTGGTTTTTGTTTAAAGAAGACATGGCTGGATACAGTGTACCGGGTGTCCCTTGACCTACCCTCAGCCGCATTCTTTGGGGGCCCTTGGAATTACCGATCTCAGGGGTATCCGCGAGCGAGGAGGAAGACGAGGAGGAGGAAGAGGAGGGAACGGAGGGCGGGGTGGGGGGCCCGGGGGTCGGTGCCCGGAGCCCCAGTTGCTCCAGCACCTCGGAGTGGTCCCCGGGGTGGATGTAGTCGAAGACGCTGCTACCCGTCAGCTCCACCTGCCGGCGGAAGAGGGGACCGCAGAGGGCGGGTAAGATGCGCGCGCAGTCACTCGCCCGGGGTTCAGCCTCGGGCTCACTCGCCTCCGTTGCAGGCGCGCTTCAAGCCAGTTTTGTGTTTTTATTAGAATTTCTATTTAACCTTTCTTTTTTTTTTTCTTTTTAACCTTTTTTTAAAAGGAGATACAAACTTAGGTTCTAATGCCTTTCTCACTTCAAACCCGGTGATCATTAAGGATTTTCTGCACCTGCTTATTAAGAAGCCGCGTGTCTGCTTCTCATAGCTTCCATTTGCCCAACTCCCACCCTCACGCAGCAAACAACTGTGCCCGGAAATGAATCACAGGATATCCCAGCAGCGATGGAGATCAGGATACAAGCAGTGGGGTGGTTTTCGAACTCCTTAAAGAGTTGGAACTTCTCAATCAGATAGACTACCATTCAGTTCACCCCCAAATCTCTCAAAGCAATCCAAATCTCTCAAAGCAATCCCCCTTTGCTCCACACCTCCCCCAGTCCAGGTCCCTATCTCTCCCCCGCCCCCCCGCCCTGTGTTCCTGCCCCAGCGTCCTCCCTGCTCTTCTGGCTTTCAGTCTCCACTTTAATACCCCTACTAAGTTACTCCTCTGACCATGCCCCTCCCCCCCCACCACACACACACCTCAGAAGCCTCCCAGAGCTCCCACTGCCCCTGGGTTTGCCATCACATGCTTCCCTCTGAACTCCTCCTCATCAAACCCTTCCCTGCACCAGCTGCAAGCCTTTCATCCACTCTTCCTTCCCCCTTCCCCTTGTCCATATTCCCCTATCTCCAGGGTCTTCCTCCTCCAGGCATCTCCAACAACTCACTGAAACGGTGCTCACAAAGGCCAAACACTGAGCACCGGCTTTTCTAAATTTACCATTTGGTAAAACCTTTGTCAAAGTGATGAGAGGATAGCAATTTGTGCTGAATGGATTGGGGAGGCCTAAGATGCCCCCCAGGAGCCAGGCTCCCCAGGGATGGGGGTTTTCGGTTTCTGCTTTTAGCTCCCAGTGCCACCTGCAGGAGCTGGGGCAGAAACAGCTGGTGGAAGTAAAGACAAAATGCAAGCCAGTCCACTGAAACGCCACAGAAAATCTTCCAAAGTTGGCAAAACCCAAGCCCTCCCAATACAAATGGTTGCAATTCTTTACAATGGGTAAGAAAAAGCAAGTTTTGGTAAATATGGTGCATCTGGCTAAGGCTCATCGACAAACTGATCTTTCTGCTGATTGCTTTCTTCAAACTGACCTGTTACTTTAATAACAAACCCCCTCCCCCGCCTGTCATGTGGAGCCTCCTGGGGCTCCCAGGGGTGCACTTTGAGAGCCATGGATCCAGTTCACTTTTTAGGCTGGGATGGTGAGGCCAGGAGAGAGAAAGGGCATGCATCACGGGCCAGCAAGGGAGATGCCAGTCCAGGCAGGCTGCCGCGGGCCCCTTACCTGTGACAGACCCAGATAGATGGAGACGGTCTCGGAGATGTAGAGGAACTTCCCTTCCTGGTTCAAGGCAAACACGAAGCCATCCAGGGACTAGGGTGGGGAGAAATAGGGAGAGGGGAGAGGAGGGCTGGGCATCTGTCTGTCCAGCAGGTAAGTGGTAAGACATTCTGAAATCTGGCTCGCCACCTAGGATGGATTAATCTGGAGCGGGGGAGGGGCTTTCGTGGCCGTGGGAAAGGGCGGGCAGGAGCGGGGAGCCCCGGCCTGATGCTCTCATGGGATGGATGCTAGAGCAAACGATGCTGCTCTCCGGAGATGGCCACCAGGTGGCAGCAAGGAGCAGCAGGCCGGGCAGGGGCCTCACCTGCAAGATGTGTCCTCCCAGGTGCTGCTCGAAGACTTCAGACACCAGCGCCACGGGGCCCCTGTGGCCTGGGGCTGGGGACAGAGGGAGGGGTGAAGCCGGAGCCTGTTGGTAGGCCCCCATTCGAGCCAGCCTACAGATCTCCCTCTCTTCTCCCCAGTCCTGGAGCCGTCTTGGGGCGCTGGGGGCCCCGGGCCCGTCGGGGAGAAACCTGGGCTCGCACAGACAGACGCCAGAGGACGCAGGGAGCCGTCCATCCACGCATCCATTCAGAAAGTCTCCCTGAGCCCCGGCTGGGCAGCAGGCCCTGTGCTGGGGACACAGAGGGGGCCCGGACGGCCTGCTTTTCCCCTCACGAGGCACCGGGGCCAGGGGCAGACACACCACACGCAAGCAACTAGCAAATATAGAATTATCATACGTGCCAGGGCCATGAAGGATTGAAAAGGTGGTGTGAAGTGAGGCCTGTCGTGGGAGGGGGCATTTGAGTTCAGACCCAAAGGATGGCAATGGGACAGACTGAAGAGGAGAGAGAGACAGACAGAGAGACATTTGTACAGAGAGCCAGAGAGAGTAAGAGAGACAAAGAAACAGATATTGAAAGACAAAGACACCAGACAGACAAGCAGTTGGACAGAGAGACATACAGAGGGATACAAGGAATAGAGAAAGAGAGAAGGATGTTGCAACTCGACAGAAAAAGGACAAACAGGGGTGCCCGGCTGGCTTAGTCCGTGGAGCAGGTGGCTCTCTCTTGATCTCGGGGTCGTGAGTTCGAGCCCTGCATAGGGTGTAGAGATTACTTAAAAATAAAATCTTAAAAAAGAAAACCAAAACCCCAATGAAGTGTCACCTCACACCCACTAGGATGGCTAGAGTTCAAAGAGAAATGTTGGCGGGGATGTGGAGAAATCGGAATCCCTGTGCATTGCTGGTGAGAGTGGAAAATGATGCAGCCGCTCTGAAAAACAGTATGGAGGTTCCTCAATAGGTCACATATGGGGGCGCCTAGGTGGCTCAGTCCGTGAAATGTCTGCCTTCGGCTCAGGTCCTGATCTCGGGGTCCTGGGATTGGGTCCTGCTCAGCGGGGAGCCGGTTTCTCCCTCTCCCTCTGACCCTCACTCATTCTTTCTTTCTCTAGTGCTCTCTCTCTCTCTCAAATAAACAAATAAAATCTAAAAAAAAAAAAGTCACACATAGAATCACCTGCCACACAACCCAGCAATTCCGGTCCTAGGTATATACCCCCCAAAGAACTGGGAGCAGGTGTTCTAACAAATATCCTACACAGATGTTCACAGCAGCATGATTCCTAACAGTCAAAAGGTGAAAACACCTCAAAGGTCCATTACCTGATGGACAGATAAATGAAACGTGCTATATTCATACAGTGGAATATTATTCAGCCAGGAAAATGAATGAAGTGGGGACACATGCTCTAATGCGGATGGGCTCTGAAAACATTATGATGGGGGCGCCCGGCTGGCTCAGTCGGTGGAGCATGCGACTCTTGATCTCAGGGCCATGAGTTTGAGCCCCACATTGGGCATGGAGCCTAATTAAAAATAATGTGAGAACATTATGCAAGACACAAGAGGTCACACACTGTGTGATTCCATTTCTATGAATTGTCCAGAGCAGGCAAATCCATAGAGACAGGAAGCGTTGGTGGTTGGAGGGGGGGATGGGGAGTGTCTGCTAATGTGGATGGGGCTTTTTGGAGGGTGATGAAAATGTTCTGGAACCAGATAGAATGGTGGTTGCACAACCCTATGACTGTACTGTCACTGAATTGTACACTTTATTTTATTTTTTAATTTAATAAAGCCCACTGCAGGGCTTGAACTCACAACCCTGAGATCAAGACCTGAGCTGAGATCAAGAGTCAGATGCATAACTGACTGAGCCACCCAGATGCCCCCTGTACATTTTTTTAAAAAGATTTTATTTATTGGGGTGCCTGGGTGGCTCAGTCGTTAAGCGTCTGCCTTCAGCTCAGGTCATGATCCCAGGGTCCTGGGATCAAGCCCCACATCGGGCTCCCTGCTCAGCAGGGAGCCCAATGTGGGGCTCAATCCCAGGACCCTGGCAGATGCTTAGCCGACTGAGCCACCCAGGCGTCCCCACTGTGCATTTTAAAATGGTGAATTTCGGGGTGCCTGGGTGGCTCAGATGGTTGAGCATCTGCCTTCGGCTCAGGTCATGATCTCAGGGTCCTGGGATCGAGCCCCACATTGGGCTCCTGGCTCAGTGGGGAGCCTGCTTCTCCCTCTCCCTCTGCCTCTCTCCCTGCTCATGCTCTATCTCTGTGTCTTAGATGAATAAATAAAATCTTAAAAAAAAAAAGGTGAATTCCATGTTATATAAATTTTACTTCAATTAAAAAAAAATGTTTTAAGGGGCACCTGGGTGGCTCACTCGCTTATGCATCTGCCTCTTGATTTTGGCTCAGGTCATGATCTCAGGGTCATGAGATCCAGTCCCGAATGGGGCTCTGCGCTCAGAGGGGAATCTGAGATTCTCTTTCCCTCTCCCTCTGCTCCACACCCCCACTCTCTCCCTCTCTCTCAAATAAATAAATATTTAAAAAATATTTTAAAAGAGATAGGGACAGACATATGTAGACAGAGAAATTCAGAGACAGACGAAGACAGAGACGTAAAGAGATGGAGAGAACAGAAAGGAGGTGCTCAGAGAGACATACAGTGAAAGAGGGTGACTGCCAGAAGGACGTGGCAAATGAGACCAAGGGCAAAGAGAGACCCAGCCCCCTGACCCAGCCCCCAACAGGCAGGAGCAAAGGTGGGAGAGTGTGTGTGTGGTGGGGGGTTGGAGCCTGTTTCCACAGGGACCCTCTCCCTGACCCCGTAGAGAACCACCTCCCAAGGGATCCTATGTCTGGATTGGGGAGCCAGGGGATTCAGTGACCTTGAAGGTCGCCAGGTCTGGTGCCAAGCCCCAGGGCTGGCCCTCCCTGGCTGTGTGCCCTGGGCCCAGTCCGTTCGCCTCTCTGTGCCTCAGTTTCCTCCTCTGTCAAGTGGCTTTGCAAAGAGCGCCGACCGCACTGGCTGGTTGAGGATTCGGTCAGCTTAAGGAACAGAAAGGGCCCAGCACCCGCCTGGCACACGACAGGTGCTCCCAGACGCAGAGCAGGGATTAGCATTAATAGTGTGATTACTATTGTTATTTCCAGACCATCAAAACACCAGGCAGCCAAACCCCGTCCGTGCGCCCCCCTCGGGACTCGGGTGGGGCCCCCCCCAGCCCCGCCCCCAGCCCCCTAACGTCTTGGCCACGCCTCCTTCTCCCAGGAGCACCTCCCGCTGTTCGCACCCTTTTCCCACCCCTGGCTGGAGCTCCAGGAATAATAAATGGGGTGGGGGGTTGATGGGGACCCCTCCCCCGAGATGCAGCACGAACCAGCCGGGTGACAGGCAGGAACAATGCCGCCTGCTAATTGTCGCAATTTTCCCCTGTCATTTTTGCTAATTCCTTCATTTTCCCGCTCACAGGATCAGCCCAGGTCAGACTGAACGTCTGCAATTAACAGCCTTAATGGGCACGTCGGACTGGGGGTGCGCAGGGGGAGGGCTCGCTGTTCCCCCATTGGGACGGGAGCTTTGGGGTAGGTCCCCATCACTGACTGATGCATCTTATCACCCCCTGCTTCCCCCTCCCCAAACTCAACTCCCCAGCCTCCTCCCCCTGGGTTCCCGCCTCTCCAGGCAAATGCCTCAACTCCGCTATCCCCCAAATTACGCATGTGGCTCTTTACTGCTCCCAGATCTGCCCCCTCCTCACACCCAAACCCCCAACCATCACTCAGTCATTCAATAAACATTTGCTGCATTTCTCATTGGAGCCTGACTGCTGGAGAAAAAAAAATTGTCCCAGTTGTCATCACAGAGTGGGGACTGAGGGGAGGTGGGGAGAAGGCCGCTCCCAGGTCTTAGGGGTCTGGTCACCTCCTATTCTCAATTGGCCTGAGAGAGAGTCACTGTCTGGGGAGAGGGAAGCCTGGCTCCCTGGGGGCAGGCCTGAGGGCCTCTGCACTCACCTCCTCACGGGTCTCCCTGCTTCTACCCTCACACCCGCCACCTCCAGCCCCCATCCCACTTGGGCTAACAGCTAAAGTCCCCACCAAGGCCCACGAGGCCCTGCAGGACCTGGTCCTTGCTGTCCACTCCCTGTCTCACCTACTCCTCTCTGGACGCCTTGGCCTCATTATGGCCTGCACCCAGCGACCTGATTCCTGCCTGCCTCAGGGCCTTTGCACTTACTCCCTCGGCCTAGACTGCTTTTCTTCCAGCTTTTCTCAGGCTTGTGTCCTCACCTCCTTCCTCGCCTCCTTTGAGCTCAAAGATCCCTTCCTCAGAGATGCTGTGCCTGATCTGTGAATGAAAATGTCAACCCTCCTCCCCTCACTCTGTTCCACAGTCACCCAACAAATATTTTGCAAGCCCTTACTGTGCCCCAGGCACTGTTCTAGGCTCAGGGAACAAGGTGTCATGGGGGAGAGACACAATGAACAAGAGAAAGAAGAAATAGCCTCGGATGACAATAGGTCCTTTGGAAAGAAATAAGACAGGAAAGCGAGACAGGGAGTGCTGGGGGCAGGGCTGTTGTCAGTGTTCATAGTCAGGGAAGGCCTTCCTGAAGAGCTGACATTTGGAGGGAAAGAAGTTACTGCGGGAGGGCACAGCAAGTGCAAAGGCCCTGAGGTGGGAACATGTCTCTCTGAAGAACAACAAGGTAGCCAGAGTGTGTGTGTGTGTGTGTCTGTCTGTGTGCGGCAGGGGGTGGGAGGGAGTTGAAGAGGTGAGAGGGGTAGAAAAATGAGATCAGAGAGGTGGGGGGCAGTGGGCCTCCCATGAAGGATCTGTAGGCCCATCCTTGAGGTCAGGGACTTTGTCCTGTTCCCTGGGGTGTCCCTAGAACAGGGCCTGGCACAGGGAAGGTGTTCAGTGGGTGTTGAATGAATGCTGACCACTGATGCAAGATCCAGGCTCTCTCCTCCCTGGACTCAGAGGTCCCAGGCTAGCCTTCAACATCCATTGTGCTGTTTTACAGCCAGCCGACCAAGGCCCAGAGGGAGACTGGGACCTCCAAGGTCCCCAGAGACCTATGAACAGGCCAAGTTGGGAGGCTAAGAAGGTGCCCCCTGAAGCCAGTTGGAATCTCAGCTGGGCCCAGGCTTGGCTGACGATGACTTGGGCAAACAGCTTCACCTCTCTGGGGCTCAGTTTTCCACTCCTATAAAATGGAAACATCACTTTCCTCCTGATGTTTTTTGAGAGGATTAAGCAAGTTTTGTGGGTTTTTTGTTCTGTTCTGTTTTTTTTGTTGTTGTTTTGCGTGTTATTTTATATAGTGCTCAAGACAGTCTGACATGCATTGGACATGTTTGCTATTATAATTGAGGAGGACACGGGAGCACCCTCCCCTTCGGAGAGTGGGAGGCACCCTGCTTTGCTCTCTGACTAGCTAAGACGCTGTCCTCAGTTTCCTCGGGGGTGGGGGTGGGGGTGGGGATTATGGAAGCAGGCCCTTGACCTC
>NC_058418.1:8623959-8772666 GCF_002201575.2 Neomonachus schauinslandi
TCGGCACCCCCTCCCTCCCTTTCTCTCCCCGCGTTCGGGACAATAGACAAGATGTTTATCCCCCGCCGGCGCACATGTTGTTCGCGGTAATGACAGTAATCAGCGGCGCTAATGCGGCATTCTCTCGGCGCCAGTCAATTCGACTAATTACCGCCTGGGAAGCCGGATTATTTAAATTTAAATGGTGATTTATTGCGAGCTTAATCAATGCTATTTTCTCTCCCCCCCCCCCTCCCCTGGGACCAGGGCAGGAGGGGAATTGGAGCCCCTCCAACCTCACCCTAAGGACACCCGTTCCTCTGGTGGGGAGTGTAGCCGGGGGTGCCCCGGCCCGGTCACCTGCGACCTCGGGTTAACACGATTCATTGTCTGCTTGTCGTTGACAACGAGAAGCAGTAATACGTCAGGGTAACAATAACATAACACTCCTAGGTATCCATCAATAATAAAGTTGAATTCTAATAAAAGGAGCTAGCTGGCTATCTGTATCTGTGTTTTACCTCTTCTATCTTTTCACATAACCTAGATTGCATTTCTCTTCTCTACTTCATTATTGGGTCTTGGCTACTAGGATGTCAGTCTTGGGTGGGGGGCTTTTATCAAGCCTGTGTACGGCTGGATCCTGATGGCTCAAAACAGTAGCTGCTTAATAAACCACAGGCCCCAACAACTCTGCAGGGTCACCACTAAGAGTCACTACGTATTGATAGCACGTGGGTCTTTACACACGTCACCTGGTTGATTTTCACCTCAGCCCTCTGGGTGTGCTTGTGGACTTTCATCAGGATTCCCGTTTCATGTGTGAGGCACAGAGAGGTCAGGTGGCCTGCCCGAGGGTCACAACGCTGGGGGTGGCCGAGTGGGGACAGGACCCAGGAGAGTCTTTCTGAAGCTCTCCATCTTACCTGCCAGCTTCTACTGTCTCCCTCCCGCTTTCCCAAACTGGGAATTCAGACTCCAGAGTCCTTGTGCTCCCCCTGGGGCCCCTCAAGTCTGAGTGAGGGGGTTTCTTGCCCATGAGTGGATGGGGAGGCCCAGGCTGGGCCCCCCTCTGTCCCGCCCATGGAGCTGCGGGCCTTTTTTGTGATAATAACGATTCATCTCCCCTAATAAAAATAACAGCATTGGCTAGTGGTCGGATCCCTGGTGTTGCGGGGCGGGGGGGCCCCTTAGTCGGGCCAGAATTCATGAAATCATCCCTACCTCGTGTGCCCGTTTTACAGATGAATAGACTGAGGCTTGGAGACTAGAAGTCACCCGGTTGGGGCACACAAAAGGTCTGGCTGACTTCCAACCCCGTGCTCGCTGTCGGCCAAGGAACTGGGCAAGGGCCCTCCGGTCCGAGGAAGGGCATTGGGACCCCCGACCCCGCGCATGCGCACTCACCGAGGCCGGCCGGTGGCCCCGCGGCCCGCAGTCCCCAGGGCGGCGCCCCGAGGGCGGCGAAGCGGCGCAGGCGGAGGTAGGTGACGCTGAGGCGCACGATGGACGCCTTGTCCAGCTGGCTCGAGATGGCTCCGGGCAGCGGGAGCAGCTTGGCCAGCTCGAAGAACTCCAGGTTCTCCTTTCCGCGCCGCGAGCGCGCCGCATTCCGGGACTTCTCCTTGCGCTGCGCCTGCAGGCTGGGCGGGCGGCGCGGAGGGGGCGTCAGCGGGGCCGCGAGGCTCCGGGGTCCGCGGCCGGGGGAGCCCCGCCCTCGGGGCCTCGGAACCGGGCGGGACGTGAGAAGTGGATTCAACACTGGAGGTGGGGGCAGAACCTGCGTGTGAATTCTGCACCCGGCCGTGGGGACAGAACCTGGGGTGTAAATAAATTCTGGGGAGAAGGAGGTGGAAGAGGGGAGAAATTAAATGTTGGGTAGACTCTGAGGAAGGGGGGTAGGAACGGAACACGGTGGGGGTTGTTTGTAGAACAAAGGTTGAGCTACTCTGGGTAAGAAATTCTCGCTCCGGAGGGCGGGGCAGCAAGCTGAGTGTGAATTCTCCCAGGACGCCCTTGGGGGCGGGGCCACGGCCCGAGGGGCGGGGCTTTGCTCACCAGGGTCCGGGCGGGGCCTTGACCACCAGCCCAGGCAGAAAGTCCCACGGGACGCTGCGGCCACGACCTCCCCCGCACTTGACCTCGCCTCCGCCGCCACTGCTGGGGTAGGGGGCCGCCATCTCCGCGGGGGCGGCCTCAGACGGGCTCAGAGCAGCCTGCGGGACCCGAGACCCGCGTCTCCTGCCGCGGAAGGGAGCCGGAGGCAGCGCTCGGTGCCCGAGGGGGCCCCCCCGGGAGACCCGCTAGGGAAACTGAGGTCCGTGCGGCGCTCGGGGTCCCAGCAAGGAGCTGGGGCTGGATGGTGCCTCAGTTTCCCCTCCCCGGGGGCCCCGGGACGGAGCCCGCTGTTCTCACCCTGCCCGGCCCCAGGCGAAGCTCGGGGCGAGGACGTGCCCCGCCGCCGCCGCCGCCGCCGCCTCCCCCGCGCCGCCCGCCAGCGCGGCCGCCTCACGCCCGCGCCGGGCCGGCTCCCGCATACCAATAGGCGCACGCGGCGCGCATACGGATCCGACCGGCCCGCGCGCTGCGTGCCAAGCATGCCCAAGCCGGGCGGGCGGGGGGCAGGCGCCTCGCCGGGGCCCAGGCGCGCCCGGCTCCTGCCCCGAGAGCCCTCTGTCCCGGGGATCCGCTCTCTTAGCCCATCCCAGGAGTCCGTTTGCCCTCATCCGCGGTGCGCCCATTTCCCTGGTTGGGCTAAGGAGGTAAGGGGGGCAGAGGGCAGGGACCCCACCCAATGCCCTGCCCAGGGACCCCCCCCCCCCAGGCCCTTGGGGTGTGGCCATGTGTCCGGGCCGCCAAATCTCCTCAACCACAACTTCCTTCCCGAAGACCCGGGCGTGCGAGCCACAGCCCCCGACGCAGTGGCCAGAGCATCAGCCTGAGGACGCCCGCAGGATCGACCCGACACTCAGGGCCCAGGTGTCCTGGTACTCAGATCCTCCAGAACCAGGAACGTGTTCAATTAGGTCTTCATTCCTCCGGGACTAGGCATTAAGGATTCCCTCCCCCACCCTGCCCCCAATAGCCAGGCCGCCCCCGAGACTCTCCAGCCAGGTGTCCAGATGCCCTAGACCTTGGTGTCCAGGTACCCAGCCCCCTATTCCTCCGGGACCCAAACATCCGTGTACTCCTTCCCCCCCAACCTCAGGATGCAGGCGTCCTGATACCCTAGGCCCCTGCACACTGGAGTTCCAGCCCCCTGCTTCTCCAGGACCCAGGAGTTCCCTGGCCCCTCCTGCCTGCCTCCCGGCGTCCCCGACCCGCAGGACCCACAGCGCCCTTACCTGGCCGCGGGGCAGGCTCCGGGCGCGGCGTGGGGCCGGCCGGGCGGCGCAGAGGGGTGGCCCCATAGACCCCGGGGCAGGCCGGGCTCGGCGGGGCGCGCGGGCTGTGGCGCTCCGTTCTCCGCGCCCACCGCGGCCTCGCAGACTTGGGAGCCGCGCGGACCGCGCCGGCAGGCGGGGGCGGTGCCTGCGGAGCCCCGCCCACCTAGTCTCCGCCCCCTCGGTCCGGCCCCCGCCACAGCCTCTTCGGCCTTTTGCTGTGGTAGGGGCTTCCCAGCGAGGGACTCTGGAGCGGCCCCGGAACCCGAGTCCGCTCCGCCCACCGCAGCTTCGGGGGTCCGGCCCCCTCCCACCAGAATGACAACCTCGGAGCCGGGGCTTCCGCATCTCGTCCGGAGTCTCCATACTCCAAACGGAGGAGCTAGCACCTTAGTCCCCCAAGAGAACCCCGAGCTCCAGCAGCCCCTCGGGCAAGGCGGGCATCCATACACCCAAACCCCGTGTAGGGGTGGAGACTTAGCCTTCAGTACCCGCGCCAGGGATGCGAATCCAGGCGTTCGAGACCCTCCTTTCCCAGGAGAGAATTTCAGGGTGTGAGCATGCCCTCCACAAGAAGGGGGCCCCCGCACCCAAGACCTCCCCCCTTATAAGGCCAGGCTTTGGCGTCCGGACCTACCCTTTCCCAGGATACTGGGACCCAGGCAGGTGTCGGAATACCTTCAGAGAGCAGGATCCTGGGGTCTTATTGCTACAGGATTTCTATTCCTTCAGTGCCGGAGGTCCTTGGTCACGCGGCTTCCAAAAATGAAGAGGTAGACTAGACGAAGATTGATGGGCAGCGATGCAAAGTTTATTGAGCAATATGGTACAAAGCTCCCGGAGAGGGAGGGGACCCGAGAGGGACCTGCCCTTGGAGTTTCTAAGTTTAGGGGTTTTTATGAGCTTCTTTTGCGGAACTATCTTAAGCAACCGGGGTGTGCCGAGTGGTGCCAATCAGGGCTTTGATTGCTCTCTGTCTACGTATTAGGTTGATGCTTACCTGGGGATGGTCTTTAGGGCTGACGTCTGGGGGCTTATGTCTTAACCGCCCCTTGCTCGTGATAGTGACAAATGCTTTGTGGTTAATTGTTTTATTTTAGGACGTTTTGCAGAAGTCATTTCTGCAAAGGCTGCAAAACACAATGCTAGCGTGGTCCTGTCTAAGCTGCAAAACAGGATGTCAGTGCTGTTTTAACTGCCCCGAATTCCGTATTTTCTTGTTGGGGACCCTGACCCTAACTACCTAACTGCCCAACTAACTCCTGACATTATCTCCTCCCCTCCCAGAGGGGGGGAGGGAACGGAACACCAATATCTGAGCTCCTCCCAGAAGACCCCAGTGCAATGCAGGAAGATGGAGTCTTGGGAGAGCCAGGCAGGCAGAGAGGCCTGGGCAACCAGGCATGGATCTGTCTCTGGTTGGACAGATGGAGAAACTGAGGCACACACCTCTGAACAGTCCTGTGCACTGGCCGATAGGAACACTTTTTCTTTTTTTTTTTAAAGTAAGCTCTACGCTCGGCGTGGTGACTGCAAGGTCAAGAGTTGTATGCTCGGGACGCCTGGGTGGCTCAGTCTGTTAACCATGTCTGCCTTTGGCTTGGGTCATGATCCCAGGGTCCTGGGATTGAGTCTCGCTTCGGACTCCTTGCTCAGCGGGGAGCCTACTTCTCCCTTTGCCTGCCACTCCCCCTGCTTGTGCTCTCTCTCTCTGTCTGACAAACAAATAAATAAAATCTTAAGAAAAAAAAAAAGTATGCTCTACTGACTGAGCCACCCAGGTGCCCCTGATAGGAACATTCTTCAACCTGCGCATGATAACCACAGTTAACAGCTTAGGGATCACTTATGTTCCCCTCATTCTTTTCTCCATAGCAAGGTTCTGAGCTGGGCTCTATTACTAAGCCCATTTTACAGCTAGGGAAACGGAGGCATGGAGAGACTATATAGCCTGGTTATGTTGGTCTGTCAGCCAGTAATATTTTCCTATTTATCCCCAGAGAGACTTGAGAGGGTGTCAGGTAGGGATGCAAGATCAGATCAGTGGCTTCTATCTCCTGACACCCCTTCCTGGCTGTGTGGCCTGGGCAGGTGCTATCCCAGGCCTTGAGAGGTGCACTCACGCTACCCAATTGATTTATGATTACATACACACAGAGTTTGTCAAGGTTAAGAGACTGATTGCTGAGGTTCAAACCCCAGGTCTGCCACGAACTCCTGTGTGACTCTGGGCAAGGAACTTCACCTCTCTGGGCCTCAGTATTTTTCTTTGTAAAATGAGGTATATTTTTACCTAGTACACACCTCATAGCATGGTTGTGAGCATTAAATAAGTTTATCCAGAAGTTCTCTAAGTGTGACCTGGGGACTGGTTCCTGAGACCCTCTCAGGGGGTCCGCAAGGTCAGATTTTCATTCTGAGACGTTTTATGTCTTTTTTCACTTCATTCTCTCACTAGCGTCCGGTGGAATTTTCCAGAAGCTGCACAGCATGGGATATTGCAACAGACTCAATGCAGGAGCAGCCTTGAGGATCCGGCTGTCTTCTATAATGCCAGACCTTACGGACATTAGCAAAAGTGCAAAATAATGACCCTCCTCTCACTAAAATGTTTTGTATTGGAAAATATATATATTTTTGAAATTATATTTTTCATAAAATGTTATTAATGTTAACTGGTAATAGGTTTATTATTGCTGTTTAAAAATAAATGTCATCTTTTAAAAAATTCTCCATCTTAATGTCTGATAATGGTTTATCAGTCAAAAATAGAAGCTCTTTGGTCTTCCCTAAGAATGTCGAGAAGTCCTGAGACCAAAAATCCTTTTACCTGTACACCACTCAGAGTCACTGATAAACTCATATGCACACCACTAAGGGCCTCAGTTTCCCATCTGTGAAATGGGTGCGTGGCCCCGGGGTATCTGCACTCTTCGGCAGCTCTGAAGAAACAGGATAGCTTCTGGGCCACAGTGTGTGTATCAGGCAGGGGCCCTCCAACTGGGAGTGAGCATTTCATGAAGGGCTCTTGACAAAGGTTTGGGAAACCCAAGAGGGCTGGTGCAGCACCTAGGGTAGGCAAAGCAGTGAGCAGTTAGCACCTGGGGCCTGAAGAGGGAGGGGAGAGAGATGGTAGGGGACCCTAAGACTGGGGTGGCTGAGACCTTCATGGTCTCCTACCCAACACCTCTGCTAGCCTGGCCTCCCTACCACTCAGCTGCATCCCGCTGGCTCTCCATGGCCTTCCTCCACCTCCACTTTGAAGACGTTTCCCAAAGCACTGAAGGTCCACTACTCCCAAAGCAGCAGGGTGGGAGAGATGGGAAGGAGAGTACACCTCCTCGGGAGATGGTGAGGTCCTGGTCACCAGGGGAAATCAAGGAGAGGAACAAGGATTTTGGTGGGCACTGAGAGTGTAGTGTGTGTGTGTTCCAATGACTTCTACTTAAACATTCTTATTCCCCCCAACTGGGAGGTGGAGAGCATAGTTTTAATCTTTTTTTAAAAAAAGATTTTATTTATTTATTTATTTGAAAGAGAGAGAGTGAGAGAGAGCACAAACCAGGGAAGGGGCAGAGGGAGAGGGAGAAGCAGACTCCCCTGCTGAGCACGGAGCCCGATGCAGGACTCGATCCCAGGATTGAGGGATCCTGACCTGAGCTGAAGGCAGACGCTTAACCGACCGAGCCACCCGGGTGCCCCAAGAGCATAGTTTTAAGGAGGTGACTCAGTGGGCTTAAGTTCTAATTCTGGCTCTACTTGTGTGAGCTTGGGCAGCTTCCTTCCTCTCTCTGGGTCTCACTATCCTCATCTGTAAAATGGGGATAATCTAACAGTCCTTCCCAAATAAATGAACCACATGAACCCTCGCCACATTGATGTGAATCTCAAAACTAGAATATTGGTGAAAGAAATAAGTACTGGAAGAATGAATGCAGAATGAGCCCATTTTTAGAAGGTCCACACACAAGACACACAGCCTATTACTTAGGGATGTGATCTTGGGTCCTAAGAGAATAATAAATAATACATCAAGAGAATGATGAACACGAGGTTTAGGGAGGTAGCTGAGTCTCTCCAAAGACTCCGGAGGAAGAGGATGCGGTTGGCCAGGGAGGGTGGGGGGGCGAGGGGCAGTAGGATAAGTCTCCACGCTGATGGTGGGTACCCGGATGACCACGTAGTTATTATCACTACAACTAGGCAGCTGTGTTTTGTGCAATCTTTTCTTTGTACGATCTAGTTTACAATAAAAATTAGGAAGCGGGGAAGGGAAGTGTTATGGGTTGGACTGCATTCCCCCCAAAAAAGATACGTTTGGAGTCTAATCCCCAGTACCTCCGAATGTGACCTGATTTGGAGGCGGAGTCTTCATAGAGGTAATCAAGTTAAAATAAGGTCATGGGGCGGGTCTTAAACCAGTGGGACTGGTGTCCTTAGGAAGCAGGGAGAGGTGGACACAGACGTGCCCATAGGGAGATCACCATGTGAACAGAGGCAGAGATCAGGGTGACATGTGCAAAAGGGAGGGACAGCGAAGATTGCCTGCAGGCCACCAGAAGCTAGGGGAGAGCCTGGAAGATTCTCGCTCACAGGCTCAGAAGGAACCATCCCTACCGACACCTTGATCTTGGATTTCTAGCCTCCAGAACCAGGTGACAAGCTCTGTTGTTGAAGCCGCTCAGTGTGTGGTGCTTTGTTATAGCGGCCCTAGCAAAGTAACATAGGGGGAATGGGGAACACCTACGAATGGTATAGGATTTGGGGGGGATGACAATATTCTAAAATTGATTGTAGTGATGGTCCCACAAGTCTGTGAACATGCTAAAAACCATTTTTCAAAGGGTAAAATGGGGGCGCCTGGCTGGCTCAGACGGAAGAGCACGTGACTCTTGATCTCGGGGTCATGAGTTCGAGCCCCACCCTCGGTGTAGAGATGACTAAAAAATAAATAAAAATTAAAAAAAATAAGTAAAAGGGTAAAATGTATGATATGTGAAATATCTCAATTACACTCCTATGAAAAGATAAACAGGAAAAAAACGACAAGGCATTCCTTTTAAGGTGCTGTCAACATTCAATGAATTAACCCAACAAATATTTCGTGAGCATCTATCAGCACTATATGCTGAGCTCTGTGATCCGGACAGAAATCCCAGACCTCCTGGGGCCAACCTGTGTACATGTGACATGTGCTTAGCACATGGCAAGTGACTAACAAAGTTTAGCATTTATCATTGAGTGGCGCTGGCCCACCCTTCTCTCCTGAGGTGTCAGAAAAGGGCTTCTGAAAATCGTGGTGTTCCTCAGCCTCATTTCTCCAAAGGTGCTCGTTCACTTATTCATTCAACAAATGTGCATGAATGAACATGTACAATGAAAGGCAAAATAAACAACCTTGGACTACCAAACAGACTATAAACAATGTTAAAACATTAGTGCCAGTATGGGGAAAAAAGATGCAAATTATTTAAGAGACAATAGATTGAGATTTATCATAAATAAAGAGCTCCTACCAATCAGTAACAAAAGGCAGATGACCCAATACTGATAACTCAATGGGAAAAATGGTCAATACACACAAAAGCAAATTATAAAAGAAGTGTCAGCGACAAACACATGAGAAGTGGCTAAACTATAACAGTAATCCAAGAAACTGAAATTAAAAAGCTAACAAGTCATCCTTATTTGCCTGTGGGTGGACTTAAAAAAACAAAACAAAACATGGATAATCTCCAGATTTAGTGAGATTTCAGGAAATGGGTTCTTTATCTTTTTTTAAGGCAACTCGGTTGGCAAGAGGAGATTTATTTTGCATTATACAGCTTTCAGAATTCTTTTAATTGTTGGACAATGGATGCATTTAATGAGAGTATATAAGTAAACATGGTCCAATTCCTCCATCCTAAAATGGGTATGGATACCTACTATGTGCTGGGGGCTGGGGAGACATCATTGAACCAGACAGACCAGGTCTTTATGGGATTGGGGGAGGCAAACAAAAGGGGGCCCAGCTGAGGAGGCAACTGGATGGAAAAGTCCAGATAGTGGGTGATAGTGGGGCAGGGGAGTGGGGAGAAGTGGTCAAGTTCTGGAAACATCCAAAAGGCAGAGCTGATGGGATAGCTGGAGGACCGGATGTAAGAGAAGAGGAGCCAAGGGGACGCAGTGACTTGGGCTGGGGCAGCTGGAAGATGCAGATGCCCTGAAGGAGATGTCTCCCTTGGCCCTGGGGTGCTAATGGGGTGCCGTACCCCAGGAATGTGCTCCTCGAGAGAACAAGGTCATATTCAGTTCTGAGAGTGAGAACGTTTCAGTTTAAAGCACATTAAACAGATGATGAGGGGTCGTCTGAGACCTGGGCAGCCCAGTTTGGCTCCAGAGTTTGTCCTGCTTTTGTTTTTGATCCTTCTATCCACAGACATTTATTGAGCACCTAGTGCGTACCAGATGCTCTAGGGATCCAGCAGGGAAGAGATAGGCAGGGATTCCTGTCACTTGAGTGCCCGTCGTTGTAGGGGTGTTGGACAATAGAGAAAACAAGAAAAAAAAAGTCAGATGGAGCTAAGTGCTAGAGAAAACAAAGCCGGTGTGTGTGTGTGCAGACACACACATTGAAACACACAATTTTAGGTCGGCTGGTCAAGTAGTGACAATTACTAGGAAGAATTAAGTTGGGGATGAAAGAAAAACCCCACCCACCAACTCCATAAGTGGCCCCACATCTAAGTGTCACCGGGCTCGATATGTGGATGTCCCCCAAGGGCCTGCTTCCTCCTCAGCCCCCTTGCTGGCCAGTTGGCCTCCCATCTCCTGGCCCCATGTTGTCCCCTTCAGGTCACCCGAAGTGTCAGAGAAGAACTCTCATCTTAAAGAGGATGGCAAGGGCTAACCTGTCACCTGTCATCTATCCACAGGTGTAGAAGAAGACAACGAGCCTCAATGGAACAGAGCGAGATGCATCTCTGGGTTGGTCCTCTGCCCCCAAGGGACACTGGGCAGGACCACGGGCCCACAGTAATTCTGGTAGCAAACAACAAACGCGCCAGGGCCCTCAGGAGCGAGCAGCCCATGGTGGTCACCCTGACCCACTTGCCTAGGGGACCGGCTCAGGGTCCGGGATGGTCAGGCACAACCAGCAGCACACGTGGGGATGTTCAGGGTGCTTAGGCCGACTGCCTCTCCCAGCCCAGGGGCATTCCTTCCAGAGAGGGAGGGACTTTCTCTCCTTGACCCTGCAGATTCCCCCTGGAGAGGGGACAAGAGCCTGAGCACTAGCTGGGGAGGCAGCAGGGTGAGGGAGAAGGTATCGTCGTGGAGAAGAGCGTAGGGGATGAGGAGTGGCCCCCCGCCCCAAAGATCTATCCACATCCTAACCCTGCAACTTATGAAAGCGACTTTATTGGCCAAAGGGTCTCTGCAGATGTAATTAAATGAAGCATCTCGAGGTGAGATCATCCTGGATCATCCGGGTGGGCCCTAACCCCAGCGACAAGTGTCCTCACAAGAGACGGAAGAGGAGACACGAACGAGAAGGCAGAGGCATAGGCTGGAGAGATGCAGCCTCCAGCCACGGCGAGCCTGCAGCCGCGAGTGATCTAGACCATTCTCGTCTGGAGCCTTCGGAGGGAGCGTGCACGACCCTGCCCACAGCTTGATTTGGGGCTCCCGGCTGCATAATCGTGAGAGAACCCATTTCTGTTGCTGGTCATTTGCAAGAAGAGCCCAGGGCTTCCCGGTCAGATAGCTGGGCTTCAAATCTTGACTCCCCCTCACTTGCTTGTGACGTCAGACAAGTCACTTGGCCCTTCTTTTATTTTTATTTTTATTTTTGAAAGATTTTATTTATTTATTTGACAGAGAGAGACACAGCGAGAGAGGGAACACAAGCAGGGGGAGTGGGAGAGGGAGAAGCAGGCTTCCCGCGGAGACGGGAGCCCCAACCGGGGCTCGATCCCAGGACCCCGGGATCATGACCCGAGCCGAAGGCAGACGCTTAACGACTGAGCCACCCAGGCGCCCTCACTTGGCCCTTCTGTGCCTCAGTATCCTCATCTGGGAAATGGGGCTAATGATAATGCCTGCGTTCTAGAGTTTGTGTGAAAATTGAGTTGAAATGATAAAAAAAGGATTAAAACAAGGTCTGCTGCCTTGTAAGTGTCCGCACGTCATTAGCTTTTCTTTTCTTTTTTTTTTTTTTAAAGATTTTTACTTATTTATTTGAGAGAGAGAGAATGAGAGAGCACATGAGAGGGGGGAGGGTCAGAGGGAGAAGCAGGCTCCCCGCCGAGCAGGGAGCCCGATGCGGGACTCGATGCGGGACTCGATCCAGGGACTCCAGGATCATGACCTGAGCCGAAGGCAGTCGCTTAACCAACTGAGCCACCCAGGCGCCCCCGTCATTAGCTTTTCTTAATATTATTTGCCTTGCTGACCTATCAACTGCGCGCCCTGAGTGCCTGTATCTCTCCAATCGCCTGAGCTCTTGCAACTCCAACCCAGTCTCTCCCTGCTCAAATCGCGTCCATGGCTCCCCAGCGCCCCGGGGACACACTTGGAGCCCACTATCCTGGCCGCCTGGCCCCCACCGCCGCTGCTGAATGACTAAAGAAATGGACGGGTGGGTGGATGGAATAACAGGGGCAGCAGCTCGTCCCCCTGCTTCTCAGGCCGCTCTTGGGCCACTTCCAACCGCATTTCTAGAACCCGCCTCCGCCCCAGTCCCCGCGGGTCCCTCTAACCGTGCTTTCCCGACCCCCTCTCTCTTAAGCCGTCACCAACCGGGCTGCCCACGCGGCCGCGCTCGGCCAGGGCTGGGCAGGCGGCGCTCTGCTGACCCCTGGTGGCCGGGCGCAGCAACGCCGCCTTCTTCGCTCCGGGACCCGTGAGCGCCTAGTCTGTAGTGGGTGCTGGCCGTAGCTTGGCGGGGGCTGGCTCCGACCCCTGGGTTTCGCAGGAGAGTGGGGGTGGGACAGGGTGATCAGATGCACGGGTGTGTCAGCCTCGAGTCGTCCGACCTCCTCTCTCCACTTCCACTGTCCCTGCTCCTGTCCATCCAGCATCACCTTGCTCCCGGATCCTGACTACAGGCTGGGTCTTAACTGATTTCTCCTTTTGCCTCAGGCTTCAGTATGGCTCAGCGCTCTTACTGATTGTTTTTATCTAAAACTGTGGGCCCCGAGGGTTGGTTGGTTGGTTTGGCTTGAGACATTTTTATCTTGATCACGGAGGTTTTTTTCTTTTTTGGTATCCCCTTAAATATCGCACCTGAGGCCCATGTCTCACTCACCTCACCTTGGTCCTTGCCAAGCCGCAATATCACCTCCTCAGAGAGGTGTTCCTGACCACTCTAAATAGCATCCCTGCTCCCCCCAACCCACATCCTTAACTCCTTATCCGTGCTCGATTGACATTCTGGCACACATTCCTTTCTTTGCCTGTTTACTGTGTTTTCGCTAGATGTCAGTTCCCAGTTGTGTGTCCCTGGGGCCTGGCACAGAGTAAATGCTCGGGAAATACGTGTTAAGTGGCAAATACAATTTGAATGAGTAACAAACTGAGAATGATGCTCTTAAAGAAGAGAATGTGTTTTTCCTTGAAAGCAAATGGGTCCATCTTGGTCGGGGAGGGCTGTGGCTGAGGAAGGAGGTGGGCTGAAATCGAAAGGGTGAGGACGAAGGGGTGGACAGTGGGGAGGACAGTTTTCCAGGAGGGGACAGCCCTGCAGAAGGCCTGAGGTGGGCGGCCCCTGGGGAGCAGGAAGGCTGGGAGCGTAGGGGGAGGGGAGGGCTCCCCAGGAGGGTGGGCCGACTGAAATGTTGAGGCTTTCCTTTAAAGGATTTGGGGAGACCTGGAAGGTGTGAAGGGAGGGGTGGCAGGGCCAGATCTGGTTTGAAAAGCTCCCCCTGGCTGCCTGAGATGGACAGGGGTGGATGGGAGGCTGAAGGCCAGGGAGGCGGCTGGGACAGACATCTCCGTGAGGTTCAAACAGGATGGTAGCAGGGAACGTGGAGGAGAGTTGCCCGACGAGAGTTATGTATGTGGAAGGTAAAACGGACCTTGGAGTTGGTCCGGATTGATGGGAAAGGGAGAGTGATATGCGGAGGGCTCCAGGGTTTCTGGCTCGTAGGGGACAGCCGTGGAGAAACAGTCAGGACTTCGGCCGTGGGTGTGCCACGGGCAGGTGGAGGAATGTGGGGTTTGGAGCAGAGGTCTGGGCGGGAGAGGCACACAGGAGAGGTCGGCTTACAGACGGAGAATCAAATCAAGGGCGAGGTTGAGACCGCTGTGATCTACAAACCAAGGATCTACCATGTTCAAGGCAGCTTGGGAGGACATACGGGGGTGGGGGTGGGGGCTCACAGGCCCTGCCCCCAGCAGCTTTCCACTTGGGGGGATGGGGGCTGAGAGGTGCAAGGATACATCTACACGCAACCTGAACATCCAGAGTTAGAGAAAAAGACAGGTTTACGCCAGCACACATATCGAGTACCAACTGTACACTGGTGTTTTTTTTTTAAATAGGACGAGTGCTGAAGCATTTATGGGGAGTCACATGAATCCCCAGGGCAAGCAAAGAATAGATGTTGGGCGAATCATTGTGGGCTTCTAGAAGGATTTCTAGAGGAAGGCCAGCTTTGAGGGGCGCATGAGGGTCTGATGGATAGAGCTGACGTTTGGGGGCGTGCGGACAGAAGGAATCCTAGGCAGAGGGACCGGCACAAGCAAAGACCTGGATGCACGCAGAGAACGGGAATGATTTTGACTGACGCCGGGGATCTGCGGGGGTGGGGGGCGGGGGAGGGGCGGGTGGGATCCAGAGTGAGGGCTCCCAGCGTGGCTGTCAGAGCGCCCACTTCCCCGTGGGCACCTGGCTGACGGAGCACCCAGCCGGCTCCAGAGCTCTGCCGATGGGCGGCGGCTGCCTGGCGCGAGGGCTGTGGGGCCCGAGCTCCGCGGGTGTCCTGGTCCACAAGCCACGTCTGCCACGGACACAGGAAGCGGGGGGGTGTCTTGTACGTTGACGAGTTCTTGCTTCTGCCATAGGTAATGCGGAGCTAGGTCTTCCTTCTGGAGTAACTTTGGGGTCTGAAGATGGATGGCAAGGGGCAAGGCTGAGGGCAGGGCGGCCGTTCAGGGTGTGGGGTTGCCCGTCAGCGTGCAGTGAGCTGGAATGAGGGCCTGTGCCAGAACGGAGGCACCAGGGACGGCAGGGGCACGGTGCACGCGCACCTAGGGAGCCAGCCATCCCTGGAGGCGCTTAACAGACGCTAACACTCCGGGGCCACCCAGGCAGCAAGCCCCCTGCACGGCTAGCACAGCCCCAGACCCCCGGGTTGGGAGGGGCTGAAAGGGCAGGGCAGGGGCTGCTGACTTTGGTGTCCCCTGCTGGGGGCCTGTGGCCACGGGGGTCTGAGTGTTGGGCTTTGGCTAAAGAACCTGAGCTGTCCCCCCCAAACACCTTCTCCTGGGGGTGCTCTGGGATCCCCGTGCCCTGTGGCCAGAGGACGGCCTCCTCCCGCATGCTGGGCCTTGGCTGCGGCTTCTGAGGAGGAGCTGGGGTCCCCACAGGGCCTGAGGCCGTGTCCGCTGCGGGAAGGGCGCTCAGGGCCCTGGCAGGAGGGGCCACCTTCATCTCTCTCAGGTTTGGTTTTTTACAAGATTGATTTATTAACTATGATACATATCACATAAGGCCTTTTCAGTTTTTTACACCATTCCCATTGAGACGAGTACAATACTTTGTAGCAAATACATGATTTTAGAAAACAAAACCAAACAAAACCACCTCAGTCAGAGATGCCTCAGCCGTAGTTGATGGCTGACCATGCACTAATCAGGTTGGAGCCTCAAAAAACCCACAACGTGTTTAAAAAAAAAAAGGTCTGGAAATTAAGCAAACATTCCTAACACCAACTAGAGGATGTCCTGGTTAAAGCCCCTAAAATACAAAGAAATAACTGTTATACTTTCTTTACATACAGTTCTCCACTTTTGCTGCAAAACAGAAATTTAGGCACACGGCCAGACTACTAACACATTTCAATACCATTAATATGCTTTTTTTCTCAGGAAACTCAAAATATTTGTTAATTCAACATATATAAAGATCATTTAACATGTGAAAATACAAGTACCAGAAAAATAAGCTGGCAGCAGCACTATTCCAAATTTTCAAACAAGTTTTATTCCCATACAATCCAGACATTTCCTTTTTTTCTTTTTTTATGTACACAGGGAACAGGATTCTTTTTAATGCAAACAATAACTTAGGCCCTGTCTCGACTACATGAAAGTGTAACCTGACTGCCGTGAGCGCGGGGCCGGCTCCCCAGGAGGGAAGGACCCTCCCCAGCCGCGGCCCCGCCACCTTGAGAGAGAATGGCCTTTCCCCTCACTCTGCCCCCCCTCGCCAGCAGGTCCCAGGCGTGACTCGGTCCGTCCTTGTCCTTTCACCTAAGCGCAGATGAGTGGCTTGAACCTGCCAAGCAACAGGAGGGCGACTCCTCGTCCACCATCTGCGGAGTCAGCGAGGCCCGGGGGCGAGTGCAGTGCCGGCTGTCCCCGTCCGCAGGGCGGCCCCCAGAAAGTAGCCCAAGCCCCTGGGGCTTTCTTCTTTTGGCGACACGGCGGCTGGGCAGTGCTCTCAGTGGCAGCGAGACGGTGTCCGCTCCTTTCTCGGAAACGCCAAAGCAGCGTGGCTATCCTTGCAGGAAGGGGAAGGGGGCCCAGAGGGACAGGGTTTTCACCAACGCAGCATGCTTTTCAAGTTTCGGGGCTGAGGATGGACCGCCCTCCAGGCCTCCCCCCGAGACCAGGGGACCAGGGCCCTAGCGCAAGGCCAGGGGCAGGTGCGTGCTCCAGGCCCCTGCTGCCCAGCACACTGCTCCTATGATGTCGCCCTCTGTCCACCTGGCAGAGCCCAACCGATTCTGCTAGAAGAATCACACCCAGCAGCACGCTTCCTGCCTCGCGGCAGGAAGACCAAGGTGGCAGGAGGGTGTAGAACACAGGGAACAGTACTGTTCCTCAGCACTCCAGAACGTCAAGTGATGGGAAGAACGACGTGACGGAGCGCAGGAATAAATGTGCCGTGTGTGATCCCCAATACGCAACACAGCCAAGAATTCAGGGCGCATTCACAAGGCATGCCGCTCAACCTTGGACCCCCTCCTCCATGGAAGCGTCCGTGTCAGAGCCAGAATCAGCCTTCCGCTCACAACCAAGGGCTGTTCACTTCCACCGAACACGGCAACTATTCTCTTGTGGATGTCGAACATGGGCCAGGGAGAGAGCTCCCGGGCAAACCGCTGTTTAGTCCCGTCACCTCTGCTGACCTGCTCCCCCATTCTGGCCAAGGCTGACTAATGCCTGCCCTTCCCTCGATTCCAGAGCCGCGGGGCTGCTCTCGGGAGAATCATCGCGAAAGCACTCTTCGGAGCTTCACACGCTGGATGGACTCGAGGGGTGGGTAGCATTTCATTTACGGCAGCACATCCCAACACACGCCCCGGCTTGCCTCTGTGGCTCCCGTCCAAGTGCCCATTCGGTCTGGGTGCGAACCCCAGGCCCAGGGCCCCCAACTACCACGTAGGGCAACGCCAACCCAGAATGACAGAGAAACAACCCCCAGTCCTAGTCAGTCTGGAGAAGCAGAAAACTAGAAGCTAGACCTGACAGAAGAAATGGAAACAAGAGGAACCCCTGGCGCTTCCTACCCCCGGTGGCTCTTTCGGGGCATGAGCCACCAGGTCCCTCCTGTGCATCCTTTAAGCCCCAGCAGGACACCGGGGACAGCCAGGTGAAGGGGCTCCTGCGGCTCCCCGAGCTGGCTGGCAGGGGATGCTGTTGGCCCAGAGGCTACCCCAGAGATGCCTGGCTCCCGCCACTTCCACCAGGGCAAGGACACAAAGTCGCTGTCCCTTGTTGGTAAGCCGCCCCTGCCCACACTCCCAGAGAAGTCACCATCTATCTGTACGTCTGTACAGTCTCAGGGATGGGGGGAGCTTAGGGGCTTGGCCAGTTCCTGGGGCACAGCCCAGGCATGCAGGTGGTGGTGGGGGGTGGCAAAGGAGGCGGCGGAGGAAACTGCTCACGGGGGTGGATGGCTGGGGTGATGGGAGGGGGACTGGGCTACTTTTCAGTTCACACAAGGGATGGTGGTCCCAGACCGCCCCCACCCAATACCTGAGGGGCTGCCTCGGAGTGGGTAGGTGAGCATGATCTAGAAAAAGGGAGATTCGTTCAATGGAGTGATTTCCTCACCTGCCCGGGACTCCGAGCAGAGGGGGCTGGAGAGCCAGGGCCGCGGGTCTGCCAACCAGTCACAACCCCACCCGTCACCTTCCTGCCAACCCTGACCTCGAGCATCGGGCACAGAGCCACCAGAGAAGAGATCCCTCACCCAACATTTACATCAACATTCATGTACCTTAGGTTTGTTTTTTGACTAGTGTTCTTAAAAAGAGGTGGTAAAACTTGCAGGGATAGTTTTCCAAGCACCTTATCTTGCCAAACAAGAACTATTAACAGTAAGGTATCCAGCTTATCCAGAGGAAGAAGTCAGCGAGCGCAGGGCCTACCCGACCCTCCAATAGCCGACAGCCAGGGTCTGGGGCTCGAGGCTGTCCCGAGCGAGGCAGCTGTCAGGCCACCCGGCTGAGGGGACCCAGGGCATTGTCGAACCTACCACAGGCGTTGCTTCTTAAAGTGCAAAGAGACCTGGAGGCTGCGTGGCCTGCAGGGCCCCGAAGCCCACGGCGCCTCCGTGTCAGGCTTCCCGGTCGCAGAGGCCACGGCCCGGCCACAAGGAGTGGGAGGGCAGCCAGTATCTGCAGCAGCCTTAGCAGGATCGCTGCGTTTGGGGGACAAAAGGTGGGGCATGCGAAGGGTTCTCCAGGGGTCAGTGGGAAGGCCAGGAAGCCGAGGCAAAGGCCATTTCCCAGGAAGGGCTAGGGAGGGCCACACGCTGTGTGTGACAGGCAGGCTGACTCTGACAGATTGTGACTTTTGTCCCTCCAGGCCCTCCTAGTCCTGGGAGCACAAAGGTTGTCCCCATGCAGGAACGGGCCGACCACACTTCTTCACACATCGCCCACTTCCCATGAACACCCCTGGGCCGGCGGTGGTCTGCGGCCCAGGATGAAAATGACTCCACTCCAACAGCAAACACACTAAACCAAACGCCAGGTACACCCAGCGTCCCCCCAGCTGCGCCCTCTCGAAAAGGCATACCCCCACGTGCACAAGCACTCACACACGCACGCGTACACCCGCACACACCCAGACGCACACAAGAGTAGTGTTCCCACAGCACTGTAGTGTCTTCCAAAGCAGATCAGGATCCAGGCTGGTCTCCCAAGCTCTTCCCACCAAGGGCTTAAACTGTCTTCTTGGGGAAAGGGGATCTGGTGACAGGCTGTAAGCGGGACCCCCACAGCTTTTCTGGCCACCACCCTTGGGCATCCTGGTTTCGCTGTGACCACCTTCTTGCTTCTCTGAGAGGTGGGAGGAGGGGTCAATCCTGAGGTCTGTAGTGTCTTCCTCTTTCTTTTGTAAGTTACTGGGGATTTTTTTCCACGTTTCTTCCAGTGTTCTTTGTTTTACAGGGACTGTATCCCCAAAGCCTGTGAAGTGGGAGGGGGCGTGTGGGAAGCAGAGGGGAAGCCCCACACTCATGGTCCCGGCACACAGCCACCCTCCCTGTTCTGACCTGCCGGGCCAGCACCCCCAGCACTGTACCTTGGGTTGACAGAGCTGTGGCCTGTGTGTTCCCGGGGAGGCTACTGGACAGGGGCTCACGTAACAGGGGTGGGGGTGCCGATATGGAAGGTGGGAAGAGACAGATGAAACAGACGGGAATTGTTCTCAGCGGGGGCTGCCGGCCCCACCCCGGGGTGGCCCAAATCTCGGAGCCTCCTCCCGTTGGCAGAGGCCAGGGCTCTGTCCAAGCAGCGGTGGATGCCCCGAGGCTGGTATGCGGGGGCAGGTGGGGGAGGTGCTCTGGGAGCAGTGAGTGTGAGGAGGGCCACGGGGGCCACTGCCTGGCCAGTGCAGTCCTCAAAAGGGTCCAAGTCAAAGGGCAGGGCGCCCCCTGGCGGCTGCGAACAGCTCCAGGTATGCAGCGCCGGGCTCAGGGGGCCTGACAGCCCAGCCCACGGTAGACTGGGGCTGGTGCTGGCGCTGAGGTCTTGAGAAGGTAACAGGGGAGAGGGGACACTCTCCCCACCCCTATCCCAGTGGACCTGGTTTTGTTCAAGGCCAAACGCCACCCCGTGGAAGAGAGAAGGTCTCCTTTTGCCCCAGGCCTTGGTGGCTCATAGCGTGTGTTCTGCTTGAAGCTGGGAGGGGAGCAAGGCCTGCATGGGGGACTGGGGGGTGGGCGGAGGGGACTGGGGGGGTGATGGCTGACTCGTGACAGGTGTGGAGGTGAGGAAGGGGACGGTGGAAGCCACTGCAGAGGGGGAGCTGGGCGTGGCACCAGGAGGCTCACTGATGGGCCGATTGTGGAAGAAGAAGGGGCACTGCTGGATGAAGAGCTCAATGATTGTCTGGTAGGTCCGCGTGGCCGTGAGGGCGTCCATGGTGCTGAAGTCGGGTCTCATCAAGGTGGGCCAGAAGCAGATGGAAAGGTTCTCACTGGTCATGAGATTCACCTTGTTGTTGTGGCTGACTCTGTGGGGGACACCAAACTCACGGTCAGAGCGCCTTGGATGAGGCTCTCCGCCAGCAGGGCCCCTGCCCTGTCCCCTGTGTGCTCATGGTCACCGTCACCCCAACTGCTCTCCCTGCCCACTCATCCACAACCTGAAAACAGAAAAGGCCCAACCACAGCTCTCTGTGGCCTAGCCTGGAAGTCGAAGCCTGAGACCCTCTGTGGCCAGTCCTCTGCTCCCGTGTCGCCACTGGGTCAGCCCCTGAGGAGTGGCTCTGGGGTCTTGGCTCATGGGATGCCCTCCACAAACCCCACGGGTAGATGGTCTGCCTCAGGGACTCTCGTCCAGACACCAAAGTGTGTGATGCTGCTCTGGCTGAACAGAGAGAGAGTGTGTACATCCTGGGCTAGAACTCCATAAAACACCACTCTGCCAAGAGAGGAACAGGTTTGCCTGGAAAACCAACCTATTCTGTCTGTGAAGAAATCTGGGAAACAGTCCGCTGACAGACTTCCTACCCGCAGCTCCTGCACTTACTCGACAGGTTCAAGTTTCTTCACAGCATCCCCATCTTGCCCAGTGTTTTGTCACACACGGAGAGGACTCTGGGCATGCTCGGGGCCGCCTGGGCCTCTCGGATGGAACCAGGACGGAAATGTGAGGAACCAGGAGGCCAGGATACTTCTTGGTGAGCCAGATGTGCCCCCACTGAGGAGGTGCACCAGCAGCCCCTGGCAGGCGAGGCCGGGCCCGGCCGCCAGGCTGAGAACACGGCCCGGTCCATTATTCTGCTGCTAGCTGGCCCTGACTGGCAATTTCAGGGGGAGGGAAGACCAAATAGCAAGCCCTGCAACATACTTGTTCAGGTGAGAGATGACATATTTGAAGACTTCATGGTTTTCCTTTGGAAATTTCTTGAGTACCTCCTTAAGGGCATGTAACTTCTGCTCCCGGTCATTGATTTCTGAGGAAAGAGAAAACCAAAGACTTTCGTGGCCATGGCTGGTGGGTGTTACGGGCTCAAGACAGATACTGGTCCTGGGCAGGTGGTGAGACTAGCGGGCTGAGGGCCACCTCAGGGCACACACAGCCCAGGGCTTTCAGACAAGGTCAACCCCAGTCTTTCCCCCACAAGCCTCTGCGCAAGGCAGGCACACGTGGCGGTGGCACCAACCCAAAAGCCAGGCCTACCTCTGGGTCCCAGGCCCTTGGTGAAGGGGAGCACTGTGTGCCTGGGGCTTCCTGGCCCCCACTATCCGAGACGCAAGGATCCACAGAGACACCGCCATAAAGAACACCATTCTTTGCTCAACCGGTTGCCCCTGGAGACAGGCATCCCAATGCAGCAAGCCTGCATGCTTCCTGACCAGACGGGTGAGCGCTGCCACCCACCCACGCCAACAGACTGTCTAGGGAGGGAGTTTATCACAAGACCAGGGCTCTGTCCTTTTCCTAGAGACACAAGGACCCTCTACACATCTCCCTATTGGAGGAGCTGATGGAAACAGTGGGGGAATTCTCATGCAGTTCATCAAAGGGACTACGCACCCCCTTCCCCCATTACCGCCCACACTTTGCCCATCATGGAATCCTAATGCAGTGGGAGTGTGAATACAAGCTAACTCGAACAAGTGCTCATCCGCACCAGTCCTGGTTCAGTTAGTCGTCGGGGTCCTCTGAGGCAGGGGCTTGTCAGCCCACTGAGGGATAAGGAAGGTGAGGCCCAGAGAGGCTGCAGAGCTTGGGAACCAGACCCCACTGACTGGCTGCAGAACCTGAGTGGGGCCCATCGTGCTTGCTCCCTGGGGTCCCGGCTGCTCTTTCTTGAATACGCTTGGCTTGCCTTGGCTGGGAGAGCCGGCCCAGATTTCTCTGAGCATGAAAGACCTCCCTATGACTACTTCTAAGAGCTGAAGGTGACACCTAGGACCCAGAAAAACCACAGTCGGATCCAGGAAGAGATAAGAGCTATCCCACACTTAGGGTTGTGGGGGTGGGTGAATGGCTAAAAAAATATGATGGTTCCTGACTGTTTTGGGGGCACAGACTCCTTTGCAATGGATGTAAGCTCTGGAGCTTCTCCTCAAACATGCCATGTACAACTCTGTCTACAATTTCTGGAGGTTCACGGGTTCCCCAAAGCTCATTGTGTTCCTTAGGAAGCCTCTGGCCTCAGGTTAAGAACCTCTGCAGCAGGTGACGTGCCCCCAGGGTCATGGTCCAGGGAGGCGCAGGAGGAGCCTGGCTCAAGCTAGACTGGGAAGGACAGGCGGAGTGTGCACCGCCGGGAAGGGACAGCAAAGTGCAGGGGGGAAAGGTCGTGCGTGCAGCGGGTCAGAGCCCAAACCCAACCCCCGCGGTCCTGGGTTCAAATCCTGTCTCTGACACCGGACAGCCGTGTGAGCGTGGGCGAGTGACACGTGTGAGCGTGCAGCCCTTGTGTATACGAGGGGCTGATGACGGTGATGCCGCACGGTGAGATGCAGACACAGTCAGCGCCTGGAAGCAGTCTGAGGGGCAGGAAGCAGTGGAAAGGGAGGCCGCAAAGACGGGCAGGGCTGGAGTGAGCCAGAGCGTTTGCCGGCAGGCTCACGGGCAGGGAACCCGGTGCATCTTTTGACTCAACGTGCGACTTGGTAAAAATCGTGTTTCAGTAACAGCTGTCTGGTAGAAAGTGACTGAAAAGCCACAGGAACTAATTGTGTGGGGCCATTATCACCCTCAGTGCTCTGCACCCAAGCTTTAAGGGTTCAACCTCAAGAGTACACTTTCTCTCTGGCTTTGAGTTTCAAAAATCTTTCCTGTTAAGCTTCAGTACGAAGTTTACTTAAAACAAGTACACTGCTCTCATCAGGAGGAGTGACTGTCTTGACACCCGAGAAGCATGTGCGGGGCTCAGAACCCCGCACAGAATCATCACACCCTCTCCCAGACGCGAGTTTGGCACAGGTCTCTCCTGGGCGCCCGCAGCGCACCACCGACGCAGCTGTGTGTTTCACTGGGCACCTGACGCCCGGGGCACCTGCACCCAAGAGCAGGCCTCACCCGTGCTCCTGGCTAGAGGCAGGAAGCGGGGCTGGCAATGACGGGGGCCTGTCCTCCACTGAGCCACAAGGATGCCTGCTGCCTCTGTTTTCCGTGGGAAGAGGAGCGCGCAGAGGTCGGAGTACCGGGACTCACGCGCCGTCCTTGGGAATGCCAGCCTCCCTCCCCACGAGGCGTGGCAGCAAGGTGCCCAGCAAGGACCTAGATGGCCCCTCTCCTTGTGCTTCCCCGCTCCCTTTCTCCAGCCGGCTTCGAGGCGCAGGTGCTCACAAGTGCTGAGGGACACTGAGTTTGGCGGGAGGAGGAGGAGGGAGGAAGGACATCAAGGAGAGCAACAGAAGCCTCTCAGTGCAGAGCCCAGCCCTCCCTCTGTCTCATGAAAAACACGGCCCATCTTGCTGACTTGACCTCGCTCGCCTCCTCCCTCAAGCAAAGGAACCTTCTCTCGGGTACTCAGGACACCAGTGATTTCTTACCTCTGGACAGTGCCAGAGTGCTAATGGGACAACTTCAGAGTCGCTCTTTGTGCAGCCTTCACCACACGGGGCTCCCCCTACATGCTGGTTGAGAAAACCAAGAGGCAGTGCCACGGACAGAAGACTGTTGAGGGGGAGGGTGGGTGGGCACAGGCCGTCTCCCAGTCCAGCATGCCTGCTCTGGGTCCCCGGCCTTCTGCCACGCTGCGGGGCTCCCCCAGTGATCCTCTCTGAAGGAAAAGGTGGGATGGCGAGGGCACCTCGCAGGGCCAGGGCCTCCCCAGCTCACACCCCGTACTTGTGAAATTCGGTCTCAGGTTCCTGAGAGGCATTTTCAGGCCAGCTGAACCAAGACAAAATCCAGACACAGACCAGGCGACTGAGAACTCATTCAGAACTAACAAATGCCCCAAGAACTCAGGAGGAAGCGGAGGCCACGGCTTAGAGGTTAGCCCACCACACTCCTCACAGCACACAGACCAACCGTAGCTCCAAGAAGTAAGAGTACCGATCCAAGGTCACACAAGTTGCTGTCAGGGTTCTTGATCCCAAACACTGTTCTTGCCCTGGCTGGGGCACTCTGCTGCCACCTTTGGCCCAGGCCATCAGACTCTAGGCTGGGATTTGCTGCCACCAAACTCAGAGCCTGGAGGAAAATCTCTGATGGCCTTTGACCATCTCGCACACCTGCAGCAGCAGAAAAGGAAAAGCCTGGCTCAAGGCCCTCTCACCCTCTCAGTGATGCATGCAGGCACGCAAGGCATGCCACCCCCACCTCTCCCTCAGGTGCAAAACGAGTCCGAGGCTGAGATTTCACTCTGTTGGGCCTGGACTGGAAGATTCTGGGTGTCTTTCTGCAGGAGGCATGACCTTGCAGTCACCTGTCCTGTGCCTCCCAACCCATCAGATGAAGCAGGGACTACACACTCATCTGTCCATGCCATCTGCCCCGTCCCACACAGGGCATGGCACATGCCAGGATGTGAGTGAGGAACACCCCTGGGACCTGACGCAGTTATCTCGGCAGATGAGAGGAAGCAGGATCCGAGAATTAGTTTTCATCTCTAGCTGTAAGGCGTCCTAGCTCTCAAGGGGAATGGTAAGATGGTGAGCCAGTATCCTGAACCACTTGGGGCACGTGTCCCTTTGACACGCGGATGAAAGCTACTGGTCTTCTCTGCAGACTAAACCGCGCATATGGAGCTTCATAAGCAGTTATGGGACTAATGAGGGGCTGGAGCCAAAGGTCCTTAGGCTTGGGACCTCTGCGCTAAGACAGAGCTGGCTCTAGGAACCCTTCTGGCACAAAAGACATAGGATGGGGCCTGTGGGGGACTGGCTGGACTGGTGGGATTCCACATCGGTGGTGGTGGGGTTGGGGGTGTCGTGGGAGGAGAAGGAGAAGACGTGGGGCAAGAATAAATGATCACAGGTGGTCAAGGCCAGGGTGAGGTGTGTGGGTGAGACGGAATAGGGAACAACTCAAAGCCCTTTTCTCTGCCTCCTGAAATCCTGGTCCTCCTCGAGGCCACAGCCCAGGCGCCACCTCTTCCATGAAGCCCTCGACCCTAGTCCCTCTCACTGCATTTTCCGCACTTCTAGCTCAGCTGGCTTCGTTCTGTCTGGCAGGTAAGTGGAGTACGCACCCTGGGAGGGCAGGGACAGTGTCTGTGCACAGAAGGTCAAGCCCCAGCATGCCACTCCCTAAGCGGTATGGGTGGCGGCTGCTGCTATTACTCACCTCTGAATCACCCACACATCACCCTGAGTATGGTGGGAAGATAACTGGTGAATAATCACAAGAATCTCTATTTGTGGGCATATGTTCAGCAATGTTCAATATTGTGAAATTCTGGAGCTAAAAAACAATTTGATAGTGACCTTGATATTTGTTGTGATGGGGTCTGAAACCATTTCCAAGCCCTGAACACACACAGACACAACAGCTCTTAGGTATTAACTGGGAAGAGCTGGTCAAGTTGATGTTGCCATGGAAACCCAGCCAGGCCGAGAATACCTACTTTTGGGCTTGAGAATCTTCGTTTCATAATGTCCCTTAACACTAACGTTGGTCCTGCCTGGTTGGTGTCCCTGGCTCAGTGAAACCCACCCCAGGACATGCACAGCCCCAGTGGCCTGGGAAGATGCCCAGTCAGCAAGATCCTCCCCTCCCCGCCCCGCCCCCCACCTTCCGCCCGCCCCCAGGTTCAAGACAACGGAGCCCCAGCTGAGGAGCTCCAGCTGACTAGCTGCGGGCACAGGAAACACACAATGGGAAGAGGAAGCAGAAATCTCCACCCTTTTCTAGGCTGCAGGAGCAGCAAGAAGCTCCATTCCTCAGCAGTGGAAGCCAGGGCAGCTGATTCCCTATCAGTAACACCTCCCTCCCCTGCCCCCCCATGCCCCTCCAAAAAAACAAAAAGATGCTATGTCAGCAGTTCCTGCAGAAACAATGGGATTCTGTCGGGAGCCAGGACTCTATGAGCCTCTAGATGGCGCCAAGTCAAGACAACCACTGACAGGAATCCTCCCGCCTGGAGCGCGGAGCACCAGCCCACACCTTTTCTTCCTAACTTCCGCCCAGAGGCAAGCTTAGGTGGAAAGCAAGCTGGCTCCAGATGGAGAGCTCCTATGCGTTTCACATCTGGGCCAGCCTGGAGCCTGCTGGACGAGGGACCGCTGGGAGGGCTCTATCTTTGGACAGCAGGTGCGGCGCAGAAGCTTGCACTCGTCCCCACCCAGCGTCTGGAGAAACCCGGACTCCTGCTGGGAAAGAAGGCCAGGCAACCCGATGACTGAGCCAGAGCTCTGCGCTTCTGCTCCATCCCTGATGGGCTCGGATAAGCTCAGGAGCAGTTCAGGGGCCGTGAGAGATTTCGCTCTGCCAAGACCTCGGGGAGAAAGTACGGCAAAGGTGGCACCCAGCCTGCAGAAACAAGCATCACGGGAAATGCAGACCAGGGAAAAGTGACTCCGGGGGCCCCGCAATCCCAGCAGCAGCCAGGCTCTGGCAGGGGCGCCTCCACAGTTCCGGCTGGGCTGCTGTCGGTACCCCCGTTTCCCGAAGTCCCTACGAGCCTGTGATCCAAGACTTAAAACCCTGATTTGTGATTTTCCCCCAAACTGCTGCCCACACCATCAGCCTTGTGAGTAAATCATGCCGGCTCAAAACTCCCTCTTTTGAGTTGGGCAATGATGAGATGAGACTAAGGTCCTTTGGTCTAAGGAACACAGCTCCCTCCCCTCCCCTCCCACCTTGGTCACTGGCCAAGACCCTCCCTTCTGCAGCTGCACAGCAACGGCTCCTTCTGGGGGTCTAGGCCCACCAGGCTTGCAAAGCAGGAAGACCGCCTTGGACTAAAAAAGGGAAAAAGTGCCACAAGGTGGGAAGCTGCAGCACGGCACCAAGTCTGGGAAAGGCTGCCTGCTGGGAAGGCTCCCAATAGTGCGGACAAACGCCTCCTGAGAGGGGCAGGTGGGGGGGGGGCGGGAAACAGCTGTTGGGGCTGGCAGGAGGGCACAAAAAGGTCGCCAGTAAAACCAGAGGTGCTACCTTGCTACAGCCCCCAGTGAGCCTCTGGTCAGGGCAATGCGAGCTGTCCCTTTTCCTCCAGAGGCCCAGACCACACGCTGACTTCCTTGTAAGAGAGATGGGTGAGCAGAGGGGAGAAGAAAGTCCTGTTACAGCCCTGCCTCTAGAGCTCTCCTAATCTTCCATAAATAGGAGGAGGGACAGTGTCATAGGAAACCAAGGGTCAGGGAAGGCTGTGCGGGCCACGCTTCCACTGTGGACAAGCAAAGGAGCAGGGATGTGACTCAAGTCTGATACAAATCCAGGCTCTTAACTCATAGAGTTTTGGGGGACCTGCAACTTTCTTGAGAGAACCCTTAGAAAAGCCCCTCTGGTCTACAGAGGCAGGGGCCTGATCTGCAAGCCCCTCTGTCATTCCAGCCCCAGCTCTAAGAGCCAGAGTGGCTGCTCCCTCAGCACAGGAGCCATTCTCATGATGCTGCAGCCCCTCCCCCTCAGTTCACCCAACACAGTCAGCCCGGGGTGCTGCCTGCACCCGGGAGCCGGGCCGGGTGGCCAGTACTCACTGTGAGCCTCCACCAGATCAATCTGCATGTTGTACGGGACCAGGGGGTCTGGCAGCTCTGAGAAAAAGCTCTTCATGGCACCAGCCACGGTATTCACTGTAAAGTCTTTCTCTGCCAAGTCCAGGTTGTGGTCTGAAAGGAAGTTGGGAGAATGAGGGCAATATAAGCTGGAGACAAGCAAAAGGGCAACTCGGTGCTTGGGGGAAGTCAGAGAAGCCTCGAAGACCCTGGGATGCTGCCCAGGGCTGGCCTGGAGCCAGGGCAGGGACTCGGGATTTTCATAGACGGAACAGGAGGTGGCATCCCTGGGCACTGCTAAAAAAAAAAAAAAATTGTGAGATCTGCAGACAGAGGCTGACACCCCATGCCTCCTTCCAAGGTCATCCTTTGAACAGAGCAACTGCACCCTGTCATTCTGTGCCACCCAACTCCCCTGGTCTGGCTGGGACGTGGTGCTACCTTTTCCTTATACCCTCTCCTCTGGAAAAAAAACAAAGGATTTTCCTAAAAGGTTGGCTCACTTTTCATGGTGGGTTACAGCACATTACCAGCAATCCTGACTGCTGCCTCCATCCTTGTTCCTTAAAGCGGCAGGGGGAGTAGACTCATCTTTCTCCCTCTGGCCCCTCCCAGCCTATGACACCACTGACCTCTGCGTCTTCACTTTTCTTTGAATACTGCACTCCTGATTTACAAGAAATCATCTACTGTTAGACATAAGCTGTTTCCATTTTGGTGGGGTATAAACTGTTAACAGATTCTTGAATATACACAAGCACATACCCAAGTGTGCGGCTACACCCTTTGACCTCATGCTTCCTATCCTGCGAGATAAACAGGTGTTTCCCTTCCCTAGTGTATGCTCTCCCCACTGCCAGCTAGCAGAGACTGGCCGTGGCATCGCACAGTGCTATGGCTCCCCGGGAGCCTGCGGGTAGGGTGCCTGCTCCTGGCTGCTCTGTCCTGTAGGCCCCACAGGCTGCCTGGCTTGAGAGTCTGGCTTGGTCCCCTCAGGCCCAGCCACACGCTGAGTTGGACCCTACTCTGATCCTCAACTTACTTTCCTCTCTGGCTGGTAACATCTGAGAACTTTTACTGCTTTGGCTCGTTTGCTTCTGGCACCAGTGGTGTGACTTCTCATCCCATAGTGTGCTCAGTTTTAGGGCTGAGAGTTTGGCTCTCTGGCCCTAGGCCTCTGACGACCTAACTTAGGAGACAGGAGTCCCTGCCAAGAGCCAGTCTAACTCACGAGATTTCAGCTTTGGAAGGCTGGGTCCCAATGCTCAGCTGATCATAAATGTTCCCTCGCATTGTCTCTCTTGTGCAGGGATTTGGCGAGGAGGGGAGTCATGTGTATTCCTGGGCCCTGGCAAAATAGGACCATGACCACAACCCCACTTCATATTATGTGCCTGCAACCACCCTTGTCGGGCCCACTGCAAGGAAAGTAAGGCCCCCAGAGGTGACCGAGGCGAATGCCGGGGTGACCTGGAACAGCATCAGTGGATGGTGACAAGGGGGGCAGATGGCTGACGCGGGTTTGACAGGGATGATGCTTCTGTTTGCTGATAGGGCCTGTTCCCCCCTCCTCCACATGGCAGTGTGCACACGGAGGCAAGGCTAAGTAGGGCCAAATACTTTCTCTTTCTCAGTCACCAAGCCTGGCTGTCCCGTCTGCCTTGACCGGCTCCAGCCTCCGATGCTTGGCCAGGCTGTGTGGCCTTACCTTGGTCGAACTGTCGCTGCAGACTCTCCATCTCAGACTTATTCCCGCTGACCCGGTAGATGCCTTCAGTGCTCAATCCTGAGGAGAAAAAAGCAGGTTTCTTAGGAGCAGGGAGTGCAGAGCAGAGAACGAGGAGGACTGGACTTGAGCAACAAGGCACCCACCAGAGGAATAGGGTGAAGCACTCTGGACTTTCCTATGTGCTACATACAACCCACTCACCCCCCATTTTCTTCTTCACTTCAATATTTTAAAATACTTTTTTGTAGGGCGCCTGGGTGGCTCAGTTGGTTGAGCGGCTGCCTTCGGCTCAGGTCATGATCCTGGAGTCCCTGCATCGAGTCCCACATCGGGCTCCCTGCTCGGCAGGGAGTCTGCTTCTCCCTCTGACCCTCCCCCCTCTCATGTGCTTGCTCTCTCTCATTCTCTCTCTCTCAAATAAATAAATAAAATCTTAAAAAAATTTTTTTGTAAATATTAAAATAATGTGTAAGTGCCTCAGCTAATTTTTGTCCATATTTTGAGGTACTCTTTTGAATTTTATTTTTTTTAAGTAGCTCCAACATGGGGCTTGAACTCACGAACCCAAGATGAAGAGTCACATGTTCTACCACTGAGCCAGCCAGGCACCCCTTGAATTTTAATGTTCTTTAGAAAAATGGAGATAATACCGTGTTTTAACCCACGCTTTTCATTTACAACGTTATGTTGTGAGCTTATTCTAATCATTAAATATTCTTCTTTTTAAAGACATCAAAGTATACAATAACTTTTAAAATAGTCTTATTGTTAATCATTTAGGTTTTCCCTTTTAAAATACCCCACAATTATGTTTCTTATGTTTTCTGGATAGCTAGTAAGTTTAACAGATTCTTGGCAGTGTGTGTTTCTTACTTTGTGAATTTCCTATTCAGGTTCTTGTCATTCTTGTTCATTTCCCTATGAGTGGTCCCTCTCATTGTGTACTTGAAAGAGGCCTCTGAATAGTAAGGAACTATGTTAACATTACATACGTTTACATTTTGTTCCTTTTTGTTATCTGTCTTCTAATTTTGTATATTGAATTTTTTGAAGTACATAATTTAAAAATTTTAGGTTTTTAAACCAGTTTCTTTAGATGTCTCCCTTTGTTTTTATCTTTGAACAGATTTTCCTATTCTTAGAGCTGATCCTATTTCTTCTTTCTTGTTCTTTTATTACCCTTCCCCCCCTCCAGCTCTGTGATCCTTCTGTAACTGATTTAGTATACAGTGTCAGCTAAGGAAAAAAACAATACTTAAAAAAAAAAAACTAAAATTTAGTTAAGTAATACAGAAGAATATAAAGTATCAGGTGAGAGACTGACACCCCCCTTCACCCCTCACCCCAGGAAGCACTGCTCAGCCTGGAGTGGATTCCAGTCACTGGCTACTGACCCTCCTCTTCTCCCTGTCTCAGGGAAGGAAAGCCCACTGTTGCACCCCTAAGATCACAGTTCTAAAGGATGATGAAGTCACAGTGAAGACCGGAGTGGGATCTCATGGCTAAACCAACCCTGGCCCCTTCTGAAGACTGTGGTTTCAAGCAACTCTGCTTAGCTGAAAGGGCACTGAGGGCATGCCCTGGAGCCAACACCAAACACCAGAAGGCAGTGTGGGCAGCGGAGAGAGGACTGGGCCGAAAGGCGATCAGTAAGCTCCAGAGAGCCAAGTGTCTCAACGTCAGTTATCACTGTGATTAGCGCCTCTGGAGAGGCACCCATCAGGCAAGATCAAAGCAGTCGGCCTATTTCTGGGGCCCCAGAATAGTGGCAGGTGAACCTTTAAAGAACATTGAAGCCAAAGTCGTCAATTCTCTGGCTTAAAAGCTGTTAATTGCACATGGGCCTTTCACCCCTGAGAAAAGGGGGTTAAGAGGCCAGCCCCAAGGAAGGACATCTTACTGTGCAATGCCTAGCTACAAAGAAGCTGCCCTCACTGCATTTGGAGGGAGGGAGAAGTGCATACCCTTGCCAGACCTGAGGCCCCGGATGCACCCTGCGCCCCGCCCCCCTTCGGAGTCCACATTTCCTGAGTGTCTCTATGCTGTGCACTGAGCTAGGCACTTTCCCACATCCACCTACCACTCACTCACTTATTGAAGCCTCAGCCCCATTTGGGAGGAGCTACAGGAGAGGACATGGGTGAGAAAAGCGAAGATCCAAAAGGTGAAACCCTTGCCCCAAACCGCAAGGATGTTAAAGTCTAAGTCCAGGGCCTCTGCCGCTCTTGCGCCTCAGTGCTGTTCCGGAACATGTCTGACATCTAGCCAACAGGTTGGGGTCCGGGCCACAGGCTTCCCCCAGAAGAAATGCCAGGCTTGAGTGAAGCCCACGGGTCCTCAGCATCCTGGGGTGCTTTTGAGATGGCACATCTGCTGTTGCTCTCAATGCCCAAAGGTCAGAGGTCAGGGATGGACCTAGTAGTTTTACGATGGTCTCTCTTCTCAGTGACTTTCCCAAACTGTCTCAGACATACTTAAATTTCCTACCTATTTCACATCCCAGGTAACACGTATCATACACTTAACACACAAAATCATCCCCATTTCGACAAGTCCTAGGTATGTGTCAGGGGGCACAAGGCTTCACCCCCTAGGCTGGAAATACACCTATTTTCTACATAGCCTTCCTTATCTGAGTATCAGTCCCCTCCGGCACTAAGACAACAAAGGCACAAATGGCAGGAGCTTAAGAAGTCCTCGAGAATGTAGCAATGGCCACAGTGCCGGAGCCCCAGTGTGGAGAGACCCTGTGTGAACAGCAGAAGAAAGACCCTGACAACCTCCTTTCATGAACATTCGCCATCCTTTGGCAACTCTGACCTGCAGCTTGGAGAGGAGTCCTCTGCATGGTCTCCTCGTGGCCACCTGCCCCAGCAGCACCAGAGGGCAGAAAACAAGCTGCAAATCAGCTCTCTGGAAATGATCTGAGGCATGGGCCCGCTGAAACCTTACTAGATGGATGATCACGAGAGTAGAAGCATTTAAAAGCGCAAGGCCAGCTCCACGGCATCAATTAATCATCAACTTAGTATTTCCTGTAATCCGGACACATGTTTATTTTACGAAATCCCATTTTAAAATAGCCATTCTGCTGCTGCCCTACACAACGCCACGGCATAATTCAGGAAAGGTATCATTTGCTAGGCCAGTACCATTTCTCACAGCTACTAATCAGACATCAATTAAACAAAAACAAAACCTTACAGCCCACTGCAAACACCACGAAGGCTGCTACTGCAGCAGGGCAGAGGGCAACAACACAGCTGAGAGCGAGGGTGCCGGACAGGGCCAGCCTGGCCTCCAAGGGCTGTGCATCCCGGGACCCACACAGACGCACACTCCGGCGCCGACTCTGGCTCCCGCCTCCCAGCAGCGCCCCTGCCCCCCGACTGCACGTCCATCCCAGGCCCACAAGTCCACTTGAGAAGCTTCAGCCTCAACCCTGAGGCATCTCTACACACCAGAAATCTCCAAAGACCCACTACCAAAGCAGAGCCTCGGCTCTAGGCCTTTTTTTTTTTCCTTTCCTTTTTTCAAAAGCCCTATCTGAAAAAGCCCTTCAAAACCTTCTGTGTTAAAGTTAATCTTTGGGAATAGAACAAGAGAAAAGTTCAGCAAGGCCAAGGTCACTCTCTTCAAATACCTGAACAACTGCCATGTAGAACAGTCTCGTTCCAATGGCTCTAGAGAACAGAGCCGAGACTAAGAAAGGAAACTGCAGGAAGGGAAGTCTTCTCTCACTATGTGAATGATCAGTAGCTACCACTGTCACTCGTTGGCATCGGCCAGATCTTCTCAACTCCCCCTTGACCGGACAGCCATTTGTCAAGGGTTGCTGTTTAAAAATATTAATAACTGGTTTAGGAAGATCACTAACAACAACCATCGTAAATACTTACGGAACGTTTACCACACGAGAGACACATAATGACAAGTGCTTACGACGCATTTTTACATTAGTTCTCACAACAGCCTCTTCGGAGAGGTTATTACTAACCCCATTTTACAGATGGGAATGCAGAGACTAAGAGGCAAAATAAGATGCACAAGGTCAGAGAGCTGCGGAATTGCGACTTGAACCCGATCTGACTTTAGAGTCTGTGTTCTTTTACTATGTTCGGAATCGTCAGTTCTCAAAATCGGCCATGCTTTGGAATCACCGGGAAGGCTTGCTACTGTAATACAGGTGCCAGGGCTCCACCTGCAGAGATTCCGGTTCTGTGTTTGGAGTGGGGCCCAAGAATGAGTATTTCCTGCACATCGCCACACACCGCTGGCCAGGGAACCAACCATACTTTCTGATAACTGCTATTCTAGAAGATGGCCCAGACTTCTAAGACCTCTGACTCCTAAATTCTATGTTCAATAAAATTGGAAGGGGGTGGGGGAATACATACTAGGAGAAACAGATATAGGCTACTTCAGAAACAAAGCATTTTCAAGAAGTATTGTAATTGCTGCTTTTTTGTAATATAAGCAAGCCCTTACTGCATTATTTAAACTTTATCCATGGCCATGTACGACTTTCATTAAATGTTAAAAAGTAGTAAAGAGAGGGGTGCCTGGGTGGCTCAGTCGGGTAAGTGTCTGCCTTCGGCTCAGGTCATGACCCCAGGGTCCCCCATACTGGGCTCCACACTCAGCGGAGAGCCTGCTTCTCCTTCTCCCTCTGCTGCTCCCCCTGCTTGTGCTCTCTCTGTCAAATAAATAAAAATCTTAAAAAAAAAAATAGTAAAGAGAAAGGCAAAGGGGCCTTATTCTTTCTTTTACAGAATGTTCACTGAGCCCCTCCAAGGCAGGTAAGTGCCTTTCCAGAGCCTTTCAGGTGTGGTCTTCCTCACACCTCTTTTGATGACCTAAGAAGGCTAGATGGCCCAGCACCACCGGCCCTGAGACGTTCCCCATGGGCCGAGAACTGGCACATTTGAGCCCTGAGCCCGGCTCCTCCCCAGCACTTGGCACACAGGGGCACTGGGAGCTTGGAAAGCAAGAGGGAGAATCACCTCCTGCCGGGCATGTGTCTGATTTTCTGAAATGTCCAAACAGGTTTTTATTCCTGGATCCCAAGCACCATTTCTCAGCACCAGTGTTCGCAGCCAGGAGCCTTTCCGCAGTCAGCCTGGGTCAGGCTTGGCCTCTGCTCATTCACACCAGGACTCATTCCTCCTCAGTTTCCTTTCTAGCAACAAATCGATACCTCTTCCAAGACAAACTGACTTTTTTAGTTTTTACATTCTATATTTAGATATAAAAACTCAGCACTTTAGTCCTGTAAAAAAAACCTTAATTGGTGCTGCCGCTGCTCTAAAATGGCCCACACCAGACAGGTCTTAACTACGAAACAACTTTTGTTGACTTTTCTGGGGGCTGAAGTCTAATAGAGCATTCTTCTCTTTCATGCATCTAAGAAGTCTCAGGCGGGCTAAATTTCAAGGCCAGAAGGGTGCCGAGAACTCAGGGAGAGAAGGAAACTCCCTCGACCATAAAATCTAAACTGTCTGGAAGAGGGCTGACCTCTGGGGAGGCGTAAGATGCCCTCCTTTAGGGTCAAAGGCCAGCAGTAGAGGTAGGCTCTCCTTCTCCTACTACTCCCACCTCAATGCAGGACGAAGGGCTGGGGGACAGTGGGGCCCTGAGGTCAAAAGCAGAAGCCACTTGCTAGCTGGAAGATCCTGCATAGCTGGGTTTCCCTCCATGTACAACAAGAGAACAGTTCCCAGTCGGTGGCCTAGTGGTGCACCTCTCAGGAGACCTGAGCACAGAGATAAGGGAGTAGCTATTACCTGCATGATCGGAGTGGAAAGCAAGTTGGCAAGTGGAGGAGCACCTGAGTTTTTGCTGCCCGGGAGACATGGGTTCGAATCCTGCCCCTGACTTTGGCGCACTTGACCGCCGAACGGATGGGATGAACACCTACCTTCTTAGGCTGCTGTGAGGGATAGCTGAGAAACCTATGTAAAATGAAGCCCACAGCTTAATGCCTGCCATTTTTTTCCCTCTTTGCTCCATACTCTTAACAAGCCTCAACAGCAGTGCCTGCCTAGAGGCATGGCCTGTTCTGAAGGCTCAGCCAAGGCAAGCCAGTCGGCAGAAAAATATTTTAAAACATGCATGGGCTTTGACACTAAAGTGACCTCAATTCTTATCCTGGCTCTGTCTCACAGCTGGCTGGGTGACTGAGGACAAATCACTCCACCTCACCGAGCCCTGGGTTCCTCATCACAAACGGGGTTGTGTACTAATGATGCAGCAGAGAGTGAGGCTGCATGTATAAAAGTCTGCAACGCCAGCGACTGGCACACCGAGAGAATAGTGATAATGACAAAATAATGATGGGAGGTTAATTCTGCCTGTTGGCTAACTCTGTGCCAGGCACTCTTCCTCAGTTCTTCACTAGGACTGTCACGGTGAATCCGCCCAATAACTCTTTGAGATAAATACTGTTTATATTCCCATTTTACAGATAGCGAATGGGGAGGCTCAGCGAGGCTAAGCCACTTGCCCAAGGCCACAGGGCTGGGCGAGCAGTGGGGGCAGGCCCTGAGCTGGCTCACTCAGGCTCCGTCTCAGATGATGACACAAGGGGCTCTCCCACCTGGGACATTAACTCCCTGTCCCTTCTCCTTGCGTATGGTGTGCAGCTTCTGTCCTGTACATGCCAGATCCATTCTGGGCTCTGAGAACGTTCCGCTGGGCAGTCCTATGCATTCATCTCTTCATTCACACCCCACTCAGCGTTCTCTGTCAATTGGAGGGTGAGGAGGAAGAGCTTCAGAAAAAAGGCCGCCTCCTCGCCAGAGAAAAAGCCAGCCAATGGCAAGTGTCCTTGTTTTATTCCTGCGATGCAGTTCTACTATTGACAACCTGAAAGAGTCCCCATCAGATCTCCCTGTTGCCTTCCTGTTTTGGATGTGCCTGGAATGATTTTCTGGCTCTTCTATTACTCAAACACTAGGGTCACTTTGGCCCCGCCAGTGCCCCTTTGTTAGCTGTCTTGCCTTGGTAATTCCCTCGTCAATCAAGATCTGTTTCTGGCAATGCCAGACCTCCTTTCTCCCCATGACAGAATGCCACTAACACTCTATTATGACTGCTTGACCGGGTGTTAGCCCCACAAGTAGGCACTGTGGCTTTATAAATTTGCAATGCTATTGTACATACACACAGTCATGTCATAAATCTCGAGGCTGAGGAGGAAGGGAGAGAAGAGATCTGGAGGGAAGAGATGAAAATATCACACCAGGTCTGGGGCATCATGTGGCTCTAGCATCTGGCTGATCCTTTATAAGCTACCCATGTATTTACTGCCATTAACTGTGAAAGAGGCCTTCTGGACTCTGCTCTGAGCCAAACAAGGGGCTCTGCATTTTTCCTGATTTTCAAGAAAATGCATACCCCAATAGATGTGTTTATAAGAAACACTGACAAAGTGAACTTTAGGCCAGCCTAGAGTTGATGCTGCCTGTTCCGGGCAGCCCGGGATGAAGGGGAGAGGAGAGTGTGACCCATGATCGAGGTGAGCAGACTCTACCCAGCAAAGCAGCAATCAATGCTCCAAGCTAGGAGCAGCTGGGAGACCCTTCTGCCAAGAATTCGAGCATCCTTGGGGGCTCTGGGTGTGACTTCGTCGGCACTCATACAAGCCCAGAGGCACAGTGGTGATAGCCGTGTGACTCTGAGGCGAGCTGGTGCCACCACAGTGAGGGGTCTCACTGGCTAAACAAAGAGCTACCAACAAAGAAACAGCCCCAGCTAGCACACAGGTACCACGTGTCACCACCAGCCCCATGTGCACGCATAATGCCAACTTCCTTTCCAACAGGCCCCCAAGTAGAAAGGCCCCTTGAGATCAAGGCAGATTCCTCCCAAGCATTAATGAGGGCAGAGGTTAACTTTTTTCAGGTTCCTGATTCCCAATGAACCATGAAAGGAACAAAGATGGCACCAATCACAGCCCAGTCTCCTTCCTTTCCTGGCTTCCCTTTCCTAAGAATTAGAGTACTTTTCATAGGTTAAAGGCCTCAAATCTTCAGGCAGAAAAGGGGGTTGTGGTCCCCACTGGTTGGCAATCCTTCTGCTCTGCATCTAGGATCAAATACAAACCCTACCACACGTGGCCTGGGGTGGCCTGCATCACGGCCCGAGCCTGTTCCCCGACCCCCCATCAGGCTGGCTTGGAAGCATCGGCCCCTTCTTGCCTCAGGGCCTTCCTACAGGTTGTTCCTTCTACTTTTACCTCCATTTTTTTGGCTGGCTAAACCTCACTCCCTCAGAAAGGGCTTCCCTGACCCCCAGATCTAAATGAAGTGTGTTATGGTAACGGCTTCCATTTATGCAGTGCTTCTACCACGGGCCAGGCTCAGGGATAAGCACTTGATGTGCACCATCTGGGCAAGGCCTCACAACCACCTGTAAGTTGTATACTACCACTATTAGGATTCCCATTTTCCAGCGGGAGAGACCAAGCCACACAGCAAACAACCGGCAGGGCTGCTCTCGAACTCAGGCGGCCCGGCCCCAGAGCCTGTGCTTAAATCCCCACACCCCACCCGCCCTGCATTTTCTCACACGGCACTGGCAAGCTGGCAAGTCCCCGTACAGCTCTGAGGCCATCTGCTGCGTGCTGGCCCCGAGGAGGCCATGGGAGCAGGCAGGGTTTTCCGATGACCCTTCTAGGTATCTGGATTTGGCACAGTAGCTCATGCCTGAAGAAGGCATTCAGCAACTACCCCCGGAAAGGAGGGAAGGAAGCGGATGGAAATTGTGTGTTCTCAACTAGCCTCATGCCTCCAGGCATTCTGGCAGGCCTTCCCAGCCCCTGGAATGTGGGACACCGAAAGCCTTAGGCTTGGCCGGCATAGAGAAGGGGGTTCATAAACAAGTGTGCCCAACTCCTACCTTCCTTTATGTACTGGGTGAGGGTCTGCGCTCCCTGCCTCCACTAGTCCCTGTGGAAGTCCCGGGGACTTAGGGATAAATTCATTGTCTCACGGGGGTCAGTCACGTGGGCTTCGGTATCTGGGTTGTTCACTCTTACAGGGCACGGCCATAGTTTGGCTTTGGCTAGGATCCCCCGCAAGTGGGCCGCAACCCCTTCCCGGAAGCGGGACAGAAAGCCACGTGCACACACATGCGCATGAAGGAGAGGGTAGGCGCGAGGGCCAAAGGAGCTCCCCTCGAATCACCATTCAACAGCATAGGTGAGTGGGCTTTGTGGAGGCGCACAGTGGGTAGCGTGCCCGGGCTGCTCTCACCGACAGCCGGCGGCACCGACTGCAGGAGCAAGCACAGCCCCTCTGGGCTCAGCTCGCTGAGGGCGGGGCAGGCTGGCTAATTAGGCTTGCCACTGTGAGAGGGACAGCGCCACCGGAACAGCCCGGCCAGGCAGGCCTGTCGGAATGGTCTCGGGGATTTGGGCTTCCACCCAGACTATTTCTGTCTTGGATGGAAGGGCAGGATTACTCTGTGAAACAAGCTTTCCTTCTCTTTGGCTGCTGGGCGCTCCAGGCAGCTTGCCAGGGCGTGCTGTTCTGATCAGGGCACTGGGTCCTGAGGAAATCCGCGAGCGACGCCGAGTCACAAGCTACACAAACTCTGCTTATCTGCAAGAGGCCAAAGTGGAGCTGACTGCCTGCTTTTATGGCAAGGGGGCATTTTTAGGATGCAATCGGCTTGTGTTTGACTTACAAGTGAACAGAAAATCAGAGGGTGGTGAGAAATGGGCACAGGGGAAGCAGTCAAAAAAAGTGGAGAAACCTTTGTTTTTCAACTATTTAGATTATAGGAAAGCAACTTGCTAACAAACCTAGAATTATAGGGGGAGGGAGAGATTAAGTAACACAGAACCCCCATAAAAATCACAGCAGATGAAACTGCACACCTCCTATTTCAGCACTTTAGCATCAATTCAAAGCAGTATAAATATGGCAATTACTCACATAAAGCCTGCTGGTGTAGTCCAGCCGTAACTGCACGTATTAAACTGTTACAGTGATAGATAGAAGTATCTATACTGAAATTAGCTGCCTTCTCTGAAAAGCTGAGTCACAGAGAAATAGTTGACTGGATTTAACAGCTCCAGTCCCACCAAATCTCCTCCACAATAGCTCTAGAAAGTGGCTATGTTGAATATAGATGGAACTATGGAGGCTTTTTGAGGGTAGCTGCCTCCCAAGTGTTAAAAGAACTTGGTAAAATTCTGAGCCTGTTCAGTCTGATGTTACAAAGCTCCCAGTTTCAGCAGCCTGAAACAAAGAAGAAAGAGCTGGGGGGTGCCTGGGTGGCTCAGTCGGTTAAGCATCTGCCTTCAGCTCAGGTCATTATCTCAGGGTCCTGGGATTGAGGCCCGCGTTGGACTCCCTGCTCAGCAGGGAGTCTGCTTCTCCCTCTGCCCCTCCCCACTAATGCTCGCTCTCTCTCAAATAGATATTTTATTTTTTAATGTACTGACAGAGAGAGATACAGCGAGAGAGGAAACACAAGCAGGGGGGAGTGTGAGAGGGAGAAGCAGGCCTTCCACTAAGCAGGCAGCCTGATGTGGGGCTCGATCCCAGGACCCTGGGAGCATGACAGGAGACAAAGGCAGACGCTTAACTGACTGAGCCACCCAGGCGCCCCTCAAATAAATAAATGAATAAATAAAATATTTAAAAAACAAACAACAACGAAGAAAAAAGAGCTGTAATGTGGGTCCTTTCCATTCCGATGGGCTGTGAGTGGCCTCTGCCTAGAGGACTCCAGGACTGTTTCCTCTTATAAAGACAGATTAGTGGTACTTTGAGATTAACACCGGATACAGTATATAAGGTGATCTGGGAAGAAAAAGCATGAGCACAGGGTTCTCCCCACGCTGATGAGAGGCACACTGGCCCAGGGCTGGGCTCTTCCTGTTGCTCCTTCCCAGCCTTGGAGGACAGCTGCCTCCTCAGACCTAGGTGCCCTCAGAGGGGCAGAGGAAGCCTACTGGCAAGATCTTAAACTTAGGAACCCTATGGGAAGGGCAGGGGCAGTGTGGTATAATAGCAAATATAGTTGGTCTTTGTCCGCAGTTCCTGGCACAGAGCTCCTAAAACCCTTGGAATTTCCTTAAATTAAAGATAAGAATGTCTTTTGTTATTCATAATAAGCCCCTTCCAACCATACCTGAGTTTATAATAATGAGGTGACTCGGGGGGGGGGGGGGGGCGGCTAGACAGCTTCAGGGTGGGGATTGGTCACCAAAAAGACCAAGTCTTGATTAAAGGGTTAGAACTTTCAGCTCCCCCGCCCTAAGAGAGGGGCTGGAGGTCGAGCCCAATCACCAACAATCAATGATTTAATCAACTATGCCTAACTAATCGAACCTGCATAACACCCCAACAACAGGATTTGGAGAGCTTCTGGGTTGCGGAACACATCCAGGAGTGGGGAAGGTGGCAGGCTCAGAGAGGGCACATGCCCCATCCCCTGTACCCTGTCTTAGCATCTCTTCCATTTGGCTGTTCTGGAGTTGTATCCCATATAACCAGCTATAAGAGTAAGTATAGCATTGTCCAGAGTTCTGCGAGTCATTCTACCAAACTATTGAATCTGGGGTGAGGTTGAGGGGACCCCTGCCTCTGTGGCCAAATCAGAGAGAAGTGTGGGTAACTTGGGGATCCAATACTTGGAACTGGTGTTTGAAGTGAGGACAGTCTTGGGAGAGTGAGTCTTTAAACCTGTGGAGTCTGACAGTGACCAACTCTGGGTACTCAGTGTCAGAGAGCTGGGGAAGTCCTCACAGATCTGTTGTCAGGAGGAATACAACAGCTCTCGTGCAGTCAGACAGGAAGGAGGACAGTTGATGTGGGCAGCAGGGTCCAATATTAGCTGGCCTGACTCCACGGCTCCAGGAGTTGCTAGGGCACAGTCTCCTTTGGGCTTCAAATTATCCCAGTAAAGGGAGGCAATGGGGCCAAGAGGGTAACGGCTCTGGGTTAGAATTCCAGCCCCATCTTCATCTTTCTGAATCTCATTTCCCTTATCAGAGAATTGGAAATCACGTCCATCTCAGAGGACCGCCATGAGAATGAAACAAGACTCATGGAAGCACTTAGCACTGGGCCTGGTGTTGTGAGCTCCGAACCAGCCCTCAGTACGCATTATCTGCAAGGAAGTGGCTTCCATCTTCATTTTATAGTCAAGGAAATCAAGCCTTAGAAGTTAAGGAACTCGCACAGGGTCCTACCTGCCACACTGCCCACAGATGGCTCCTCCCTGTGAAAGGCTCCGTGCTGCTTGGGAGGGCTGCATGAAGAGTATTTCCCAATTAGATTAAGCAACCTGGAGTTCACCAACAGCTGTAGGAAATCAGCTCAAGTAATACTTTGGCCTTTTGTCCTGCTGTCTCCCATCAGGGCAACGTTATAATTTGCTCTCAGTTATAAAGCTGAAAATTATATGCATATTACTTATTCCAAACACTTAGCAGCCATTTTCCACGTGTAAGTTTGGTGGGGTTTTCTGGAGGGCAGTTCCAGGAAAGACAGGGTTGGTATGTTCTCAAGAACTGGGAAGCACGTATCAAAGTGCTCCCTAAACTGGGAGACTTTCTCACGATCACTGTGAAGACACAACAGAGACAGACGCATGCTAGGCCGTCTCTCTGTGGGGAGGGATAGAACCAATCTACAACATGGAGGTGAGACACCAGAAATAAAGCCAGGAGCTAACTGTACCACATAAAAACACTTTTATTAGCTGCCATTACTGCTCTTTGTCATGTGCATGTGTGATCAGTGACTCTCCACTTGGAAAGGATCCAATGGGAGGGGACAGGCACACAGTAAAGCTGGAGGTGGACTATACCCACTGTGGCCACCGGGGCGCATGGAACCACTGGGAAGTTATGAATCCTGGAGCCCGGTGAAGAGAAAACTATTTGGTCTAGGCTCAACCACTTCACTCCTACTTACCCTTTGAGTCCCACAACTCTACCTCCCCAGCCCTCACAGAGCTCTCTTTTGTCAGCTCTGAGTGGTTTAGGGCCAAATCTTTTTACTTTTATTGGACCATAAACTCCTTGAGGACAAGGGTGTGCCGTCATCCTTGCTTACTCTGGGTCATATGGTAGGTATTCCACAAACACTTGGCTGCATAGCTGTCTTTAACCTCTTGGGAGGAGACGCCCTTCACTTCGCGAACCTAATGAAGAAGGCTGTAGATTCCGGTCTATCCCCAGTGTGCATGCGCAGGCACACACAAGCTCTGCACTGATTTTCAGGGGTTCACAGATCTTCTGAAGCCCAGCCAAAGACCCTAGGTTAAGCATCTCTAAGTAAAAAATACACCTGCCTGCACAGTCCTTCAAGTTATAGACTCCAGGGGTCTGAGAATCTGCTTTTCCCCAAGTTATCTGCTCTAACAGCACTAAGTCCCTCCCACAACAAATATTTCAGCAAACTCCAAAGACAGCCCTTGTGGCAGGAGCATCCTACAGCCTTCAAAGGTGAAACAAAACTTATGCACTACAAGAGCCTGGGCAAGGAAAAAGAAAAGCAAAAATGTAGACTGTAGTCAATAAGAGATCTCCAAGTGATCAAGCCTCAAGAACTCATCTTGCATCTAGTGACTTGATTTCCTTAGCTGACCTAATTTAACCAACTTAGTGCATAGGAGGGAGACATCACTTACTCCTTCGATAAATACCTGAGAACCTAGGCCACGTCGGGTGCCATGCTAGGTGACAGCAAAGAGACAGTTCCCGCCCTTGAGTTCCTCACAGGACATGGGGAAGCGAAGGGGCAGGACGAAGCCCAGTGGCAGCACCGCAACGGGGTTTTGTACCCTTGGCAGAGAACCTACTGCTTCTACTGGGAGTAACACCTCACTTTGCCCCGAGCAGGTGGGAGAGGGGGTATTCAGGGAAGGATTCCCGATGATGCAGAGGACAGAAAGAGAAACAAAGATGGAGGTAATCTCAGAAGCTGGATCCAACCCAGGAATACACGCAGCAGAGAGATCGAATAAGGGCAAGAGTTCAGACACCTAGGGCTTGGACAGAAAACCCACTGCTTCTCTCAGGCGCACGACACCCACAGAAACAATTCATCCAGCAGTTATTTAGCGGGACGGTCAAACTCTCTGTCTTTACACCCTTGTCAGAAGAGTGTTCTCTAACGGGCTGCCTGTTGCTGCTCAGGTAAATGTTCACTTAGAGTCACTGGGACTCCACGGCCGCCTCCGCCCAGCCCCTGCTGGCTCGGCTGGCCGAGCACCCAACACGGGAGCAGCAGCCCCAGGGTGCGAGAGACACAGACAGATCATCGGGCAATGAGGAATCTTTGGCAGGTCTCTTCTCTACAGACCCACCTTCGAATTAGTACCAGCCCAGCCGCTGTGGGCTGAGAAATGTTAAGTACAAACCTGGAATGGAACATCTATCCACCTAACCTCTACGTACTGTTGTTGTTGTTGTTATATCACAGCTTTATCGAGATACAATTACATACCATACAATGCTCCTGTTGAAAGTATATAATTCAATGATTTTTAAGTAAATTTACAGAGTTGTGTAACCATCATCACAATCAATTTTAGAACATTTCCATCAACCCCACAAAGAAACTCCATACCCTTGAAGGCCCTGGTAACCAATAGTCCACTTTCTGTCTTTATAGATTTGCCTATTCTGAACATTTCATATAAACGGAATCCTCAGATATGTGGTCCCTGTGACTGGCTTCTTTGACTTAGCATACTGTTTTCAAGGGTCATCCCTCTTGTAGTATGTACAGATACTCTGTGCCTTTTTATGGCTAATAATCCATTGTATGGAAAGCCCGCATTTTCTTTATCCATTCGTCAACTGGACATTTGGGTGGTTAGCACTCTTTGCCTATAAAGAGTAATGCCGCCTTCTCCGTATTATTTTAAACCCTAAATTCTAAAATGATTTTCAGACATTTCTCCAAACCCAGGAAAGATGTGTTTGAATTCCACTCAGGACACCACGTCTCGCATTAGTTCCGGCAGCCTGATTCACTTGCCCTGATCTGACTCGTAGCCCCTTTCCTTCCAAGCCTGTCTACTTAAATACCCTACCTCTGAAGTTTCACGCATTCCCTGGACTGTTCGCAGCATACCCTCTAGCCCTCACATTAAGAACACACGGAAATCGGTTTCTACTCCGATGTTGCAACCTTGCTCAAGGTTTGTATTCTATGCGTCTTTTTTCTTCTCCTTTTCTGTGCATACAATTCCATCTTTCCACTGAATGGAAATTTTGAGGGAGGAGGTCTTTTGAATGTCTCTATACTAGTCGGTCATTCATAGCCATTTATTAGAGCCCTGTGTCCTTGGTTTGCAGGATACAATGATGAAGACCCAATCCCTTCCTTCAAGGAACTTAGGATCTATTGAGGAAGCAAAACAATCGGAGTTCAGTGTGACTGAGTGGTCACAGAGGACTGCACAGAGCCCTACAGAACATGGGATGGGGTGGGGGGGTCCTGACTCAGGGGGTAGGTCAGAGAAGGACTCCAGGAGGGGACTCTTGAAATGGAACTGCAAGTGAAGGCACTTCGGGTGACAAGTATCACAAAAGCTTAAGGAACTGCACACAGTTCTAATGCGTGTGGCTAAATTTTATCGTCGTGAATGAAAAGAAATAGCCAGAGATGAGGCTAGATGATAGGCAGGGGCTGGATCCTGCTGGCAATAGCATTGAAACTTTATTGTGGCGGTGACGGAGAGCCACTGAAGAATTTTAAACAGGGGAAGGTGTTGCAATCTCATTTGTTATTGACAGACATTTGCAGCAGTCTGGATAAGGGACCAAGAAGGACACAAGCTGAGAAGCATAAAGTCCAGTTACCAAGAGGCCATGCCCATAAATTGGAAAGGCAGACTAAATGCAGAGGCGGGGCCAGATACGGGACCCTGAGGACCGATTAATCAGAGTGACTGAAGACACAGAGGACTCAGAGAGCTTCGTGCTGATAAAGTTCAGCAAATTCTCTCAGATGAAAGCCTTCAAACCCTGCCTTCCCACTAATGATAGCGATGGTTGACAAGCTTTCGCGGGAAAGTCAAAATCCCTTTTCCAAATGAAATCTGAAACTAAACCTTAGAGGGGGAAGGACCCAGGGTCCTGGTGGCCTGCCTTCCCCATCCCCATGCAGAAGCACTTCTTTGGAATCCTAGGGATCCAAGACAGAGTGTCTGGAAAGGCCTGGCCAAGTCCAAATGCTGGAGCCTGACATTCAAAGGACTCTAGGGCAACAGAGCTTTGTGGTTAGCAGCACCTCTCACCTCCAACACCCGAATCTCGTGCAGCCCGCTTCCCCTGCCTGGAAGATTCTTCCCCATCCAGTGTCTGCTACAGAACCCAAGTTACCAGGACACCTGGGTGGCTTAGTCGGTTAAGTGTCTGCCTTGGGCTCAGGTCCTGGGATCGAGCCCTGCATTGGGCTCCCTGCTCAACAAGGAGTCTGCTTCTCCCTCTCCCTCTGCCCCTCCCTCAGCTGTACTCTCTCTCTCAAATAAATAAATAACATCTTAAAAAACAAACAAACCCAGGTTATCTTTCAGGCCCAGCCACCACCCCTGACATGCACCAAGCCAGCTGAAGGGATTGATTTCCTTCCTTTCCTTGTTTCCATCTAACACCTCAGCCTCATGGACACTGGGCAAACTCACTGCTATGAACTATATTCACTGTTAATGTTCTCTTCCATGTAGCTATCTCTCCAAAGGGACCTGGCCTTTGGCTTCCTCAGGATCTCCTCAGCATTAAAAACGCCTTGTACTCAACTGGCCCCAAAGCATTTATAGACTGATAAACTAATTTACTGTGTGCACCCCACCCCATCAACCCAAGAAAGTAAAGACAAACAACTGCAATGACTAAATATGAAAATAGGAAGAGGAAAAAAAATAGCACAATCTTGGATTGAAAGACCATATATTACAAAGATGTTCAACTGCATTTTAAACATAAACCAAATAAAAACCTCAACAGAATGGTTAAAATACACTAAACAAAATAATTTTTTAAAAAAATCCACATAGATATTTTGCAAAAAAAGTAAAATACCCTTGAAAGATCCAGGAGAAAACATCACAGAGGGGCAGGTTGGAAGGTTGCCCAGTGGACCCTGGGGGCTGCTCAGTATATAAGTGAAGCTGGGACTGGGGCTGGAGAAAGATGGAAGGTTTCCAACCAACTACTCCCTTTACTGACTTGGCCTTGACTATAGTCTTTGCTAGACTGAGAGCCCTTCTAGGACAATCTGAACTGTCCTATTCATCTCTGAACCTCCAGCACCTAAGGGAACTGGCACATCACAGGCCTGGATTACTCTTAGGATAGTAAAAACTAAACATTATGAGGCAATAGAATTTACTAGTAAAAAGAGCAATTGGGGGGGCGCTGGGTGGCTCAGTCGTTAAGCGTCTGCCTTCAGCTCAGGTCGTGATCCCAGGGTCCTGGGATCGAGCCCCACATCGGGCTCCCTGCTTCTCCCTCTCCCACTCCCCCCCCCCGCTTGTGTTCCCTCTCTCACTGTGTCTCTCTCTCTCAAATAAATAAATAAAATCTTTAAAAAAAAAAAAAAGAGCAATTGGGGTGGATGGGAAGTGGAATTGAAAAAGACTAATTATACACATTATAAACTAACAACTTAGGAAATATGATTTTGGTAAAAAAATTACATCTGTAAAACAAAATCTTTAAAAAGGCTCGATTTTTAGGATTTAATAGTTGGTAAAGTGATTGACATGAAATATAGGGGAAGGATATCAAAAAATGGTATTATGATAACTGGGTAAAAACATGAAGAGGAAATAAATCCCTTTAAATCCATGCTTTATGTTAGGACAGGCCACCAAAGACTCACCGGGACTGTTCATTTCTGCGTTTTTGAGAATTTTAGTCTCACCACGGGTCCACACTGGCTCGTGCCTATTCTTTCTTCTTAAAGAATTCATATATTGACCTTAAAACCCAAGGTAAAATCTTCTTCCTCTAAGCTCCAACAAGCCACATCAAGCCCTCTGCTGAACTGAAACTGCCCTATCATGCAAATACAATCCTAAATGCAGCCAGCCAGCCAGCTGAGTCAGTTAGAAGTTGAAAATTATTATTATTATTTTTTTTTTTTTTAAGATTTTATTTACTTGAGAGAGAGAGAGCCAGAGAGCACAAGCAGGGGGAGGGGCAGAGGGAGAAGCAGACTCCCCGCTGAGCAGGAAGCCCAATGCGGGACTCGATCCCGGGACCCCGGGATCATGACCTGAGCAGAAGGCAGACGCTTAACCGACTGAGCCACCCAGGCGCCCCTATCACTTCTTTTTTTGTAGTGAGAACAATTAAGGTCTAGTCTCTTTTTTTTTTTTTTTAAGATTTTTTTTTATTTATTTGAGAGCGAGAATGAGAGACAGCACGAGAGGGAGGAGGGTCAGAGGGAGAAGCAGACTCCCTGCCGAGCAGGGAGCCCGATGCAGGACTCGATCCCGGGACCCCGGGATCATGACCTGAGCCGAAGGCAGTCGCTTAACCAACTGAGCCACCCAGGTGCCCCAGAAGTTGAAAATTATTTGTCAGTTTTTCAATGGAGGTTGACCTATGGTATAAAGGAAGACAGAGATGTCACCTGCTCAGGTTCACGAAATAAGTTAGAAATTGAATTTTCAAATTAAAATAATCTCATCTCTGATGATATGGTATGACACAGGGTGACGTCTGGGTAACAGAGTATCACAGCAATCAATCATTATTGAAAGCATACTACCAGGTGACACTCTACTGAATTCCATGTACAGTGGGGGTACAAAAATTAACAGCACCGTCGTGTCTTTTCAGGAGATGGTAACTTAGGGAGACAAGGTAAAGATGTGAAAAGTGAAATCACACTTAATGATAGCAAGGATGGTCAGTCAGCAAGAAGGCAGGATTCATGTTGGGCCTCTGATAACAGATGGATGTGCTGAGGCCGCGGGGAGGACAGCAGGCAGAGGGTAAAGGAAAACAAAAGGGAAGAAAGTGGTGAGGTGGGCTAGGAGCTTGCAGTAAGGTCTGACATGGGAATTCTCTAGTGAGAGACAGCCCACCTACAGAAGGCCCTGTCTGGTTCAAAATAAGGACTTACTTCAACATTATATCTGGAATGTCCCTCCCCCAGCGCTGTATTTACCAGTGTCTCTTTAGAATAGATCAGGAGCTTTCTTTAACACTTCCTCCATGTGTCAGGGATTAGGATTTAAGAGGAGACCAGTCTGGACTTCACACACTTACCTGAAGTTTACACAAATCTCTTGGTATTATCAGGATACGGAACACACCATGCTCATGAGGCTGTCTTACGTTAAGAGGGTTGGCTTTTGTAATTTAGCCATTATTTCTAACTCACGATCAAACAGGGCGTCCATAAAGATGTGCTACCAGTACTAGCAAAGTCAACATTGTATATGCATTACTCAGAATAGACCTTAATCTCTAGTCAAAGGCAACAATTTTTGACCATGGGAAATGTTCAAACATCCAACTATGTTTTGACTCCCAGAAGGTTTCCAGATAGAATCTCCACAGCAAAATAAAGGAATCTTGGATGCCGAAAATCTCCCATCTTGGAGCCACACACCGTGCAAACAATTCCTTGGAATCCACTACTCTACCATCCTCCCAAAGGAGGCCAGGAAGGATAAAACAGAAATCGGTTTCCTTTTTACTTTGAGCAAATAATTTTCCTGAAGAGGATACAATTATGTGAAACAGGGACTGGCCTAAAAACGACCAGGAAGAAGCAGCGGAGAGTATGGATTAGGACACAGTGAGAAGATAAAGTGAGCAGGAGAAACCACGAGTGAGAGGCAGGCTGGCATCACACACAACCCAACTTTCTCGGCAGTCAGCAAACCCTCCTGAGCATGTCTGTCTATCGACGCAGTGCGAGACCCCAGGCTGGGATTTTCCCCAAACACAGTGGTGTGAGCTATCAAACCAGAAACTCCATTTGGCACATCAGCTGCCTCTCAGACACACCGCTATTCTTTAAGGGCCTCAAGGTGAGAGACACGGTCACACATTCACAGCACTTCTGGGTGCCAAGAGCATCACTAGTCCAGTCTTGGCAAGAGAGGCAAGGGCTCTGGCTTCAAGCACAAGGCTCTCAGGAAACCTCAGCTACATATGGTAGGAGAGAAAGGGAATCTTTCAACTCTTGGGGTTTCATCCGTAAAATGAGAGTTGGATTAGATGCTTTAAAAAGCCTTTTATTGAAGTATAATACACATGTGTAAGTTTTTTCTTTTTTTAAAGATCTTATTTTTTTAGTAATCTCTACACCCAACACAGGACTCAAACTTACGACCCTGAGATTAGGGGTCACGTGCTCTATGGGCACCTGGGTGGCTCAGATGGTTAAAGGTCCGGCTCCTGATCTCAGCTCAGGTCTTGATCTTGGGGTCGTGAGTTCAAGCCCCACATTGGGCGCCAGGTTGGGCATGGAGCCTACTTAAAAAAAAGAGAGTTGCATGCTCTACCAACTAAGCCAGCCAGACGCCCCTACATTTGTAAGTTTATAGAGAGAAGTGCACAGTGATGAATTTTCACACAGTGAACACACCCACATAAATAGCACCTAGGTAAAGAATCAGAGCATTCCCAGCATTCCAGAAGCCCCCTTCCAGTCCCTACTGCCCACCAAGGATAACCACTACCCTGATTTCTAATAGCACAGCTAATTTTCTGTTTTCTACTTTATAGAAATAGAATCATACAGTATGCATTCCTTTGTTCCTCTTGTTCAACATATTCACAAGAGTTACTGTATTGCAGAGAGCTGAACTAGATGATTTTTTTTTTTTTAAGATTTTATTTATTTGAGAGAGAGAGAGAACAAGCACAAGTGGTGGGGAAGGAGAGGTGCAGAGGGAGAGGGAGAAGCAGACTCCCTGCTGAGCAGGGAACCCAATCCCAAGACCCTGGAATCATGACCTGAACCACCCAGGTGCCCCTGAACTAGATGATCTTTAAGGCACTTTCTAATTCTAATGTGTTACCATTTAAAACCATGGTGTTGCCTTTATACGCTGCAGATGGGGGTGGCATACTGGACAGCATTTTGGCAATGTCCATCAAAATACAAAACATACACACACGTCAGTCCATTCTGAGGTATTTATTCTACGGACACATCTGCACACACATCTGTGTGCGTAAGTGTATATACACACACCTGTAGACAGCCACTGTAGTACTGTTTATAATACAAGACTGGAAACAATGTCTTTCAATGAGAGACCGAGTAAATAAAATATATAATATGTCCAAACCAAGACACACCATGCAGTGAGCAAGGAGAGGAAAGGGAGAAGGGGAGGAAGGGGAGGAGGAGGAGGAAGTAGAAGTTTACACCTACCTATATGGGAAAATGTCCACAATGTATTTTTAGGTGAGGAAAAAAGCAAGGCATAGAACAGTATGTTTGGTGTTGCTCCCTTTGCGGAAAAACAAGTAGCACATGCTATATATTATGTGTATAAGCAGAGAAAATAAATCTCTGTGAAGGAACAATTCAAACTCCTAACAGCAGATAACTTTGAGGAATGAAAAAGTGACTTTACTTTTTTACTTCAAACAGTTCTATACAGTTTGATTTTTTAAGAAGTAATGTAACACTGGGGCACCTGGTGGCCTGGTCGGTTAAGCATCTGACTCTTGATTTCGGCTCAGGTCATGATCTCAGGGTGGTGAGATCGGGCCCCGAGTTGGGCTGCATGCTCAGCATGGAGTTTGCTTGAGATTTTTTCTCTCCCTCTCCCTCTGCCCGTCCCCACTGCTTGTGCAAGCTCTAAGATAAATAAAATCTTAAAAAAAAAAAAAGTAATGTAACATTTATTGTTAAATTCCTATTCACACAATGCAGCAATGGCACAAATTACACATGGGGAAGCCTGTCAAACTCTCCCTTCTGTCCCAGCACCACCTGGAGAGACACTCCCGAAATCTTTGCTATTTTCAATTTTCTTTCTTTCTCCTTTTTTTAGTCATCTCTACACCCAACACGAGGCTACAACTCATGAGCCCAAGATCAAGAGTCACAGGCTTCTCTGACTGAGGCAGCCAGGCACCCTGACATTTTCCCATCATGTCACAAACACATACATACAGGTTTCTTCTACCTTATGAGTGGGATCATACCACACACTTTATTTTACAACCGCTTTTCTCACTTTACAATAAATTGTGGACATAAGTTCCATATTGGTACATACAGAGAAATCTCATCTTTTTCCCACCTGCCTAGGACTCCAGTAGATGGATGCACTCTTCTCCTCTGTTAACAGACATCCTTGTACATAACTTTGTGGACAAGGGCAAACATTTCCATAGGACAAATTCCCAGAAGGGCCAATGGCTAGGACCAAGGACATAAGAGTTTAAAGTTGTTAACACTTACTGCCAAATATCTTTTTAAATGGCCATATCTATTTAACAGTACACTAATGCACAATTTCTAGACACTGTGCCTTTGATCATTTTTAATAAGGAGTACCCATTTTACAACAAAAATCACAAAAGCTTTATTTTATTATTATTTTTTTAAATGACACAGCCACTTTATTTTATTTATTTGACAGAGAGAGAGACAGCGAGAAAGGGAACACAAGCAGGGGGAGTGGGAGAGGGAGAAGCAGGATCCCCGCTGAGCAGGGAGCCCAATGCGGGGCTCGATCCCAGGACCCCAGGATCATGACCTGAGCCGAAGGCAGTCGCTTAACCAGCTGAGCCACCCAGGCGCCCTTCATCTCCTTTTTAAAGCTTTTGTGATTTCTGGGGCGCCTGGGTGGCTCAGTCGTTAAGCATCTGCCTTTGGCTCAGGTCATGATCCTGGGAGTCCTGGGATCGAGCCCCGCATTGGGCTCCCGGCTGGGAGCCCGCTTCTCCCTCTGACCCCTTCCCCTTTCATGCTGTTTCTTTCTCACTCTCTCTCTCAAATAAATAAAATCTTTAAAAAAATAAAAATAAAAAGGAGATGAAAATCTAAAGACCTAGCAAAAAACCCACTTTTTAAGTTTAACCTATTTTAAAAGCTGGTCTCCTAATTGCCGAATTCATGTAGAAGGCCAAAGAAAGCACCTGATTTATTGCTGTGCGTATATCCTCCACTCACAAAGAATGCTGGCTCTCAACATTCTGGCCAGAAACAATCAAGCCACCATGACGTCTGGTTGTCAAGGTCCACGCTACAACTGGACAAGAGAACTTGCATTACTCATGAATCAGGTTTCTCTGCCATATCAAGATTTCCACTTTAAAATTATTCAGTTGCAGGTTCTGGTTCCCTGCTTCCAGGAAAGGCCGAAAACCTTGTTAGGGCTAGCATTTCAAAGCATCTACAAACAGGGCTGCTATGCTAGTTATCAGAAGGTGGGCAAATTTTTAAGTCAGCAAGCCCCTTGTCTGGATGAGCTAGTCTAATAAACCTCTCATTTTAAAGTTGGGGACACTCAGGCCTTAAGATACAAATAAATAAGATTAAGAGCCTGAGCTCTGGAATTAGATCAACATTTGAAATGAATCTTAACTTACTAGTTAAGCCACTTCTGGGCAAATAATTTAATTTTTCTCAATAACAGCTCATCATTAAAATAGGAAAACAGTAGTTTCTACCCCATAAGACTATAGGGGGATTAAGTAAGATCATGCAGAAAAGAGCAAAGAGATTAGCTCAGAATATTTTCACTCTGCAAGATCACCCAGGAAGTTCTATGCGAAACTGGGCACAGACATTCCACTCTACTGGTGTGCTAAAAGAAAAACGTACAAATCCAAACACTAGAAATTCTAAACGGAACACCTGTCAACTCTGCTGATAAAACTGACAGGTGGCTGAAGTCGTCACTAGTGCTTCTCCTGGGAATGAGAAGAGTGAACTGAACTCCCTTTCCCCCCTGTGGTGGGTGAAGCCATATGACCAGTTCTGACCAATGCCTTATGAGTAGAAGCGAAGTAGGTGAGTAGAAGTGAAGCACTGATAGCTGGAATGAGATCCTCCACAAGTCTTTCCCTCTTGCACCCCGCATCATTCAAGAGGGTGGCTGCTCTATCATCTGGATCCCTGAGTGAGGAAAATGAAGAGCAGAACCTCCAGGACAAATATCATGGATAAGAAAAAAGTCCGCTCCTTTAAGCCACTGAAATTTTTTTTTTAAAAGATTTTATTTATTTATTTGACAGAGAGAGAGATAGCAAGAGAGGGAACACAAGCAGGGGGAGTGGGAGAGGGAGAAGCAGGCTTACCACTGAGCAGGGAGCCCGACGCGGGGCTCGATCCCAGGACCCTGGGATCATGACCCGAGCCGAAGGCAGACGCTTAACGACTGAGCCACCCAGGTGCTCCGAAGCCACTGAAATTTTAATCTGGCTTAACACGGCTGATATTCTGTGGCCACATGCAGAAGAAAACTTCAGCTACAGAAATAATGATAATAATAATTAAGGCTGTGGTGAAAAAGAAAATCTATTCTCTCAAAAGGAACTTTGTTCTCTTTATGTAGACTAAAGAATGAAAACCTATGGGGGTGTCTGGCTGGCTAAGTCAGTGGAGTACGGGACTCTTGATCTTGGGGTCGTGGGTTGGAGCCTCACGTTGGGAGTAGAGTTTAAAGTAAACAAACAAGGGGCACCTGGGTGACTCAGTTGATAGAGGGTCTGACTCTTTTTTTTTTTTTTTAAGATTTTATTTATTTGACAGAGAGACACAGCGAGAAAGGGAACACAAGCAGGGGGCAGTGGGAGAGGGAGAAGCAGGCTTCCCACGGAGCAGGGAGCCCAATGCGGGGCTCGATCCCAGGACCCCGGGATCATGACCTAAGCCAAAGGCAGACACTTAACGACTGAGCCACCCAGGTGCCCATGAGCGTCCGACTCTTGATTGGCTCCAGTTGTGATTTCAGGGTCATGAGATCGAGCCCTGCCTTGGGCTCCACATTCAGTGGGGAGTCTGCTCCTCTCTGTCTCTCTCTCTGCCCCTCCCCTGCTCATACTTGCATGCGCTCTCTCTCAAATAAATAAATAAATCTTTAAAACAAAGGGGGCATTAAAAAAAAAAAAGAAAAGAAAATCTACAAACTTCTCCATACTACAAGACCTGAGGAAGCCACAGGGGTCTGCACGTCTGTTACCTACAAGCTCACAAAGTGCTTCCTGTTCTGGTGATGAGAATGGTTTGCATTTACTCCTGCAGCACAAGCCACCTGGTATTAGAGGAGACACATCTTTCTCAAGTTTCTCAGCAGAGTGATATATACACAAGAAATGGGTACTCAAGGACAAAGATCCAAATGAAATGCTAATAAAATCAGAGGAAGACAGAAATAGCCAGGCTAATGGAAAGAAGTCAGGAAAGGGTCTAAACACATCCCTCTTAGAAAACACTGAAGCCAGTCCCTCAACAAGATCAGGTTACCTTTCAATGACACAAAAGCAGCAATTTCCCAACCAGTGGTAGCGAGGAAGTTCTCATCAGTGGGTAAAAAATAAAGACCATAAAAAATAAGCTTTTCAAAATGCTAAACTGATTTCAGTTAGAAGACTGTATTTCATCATTTTTAAAACGGCAGAAAAAAGACGACTTTACCCCTTTCTCCACTAGAGAATCACACAAAGCAAAGAGGAGAATGAGAAACAGAAACATCACATCTTTGACAAAACTAGAGACATGTGTGACCCCAAACCCCAATATATGGCTAAGAACGCCAAATGCTGTAAAGGTCAGATGAGGGTGTGGGAAAGCAATGAAAGAGAAAGCCTGTTGTTACAGATGTCGGACAAAGCGTGCAAGCCTATTTCTGAAAAAGTAACCCCTTCATTCTAAGGGGGCAAAACCAGCAATCCATTGTTTCAACCAGTGGGAACTGGCTCAGGGACTGGGTGACGGAGGCAGACCCATCTGGCATGAAGACTCGCACACACAGGTCAAACCTACAGGAAGCAGTCTATCAGCGAGGCAGGGCAATGGAGAGACTGCCTGAGGCATCACAACCACCGATTCCAGATGTCTGAGGGCAAGACAGGCAAGTACGCAGTTTACATATAGAATATTTAAAGAAAACTCCAGCTAAGCCAGCCCTTTTCCCTGAAGATTTTCGGGGAGAATTTCTAGATGAAGAATCACTTCATTCAAAGATGAATGACAATCGAAAAAGGATCCAGCACATACTGAACAGTACATTTAAAAATGGTCAAGACAGCAAATTTTATATTATGTGTATTTTACCACAATTAAAAAAAGAAAGTGCCCAAGATCGCCAAGAAGACCGCCAGCAAAAAGGAAGTTACAAGAAAAACTAACTGCAAAGAACATATATCACAAAATGTTGCCATGCAGTAAATAAAAATATATTCCCATGAATTAAAAAAAAAAATGAAAAATGCAATACCCTCTGTGAAAGTGTGTAAAACAGTTAGCTACAAGTACTTAAAAAAGATATGAGACAACAACAGTAGATAAAACATTTACAGGCCAAGCTCAGAGAAGTAGAACAGAAATGTAAATATTTTTCCATTATGGAAATAAAAAACACACGGAAAAGACATTGCTGAAAACCCAGCAAGGGACACATAGAACAGAAGTTAAGATGACTCAAATCCACAGATTAAAAGGGCTCACTATGTTTCAGGAAAAAGTGATTTAGTTCAATTAGTAAGGTATATTCTAATAAACTTACTGAACTTTAAAAAAAAAGTGTTCAGGTAAAACACAGGCTGCCCTTGTATTTCCCCAACGCGCGGTCCACGCTAGAGAAGAGCAGCGCTGTGCCTACAGAGTCATCAACAAAAGAAAGGATAACCCAATTATTTCACATCCAGTAAAAATGCCACTGAATATAAAGACAATAAACATTTCTGAGCATTCAAAAGGAAACAAAAATCTCCATGGAGTAACTGTATTTATGAATACTGATGCAAAAACTATTAGCAAATAGCATTCAGCAGCACATTTAAAAATAATATGCTATGTATGACCAAGTGATCTGTTTTTCCTCACAACACCTCCAACACCAAATGTGTGTGGGTTTTTTTCTCACACCGACCAATTCTCTGGGCACCAGCTGAGTGCCCAATTCACTTCAATTCTGACGCTAACTACCTGGAGTCAGTGCAGACCCCAAAGGTTAAGGGCTCAGTCCCACAAGCCTGGCCTCTGCTTCAGAGGCCAGTCAAGGCCTCGGGCCCTCCTGTACTTCTGACAGCTTATAAACTGCGGGCTCCCACAACACCTTCTGTAGGTTTGATAATTTGCCCGAACAACTCCGAGGACTCAGGAACACCTTTTACTTACTATTACCAGTTTATTATAAAGCCTACAGCTCAGGAATAGCCGAAGGGAAGAGAAGCCAAGGTGTTCGGGAAGACGGATGGAGCTTCCCTGCCTCTCTGAGGGCACCACCCTCCCAACACCTTAACCAGGAAGCTCTCTGAATCCCATCATTTAAGGGTTTTTACAGAGGCTTCATTACATTGGTATTTCTGATTAAATCTAAATCACAGGCCTGCTAGTGAGTGAACTCAGTCTCCAGCTACTTGACCCTCCCCAGGTGGTGGGGATAAGGCTTCAAGTTCCTAGGTCTTTCTGGTGACCAGCCTCCATCTTGAAGCTATCTAGGGACCCCAGTCACCCGTCACCTCATTAACATACAAAAGACATTAATCATTCCCAAATTCCAAAGGTTTTTGGAGCTAAGTGTCAGAAACCAAGGACAAAGACCAAATATCTATTTCCCATTCTATCACAACAAGCATGATTCTAAGGACTGCTGGGGTGGGTCAAAAGTAGAAAATTATTAATTTAATATATTCCTAAATAGACTGAATGGAGAAAAACTATAATGACTGCAACTTCATAACAGCTCAAAGGGCATTTAATATAATCTAACTTACTCCTGATAACAATAAAACCAAAAAATTTTTAGTAAAAAAGGACGGATAAGTAAATCCTTCAAAATGAAAAATATATATATATTTATCGTAGAGGCCGCTTTTAATTAACCAACTTGAACAATGGAAAATGGAGTAAGATAGAAGACCCCCAGGGAGCCCCAAACCGCTGGCTAAATACAAACAGGCCCATTAGGCAACCCACCTCAAAATTTCCATAAGCCCTAACTGACCAATGGGTTACTTACACCTGGATACAAGTACCAAAAAAGGAAAATTCTACATGTTCCCATACTTCCTCACTTTCCCCTTTTACAGCCTCCCCACCCCACTGCCTCAGAGCAGACAGTCTCTCCCTTGCGGTGTATTCAATAAACTTTTATCTCCCTTTGCTCTGCTCAGGTGAATTCTTTCACTGCCTGCGCCACTGCTGGCCCCCACTCAATCAGGTCGCCCCACATTTATCTCATCCTAAAAGTCAACAAGAAACAAGGTAAGAATATGCACCATTACTAGTATTATTTAATATTGTCCTGGAGGTACTACTGGTCAATATTATTAGTCCAGAGGAAAAAAAAATCAGAGGAATAAATACAGGGGAAAGGAGTAAATGATAATTATTTACAGATATTATAAATTATTTACCAGAAAAAAACCCAGGAAGTTCTGTATCTTGATGTGATTATCGTTACATAACTATATACATTTGTCAAAGTTCACTGAGTCACGCTTAAAATTGGTGAGTTTTATTGTATGTAAATTATATTTCAATAAAGCAGACTGAATAATTTGAAATTATTACAAGCAATAAAAAGTTCGGTAAGGAGTTTGGGTACAAAGTTAGTATGCAGAAATAAAAACCTTCATCTATATATCAACACCCACCTATTTAGTTCCTTTTTAAACATGCATCCAAAAAGAAATGTGCAAGAACTATATGAAGCAAACTTTAAAATAAGACTGAGGAACACAAAAGACAACATAACCCAAAGCTATCAACAGTTAATGTAAGGGAAGCCTGGCTGGCTAGTCGGTTAAGCATCTGCCTTCAGCTCAGGTCATGATCCCAGGGTCTTGGGATGGAGCCCCGTGTGGTGCTCTACACTCAGCGGGAAGCCTGCTTCTCCCTCTCCCTGCCGCTCCCCCTGCTTGTGCATGCTCGCTCGCGTTCTATCAAATAAATAAATAAAATCTTTTTAAAAAATTTTTAAAAAATAGTTAATGTATGATCTAATAAGATCCCAATAGGATTACAAAAGGTTTATTTTTAAAACTAAACAAATAGGTTCTAAAGTTCACATGGAAAGATAAACAAAAGCAAGAAAAGCCAAGAAAACCCCAAAGTGGCTACCTATAAAACTACAGTAAATAAAATAATGTAGTTCTGGCACATGGACTGGATGAGTAACTAGCTAGCTAGGTCAATGAGATGAGAGGGTTCAGAAAGACACCCCAATAAATTGAAGAATTTGGTATATACTACAAGTGGTTTTCAAATCAGTGGCAGGAAGACAGATGACGCATGATGCAATCAACAATGCTGTCCCAACTGAAATAATGTTGCATCTTCCACAAAATAAATTTTAGATAAAAATAAAACCATAAAATACTAGGAAAAAATGATGGCAGACTTTCGAAAATAATCCTGATTGGAATAACCCTTCCTAAATATATCAAAAGCCCAGAGGCCAAAAGAAACAAGGGAAAATTCATCTGTAAAACAAACATAGGAATATTCTTTAAGGAAGAAACATTAGGAATATATTTTATAGGGAAGAAACATTATAGTCAAGTGAGGAACAAGGACACCTGTAACTTACATACAGAGAAAGGGAGTACTCTGGGCAGAAGGCTAAGAGGGGGACTTGCTTTTTCAATGCATACTGTCCTGCATTTCATACCAAACACATGATAAAAAAAATTAATAGTGGACGAGTTCGTATTCTGAAATCATCTTTTCTGCTACTTTGGGGTTGATAAAGTATTCTCACTTTTGTGAAATAATTGTCTAATAGATAGGATGCGTTTTTTTTTTTTTTTAAGTTTTTAAATTCCAGTTAGTTAACATACAGAGTAAACACGTGATTTGTCTAATAGATAGTTTACAAGATTTAATGTCTTTGCCTGGCAGAACAGAAAATGCTTGGTAACCCTGTATCACCCCCAAAATGCTGAGGGTGACCGTACTGGCCCACTAAATCAAAACGTCTGGGAGCCACTGTAGTACAGATAATGATTATATTGCCAACCTCTTCACAGGCAAGATATGCAAGAAATAAGAGCAAAGCTGTGGTAATACAGCTCCTTACTTGGGAAAGCATGGCTGCCAGTCACCTCTAATCTTCACAGCATTATTAGAGGGTCTAACTCACAGGGCTGTTGTAACGGCTGGATGAGCTACAGTACCTAGCACATACCTATTCAAGGACAGATGAAGGCCTTACTTCTCAGATTAGGAGACCAACACACCTCAAGACAAGAACAGCCGCAAAGTTTGTTTTTTTTTTTTTAAAGATTTTATTTATTTATTTGACAGAGAGAGAGACAGCGAGAGCAGGAACACAAGCAGGGGGAGTGGGAGAGGGAGAAGCAGGCTTCCTGCCGAGCAGGGAGCCCGATGTGGGACTCGATCCCAGGACCCTGGGATCATGACCTGAGCCGAAGGCAGACGCTTAACGACTGAGCCACCCAGGCGCCCAGCCGCAAAGTTTTATAATTTACAAACATGTCCATGTGTCTCTCTCCCTCTTTTTTTAACGTAGCCTCCACGCCAACATGGGGCTGGAACTCACAACCCCGAGGTCAAGAGTCACATGCTCTATCTACTCAGCCAGCCAGGCACCCCTCCATGTGTCTCTCTTGATCTTCGATATCACCCATCATGGAGCATAGGTAAAGCAGACATCAGCTCCACTCTGCATTGAAGAATTAAGGATAAGAGAGATGAAAGGACTCTAGTGCTCTCCCCTGGGTTCTCATAGTCTTTTGTACACAGACATGTCCCTCCTCCTATACCTATTTGCCCATTCTCACTTCTTAACTCCTAAGGGCAGGGACCATGTCCTATTCACTGACTTCTGGACTACTGAAGAGTCTCACTAATTGCCTGAATGAGTGAACGACAGATCAGAACTAAAAGTCAGATGTTCTGATACCTGCATCAGTCACCTTGCCACTGTACCAAAATGGTTACTATGCCCAACTTCCCAAATCTGAAGAAACTGAGAAAGCCTATTTGGATGAATAAATCATCTAAGCCATATATTTATTAGTTTAAATCAGACTTAAAAAAAAAAAAAGATGAGGGACAGTACCATCTGAACAACCGTATTAGAAGGTCTGCTTTTTTTTTTTTTTTTTAAAGATTTTATTTCTTTAATTTGACAGAGAGACACAGCGAGAGAGGGAACACAAGCAGGGGGAGCGGGAGAGAGAGGAGGAGGCTCCCCGCTGAGCAGGGAGTCTGCTTCTCCCTCTGACCCTCCCCCTTCTCATGCTCTCTCTATCTCATTCTCTCTCTCAAATAAATAAACAAAATCTTTAAAAAAAAAAAGAAGAGCTAAAAATCTCCCTGTCGTTAGTATGTTGAGAGTGATCTACAAGTACTATATTTACCAAATGTGTAGAAATAGCTGGTCAAACCTAGAAGGACATGTGGACATATTAAAATACTGTTTTTATCATCAACCCCACCTAGTAGACTAGGAAGCGAGGCTCAGATAGGGTAAGTAACTTGCCCCAAATCGCAGAGCTAATGAGGTGACAGAACCAGGCCTGGCACCCAAGCAGAACAATTCCGGTGGGTTGTTCTTGACTGTTCTGCTGTATTCTCTCTCTTGTTAAATGATGGTTATAACTGGGTGGCAGCATTAAGGCTCATTTTTACTTTCTTCTTCAGATCTTTCAAGAACAGAAGTCTGACAGTAATATAGCAATTTCCATTTTATAAAAAAGATAGCCATTTTCTTTTTCAGATGGTTTAAGGGGTTCTCCCCCTGTAATCTTGGTTGTATTATTTAAATGATGCATAAGTTTTTCCCTTCCAAGATCATACAGAAGATAAAGCTTCCTTACCTAAAATACAGGAAATGTGAAATAGAGATGTTCAGATTAGGAAGATATTGTTGACCTTACATAAATGCTGCCAAGAAGGCTGCTGAAAGGCTAGCTGTGTGTGGGCAAGGGCCGACTCCTCTGGGGCTCCACCCTCCCAGCAAGGATGAAATGAAGTCACGCTTACAAAGAGCTCAGGACTGGGCCTCCGAAATGTTAATTATCTTCATCATGATTGTTGTTAAAACTGCTACTACCACATTCCTGCCATCAGATGACGTGCATCTCAGCCCATTTCCATGTTTTCCAAACCAGGCTGACTTTTCATTAATACCTTACTTACTGTGCTGCCCATGACCCTTCCCCCAACGTTGGTTTGCATGGATAAGGGCAGCTGAGAACCAAGGGGCTTCTTAGAATCAAGAATTGTTTTATTTAGTTCAGTTCAGGCCAGGTATTTTCAGCCTTATTTTTCCTCATCTAGTCTTAGTGATATTAAAACAAAACAACAACAAATACATAACCTACATTTTCAAGACTCAGAAGAATTTTGCATTTACCCAGATTTGGGTTCCTTTACTTGCTTTATGGGTTACAGAGGAGTACACACTCTCTGCCTAGGAAGTGAAATACTTCATTCTAGATTAAGTTTCTACAAAAACACTCTCTTGCTGCCACAGCCCAAATGCTGGCTCCTGACAACCACAACAGAAGAAAGAGTTTTCTGTTGTGGCTTTTCAAACACGAAAAAACAGATCACAAAACAGAAACACTAGTTGTAGCTGCAGTTATCAGGAGCTCTGGACTACGTATTAGAAAGGTCTTGTTTCAACCAAATTGCAGCTTACGTGAAAAGATAAATTGTGTGAGTTTGTTTTTCTTCAAACTGCTGGGAGGCCACCAAATTCAAACAGCCAAAGGATTCCAGCCAGGAGTGAAAGAAGGCAAACAGGGATGAAATCATACGGCCTTTACACCATCTCTGTTTGAAAAAGTGGGATTCAATTGCCTGATACCCAAGTCAGCTTACATTTCAAACAAACAAACCACCTGAGAGCCAGGCCCTACACAAAAGAGCAAGCTTATCTTTTCAGACCAGGATTCTCAAGTGGCATTCTTCCACATCTCCTTCTACCAGTCTTAGGCCTCCTGACTTTCTCTGTTGCCTCAATTCCCATTCTTACTGACCCAGTTGCTCTCTTCTGGCCAAGCGAACACAAAGATCCCTGACTGAGGTCGCTGGAGAGCAAGGCCCCACGGGAATGCATAAACCAAGAAAGAATTGGCCCCTAATTCAAGGATCTTAGGAGTTCTGATGCCTCTGTCAATTGCCCGGCCATCTATATTCATCTGCTCAGGCTGCCATGACAAAATACCAGAGACTAGAGGGCTTAAACAACAGAAATATATTTTCTCACGGTTCTGGAGGCTGGGAAGTCCAAGATGATCAAATTACTGGCCAATTCGGTTTCTGGGGAGACCTCTCTCGTGTCTCTTCTTAGAAGGATACGAATCCTATCAGATCAAGGGTCCCACCCTTACGGCCTTATTAACCTTAATACAAGGCAAAATGTGCTGTAAAAGAGGCAGCTCTAAAGTGTGAAGACTTTGGAAAGAGTGGGGATTTGTCAGGTGCAGGGGTTGGGGGGACATGTGAGCAAAGACATGGAGGCACAAAACTGGAAAATGTGAAGAAAGAGGAGGTTGGCAAGGCAAGCCAGGCTCGGCGGCTGCCCCATCTGCTTACCGTTTCTTGCATTCTCCCAGTTCTGGCTCTAACCCAGGCTCTCCCCCCGCCCCCCTACCCATGCTGAGTTATACCCCTCCATCCTTTCAGGTCTAAACTAAGGATCTAGGTCAACCCACGCCAGCAATACAGGGGACTGGTTACATATCCAGAGAAAGGAAGCACAGAATGCAGGAAGATCTGCAGAAACACAAGGAGATCAAGAGCATTCAAGTCCCCAAGGGTCAGGACTGTTCTCTACATAGTGGCCAGAGTTATTTTATTGAGCAAAAGCCAAATACGGTCCCTCCACTTAAAACCCTCCATCAACTTCTTACCTCACTCAGTAAAAGCCAAGGCCCTTACCAGGAATGTTCTACTCTTAGGAATTTCATACTGGCTCTTCTCTCTGTCTGGAAGGTTCTTCCCCAGGTAATGGCATGGTTCCCTCCCTCATTTCCACCAGGCTCTCATCATAAGACACTCTCCCCCAGCTCCCCGTATCTAAAATTTTTAACACTTACTCCAGACATTTCACATCCCACTTTCCTGCTTCATTTTTATCCTCTCGAGCACTAATCATCAAGATTTATATATATTTTATTTGTTATTGTCTGTCTCCCCCACTAGATTAAAATGTCTGCTGCATAAGAGCAAGGATTTTTATCTGTTTTGTCCAATACCGTATCCTCAGCATCTCAAACAGTGCATGGCACATAGTATGTAAGTGCTGGATGAGTGAAATAAGAACAGGATTCTTACGATTCTAGGTACTCTGGGTCCCTGGAACTCTGGAACCAGGCAGAGAAATCAATGCACAGGGGACTACCTACCTCAAGAGTGAGGTAAAACGGAGGTGAGGATAGCTCTGTGGAAAAGAAGATTCCCAAGCCTTTACTACAGGTCAAGTAAGCATGGGGGGGGGGGGGATCTAAAACAACAGGCTGCCCTGAGGAATGAACATCTAAACTGGGATTCAAAAGCAGCCCATGAAATAATCAGAGGACAAGCAAGAAGTCAGCACTGACAATTTCACAAGAACAAGGGCTCCCCTTGCTAAGTGTTTACTATGTGCCAGGCCAAGCAGCTGATATGCACGATTCCATTTAATCCTCACAATCCTAAAAAGGTAGGTATTAACCATTAGCTGCATTTTACACAGGAAGCACACAACTCAGAGGCTAAGGCAAGTTGAGCTAAGAGAAGGAGCAGAGCTGGAATTTTAAACCGAGTGTGATGGGTTCCAAAGTCCATGCTTGACCCGCTCTGCTCTCTGGCCCTCAGGATCTCAGAAGGGAGAGTGAGTCACTGGGCTGTACTCCCTAAGGGAGAAGCCTGGACCAGACCTTGATGGTGAAGGGCACAAGGCCCAGCGGGCAGCAGGGGCCTGGCAAATGAGGGCTCCCACAAGGTTCGAGGCCTCCCTAGAGTGGAAGGTGCACCTAGGTGCCCCTTCGACCGTATCAACAGTGGCACTAGAAGCAGCTGCAGCAGCTAAGGCTACTTATCCCTGATGACCCACCAGGTACCCTCATAAGATCTTTAACATACTGAACCATCTCCATGACTCAAAGTATTACCATCCCCATTTTACACTCAAGGAAATGGAGTCACTGTCCAGGTTAAACATTTGCTCACAAGGAGCAGAGTGGAGATTTGAATTCAGGCACTTTGCTCCAGGTTCATCCTGTACAGATTTATTCAGGAGCAAGACAAAACGGGGAAAAAGGCTACCAAAACCTACAATGACATGTACATGGCACGTGCGCTCACGGTCCCCCCTGGGGCGTGTGGCAGAAGTCCTCACTTGGCTTCTCTGCTGCCCATCCCACAGTTACTCCTAACAGATGCACTCTGTGCTCTCCCCATCTCCACCTCCTGCCTTAATCTGCCCTGATGTGTTTGTTGCCAGGCTGTCTCCCAAAGGCCTCTGATCTAATGGCAAGCATTTCTCCCTAAAGATGCTACCCTCAATTAGTGGTGAAATTTAAATCTGCCACACAGAAAGCACTCTGCTCATTTATGCAGGCAAATGAGCTAAATCAGGAGGAAGGTCACAGCTCTAAGTATCTGTCAAAGATCATTTTTAGAGAGGGCTTCCATTTGCACAGCGGAGATGAGCGCCACCTCTGACCTGCGAACGATGCAGACAAGCTGAATTACAGCCACAGCCCTCAAGCCATGGCTATGGGGCTCGGCACTCACCCTCAGACACCCCAGCTTCTGAAGCCTCACCCTTCCTCCCCTCACAAACTGCCCCCAGGGCTGAACCTTTCATTTTGGAGTCTCACCGGTGAGTATCAATAAGAACACCTACTTATCTGTGTGGCAAAATAGCCAAAATCAAATCGGAGAGCAATGCTTTACAATGGGCTGGCATGTAAACACCATGGAGTTATCACGATCTGTGCTAACCACAGTCTCAACTCAAAACCACAGACAGAACCCCAGGAAAGAAAACAGTTATATCACAAGGTACTGGAAGAATTCAAGATTCTTTCAAGCCAGGCACACTTTGCAAACAGGGATGATCCAGCTGCTAAAAGAATATGTGAGACAGCTCTGAGTACCCATACACGCCCTTGCCAGAACCACCCCTTTCTCCTTAAAAGACATGAAACACAAAGCCATGAACAGGTAGCAAAGAGAACCCTTACTGCTTTAGCTCACAGCTTCACAGATGATTATCCCTTCAGGGACTGATAGGTCTTTTAAACTGTCATGTTCAACATGCTAAAATTAATTATTAAAAGCTGCCTCACTCTTGGGTATATACTCGAAGCACACGAGTGCACACATATGCACCAAAATTCATGTACAAGAATGTTCACAGCAGTGCCCCAAACTGGAAAGTACCCAAATATCCAGAAGAGCAGAATGAATAAATAGTGGATTATTCATATGACGGAAGAGTATACAGCAAGGAGAACGATCTCCAATCACATGGGTGAATTTATGGATTCAACCGTGGGATGGATGAACCTCACAGACATCATGTTGAGTGAAAGAGGCCAGAAACAAAACTGCGCATTTGGTATGAGTCCACTTTTCAAGCATAAAAAGACAAAATTACTCTATACTGTTAGAAGCCAGGATAGTGGTGATCCCTGGTAAAAAGGTTTCTGGGGGGAACCACTCATCTTCTGTTTCCTACACTGGTCACACAGTTGTGTTCAGTTTGTGGCTGTTCACTGAGCTATACTTTAATGATGGGTGTACTTTTCTTTAATGGATGCTATACTTCAATGAGAAGTTTTAAAAAAACTGCCTCTAGACGCTGTCCAATCTCATCCATTACTGTTTTGGGGAGATGTCCTGTTTGGATTTCTACAACCACAGCAAGTCAGTGACAGGAGCCACCAAAATAATGGCTGACATCAACTGAATGATCACTGTGTACCAGGCATTATGTGAGAACACTACAAACAGGAGTGCATTTAATTCTCAAAAACTCTCTCTGAAGGAACTACTATTTTTATTCCCAATTTGAAAGATAGAAAAACAAGGCTTAGCCAGTTCAAGCTGAAGGCCAGCTATTACCTACAAAAGTGAGGATGCCAGGGGTGACACCAAAGCTTAGGGTCCTACCACTGGGCTATCTGAATGGGAAATGTGTTTATGTTATAAACGCGGAAGTTACAGTAGGCCCTCAAACTGTTCTCTTTTTCGTGCCATTGACCTTTTTGATTGAGTCCAGGCCAGTTGTCTTCCAAATCCACATTCTGGATTTGTCTAATTGTTTCTTCATGGTAAGATTCAGATTACATATTTTCAGCAAAGAGACACACAAGGTTTGGTTGAATTAACAGTAGGGGTGCCAGGTCCGGTCACCTTGTTAAGGTAGTAACCCCCAGATCTCTTCATTATAAAGGTACATTTCCCCTTGGTAATTAATGTGTCGGGTGATATTTTGAGACTATGTAAGTATCAAGTTCCTTCAGAACTGTTGTTCCCCAGTGATTTTATTTTTAAGTTTTAAAAAATTAACTATTGAGGTATAATTTATATACGATAAACTCTATCCATTTAAAGGGTACAATTTGATCGTTTTGAATATGCATACATGAGCGAAATCATCACCACAACCAAGATATAGAGTATTTCTATCATCCCCAAGTTTTTCCCATGTCCCCTTGCAATCAGTTCTTCTTGCCACTCCTTGCTCTCAGGCAACCACCGATCTGCCTGCTATCACTATAGATTAGTTTGCATTTACAGAGCTTTATATAAATGGAATCAGAACTTGCAGTCTTCTGTGTCTGCCTGAATCATTCTCAGCATATAATGCTTTTAAGATCTAACCATGCTGCTGTGTGTAGCTGTAATTCTTCCTTTTGGCCCCTGAGTAGTATTCCAGTAGATGGATGGACCAGTTTGTTTATTCACCTGTTGATGGACACTGGGTGGTTTCCAGTTTGGGGCTCTCATGAACAAAGCTGCTAGAAACAGCTGAGTACAAGTCTTTGTGTGAATATGTTTTGTTTTCCTTTCTCTTGGGCAAATACCTAGGAGTAGGATGGTGAGTGTACATTTAGCTTTTAATAAACTGCCAAAGAGTTTTCCAAAGGGTAGTCTACGCTTTTATATTCTCATCAGCAGTGTATGAGGGTTCTAACCGCTCCATATCCTTACTTGGTCCTGTTACTCATTAAATTCCCCAGTGATTTTAAAATCCAATAATGTTCCTTGCCTGAATTAATTATTCATTTGTGTGATTATGTCTAACTCTCCCACCCTTGGACATCATGGGGGATACTTTAGTTCAACCCAGTTCCTAGCATACAGGAGGGGCTTCATTAATATAAAGTCAGTAAATACCTGTTGAATGAATGAAATCTGCAGACCTCCCCCAACCCCAACAAAAAGACAGTAAGCTAAAAATTTTTAGACCTACTAATGACTTATCAAGAAGTTTCTATCTTTCTATAACCACTTGGTATTGTATCCTGCATTCTCCTACTAAACCAAAGAGGTCAAGCTTGACCTGATTCTGCTGCCCATCGAGGAGCAGTGCCCCAGAAGGCAAATAAAGAGGCCCCTCTTGCATTACACAGCCTGTGAAGTGCAAGCACTGAAACCCTAAGGCTCTGTTCTGTGGCTCAATTCCAGGCTCTGCAGGAAAGGGGTTTGAAAATAAATATGATGTTAACTAACTAGAATTTCAATAAAGATTTGAAAAGAAAAAAATAAGAAATATGAGTTTCAGCTGCAATATCGTGCCCAGGTAGGTGCTGCCTTGAAAAGCAGCACCCCAGTCCTGTCACCAGGTAAGAGTCCTTCCAAGAGAGTAGTGGAAGAGATTGTTAAGGCTGCCACCTTCTCTCCAGCCAGGCTAGCTCTGCACTTTATTGACACTGGCGTCTCCCTACGGTTGATAAAAGATATTGACCCCTCCCAAGGGCCAGCTTCCTGCCGCATCTGGGTTCTTGGAGCAACAAAACAATCTCTTGTGAAATGAGGTCACATATGCCAAGTGCCCAGTACAATGCCTGGATCATAGCAAGCACTCAATAAATGTGTCAGGAATAGAGAATGGGGAGAGTTAATGTGATGGCAGACCATCTTTGACATTATTATTTTAAACAGCTGCCAGGCTTCCTTGACTGCAGGGACCTTCTCGTTCCACGGGGACACACTGAAATTAAGCTGCACTAACAAAACCATGGCCTACCAGATATTAATACGATATTTTCTGAATGCATTATAATTCAAGACGTAGAAGAGGGGCCTTCTGCCCACATGAAACTGCTTCTCCCTGGGAACAATTTTTTTTCTCAGCCCTCTGTGGCTCTTGCTAGTGGAATTGGTCACCTCTTAGTAAGCAAAGTAATTAAGAAAAGGACTATTAGATGGGAAATCATTTTTGCTACTGCCACCCCGCCCGCTCCCACTGCCAAAAGAAAAAGGTTAAAGATCACAGAAAGAGGGGCCAAGCAGGTTTAGTCTCACATATTATTCAGAAAAAATCATTCCTAGAGAATGGTATTTTTAGTTCATGACTGACAAGCGAGGCCACGGGCCTGGGGAATACATGCAGCAGTGCCCAGATGAGCCGGGCATGAGGCGTTCAGCCTCCAGGATACTGGACCTCCCGGGATGGGGGGCAGTGACACTTGGAAGCTCCCTCAGGGGGTTTCTATGCTGTAGAACATGGATGTTTCTCCCTTCCCACACTCTGGCTCAAAACTGGGCCAGAAAATGGAAAAATGTTCCATGCTCATGGACTGGAAGAACAAATATTGTGAAAATGTCTATGCTACCTAGAGCAATCTATACATTACCATCAACTTTTTTCAAAGAAATGGAACAAATAATCCTAAAATTTGTATGGAACCAGAAAAGACCCCGAATAGCCAAAGGAATGTTGAAAAAAGAAAAGCAGGGCGCCTGGGTGGCTCAGTTGGTTAAGCGACTGCCTTTGGCTCAGGTCATGATCCTGGAGTCCCGGGATCGAGTCCCACATCGGGCTCCCTGCTCAGCAGGGGGTCTGCTTCTCCCTCTGCCCTCTTCCCTCTCGTGCTCTCTCTCTCATTCTCTCTCTCTCAAATAAATAAATAAAATCTTTTAAAAAAAGAAAAAAAAAGAAAAAAGAAAAGCAAAGCTGGTGGCATCACAATTCTGGACTTCAAGCTCTATTACAAAGCTGTCATCATCAAGACAGTATGGTACTGGCACAAAAACAGACACATAGATCAATGGAACAGAATAGAGAATCCAGAAATGGACCCTCAACTTTATGGTCAACTAATCTTCGACAAAGCAGGAAAGAATGTCCAGTGGAAAAAAAGACAGTCTCTTCAACAAATGGTGTTGGTAAAATTGGACAGCTCCATGCAGAAGAATGAAACTGGACCATTTCCTTACACCACACACAAAAATAGACTCAATATGGATGAAAGACCTAAATGTGACACAGGAATCCATCAAAATCCTTGAGGAGCAACCTCTTCAACCTCAGCCACAGCAACTTCTTCCTAGAAACATCCCAAAGGCAAGGGGAGCAAGGGCAAAAATGAACTATTGGGACTTCATCAAGATAAAAAGCTTTCGCACAGCAAAGGAAACAGTCAACAAAACCAAAAGACAACCGACAGAATGGGAGAAGATATTTGCAAATGATATATCAGATAAAGGGCTAGTATCCAAAATCTATAAAGAACTTATCAAACTCAACACCCAAAGAACAAATAATCCAATCAAGAAATAGGCAGAAGACATGAACAGACATTTCTGCAAAGAAGACATCCAAATGGCCAACAGACACATGAAAAAGTGCTCAACATCACTTGGAATCAGGGAAATACAAATCAAAACCTCAATGAGATACCACCTCACACCAGTCAGAATGGCTAAAATTAGCAAGTCAGGAAACGACAGATGTTGGTGAGGATGCAAAGAAAGGTGGGAATGCAAGCTTGTGCAGCCACTCTGGAAAACAGTATGGACGTTCTTCAAAAAGTTGAAAATAGAGCTACCCTATGACCCAGCAATTGCACTACTGGCTAATTACTCCAAAGATACAAATGTAGTGACCCGAAGGGGCACCTGCACCCCAATTTTTATAGCGGCAATGTCCACAATAGCCAAACTATGCAAAGAGCCTAGATGTCCATCAGCAGATGAATGGATAAAGAAGATGTGGTGTGTATACATATATATATGTACACACACACACACACACACACACACACACACACACACTGGAATATTATGCAGCCATCAAAAAAATGAAATCTTGCCATTTGCAACGACATGGATGGAACCAGAGGGTATTATGCTAAGTGAAATAAGTCAATCAGAGAAAGACAATTATCATATGATCTCACTGATATGAGGAATTTGATAAAGACAGAGGATCATAGGGAAAGGGAGGGAAAAATGAAACAAGACGAAACCAGAGAGGGAGACAAACCATAAGAGACTCTTAATCAAACAAATTAAGCAAACAAACTGAGGGTTGCTGGAGTGGGGGCGGGGGGGCAGGGGGGATGGGGTGGCTGGGTGATGGACATTGGGGAGGGTATGTGCTATGGTGAGCGCTGTGAATTGTGTAAGACGATGAATCACAGACCTGTACCCCTGAAACAAATAATACATATGTTAATAAAAATAAAATAAAATAAAGCTTAACAGAAATTTTTAAAAAATTGGGATTTAAAACCGTTTTGTGACCACAGTGAGGTGTAAAGATAGCATACTAGGATACAGGAGGACTGTGAGTGGGCTCTAAAAGTTAAGTCCTCCAGGGGTGCCTGGGGGGCTCAGTCGTTAAGCGTCTGCCTTCAGCTCAGGTCATGGTCCCAGGGTCCTGGGATCGAGCCCCGCATCGGACTCCCTGCTCTGCAGGAAGCCTGTTTCTCCCTCTCTCCCACTCCCCCTGCTTGTGTCTCTTTGTGTCAAATAAATAAAATCTAAAAAAAATAAAAGTGAGTCCTCCAGCGAGATGAACTCTGGCCAGGACTGAATATTCCTACTTCCTGCCATGCATCGGAGAGCAGCTTGGCCAATGTTCTCTTTTCACTCAGGAGTCACACTACTATAGAAGGGAGTCAGGGGCTCCACTGCCCTGACAATATTCCATGTGGAGGAAAACTGGGGGAAGAAAGTGTTCTAGCCAGAAATATAAAGTCAGTCTGACCTCCGGCGGTAACCCCAGAGCAGCTGCAGAAGATCCATGCTCCCTTCCAGCCTGATCACGGAACTAGAGCAGAAAGTGAAAAGCTGTGATCCTATCAGCACAGCAAGCACAGAGGCGCTCTCTGAGCCTGGGCTGGGCTCAAAGCATCTGCAAATCAATCCAAAAGCTGTTCTACCTACTGGCCATTTCTTGAACACGTTCCAATTTTAGGAAATATGAAACGAGGGTAGTGAACTGGTCAGAAAGCTCAGGAAAAAAGACAGATGCAATCCAAAACCAATCTCCGCCTGTAACGTTAGCAGAAGCCATAACAATATGGGGCTCTGGAGAGCTCCAACAGGGTCCTGGTGACTGCAGGAGCAGCAAATTTTGAGGGGAGAAGGCAGTGATCCTTTCCTTCTGGTCTGTGTCTAGGAGGAGCTGGCAATTTACTCACCAAGTATGAGGAGGAAACAAGGCAGTCACGGGTGTCTGCCACAGGCAACCCCCGGCAGGCAACCCCCGGAATGTCGGGCTGCCGGTAAACAAAGCTTCTCTCCCACCCCCAATCCCTGCCGCCCCAACTCCTGCCCACCCTCTTCTCAGGTCTAAGATTAAAATGCAGTTGGTCTGGGGGCGCCTGGGTGGCTCAGTCGTTAAGCGTCTGCCTTCGGCTCAGGTCATGATCCCAGGGTCCTGGGATCGAGCCCCGCATCGGGCTCCCTGCTCAGCGGGAAGCCTGCTTCTCCCTCTCCCACTCCCCCTGCTTGTGCTCCCTCTCTCGCTATCTCTCTCTCTGTCAAATAAATAAATAAAATATTTAAAAAAAAATGCAGTTGGCCTGGCGATGGAATTATAAAGATGATGCCCAAGGTATATACAGTGTAAAATTAAAACAAAATACAAGCTTCAGAACGGTATGCACATGATCTCCTGTTTTTAAGCGTTTGGGGGAGGGTAATATTAGCAGAAAACATAATTCAACTACTCAGATTACTTCCAGAGATAGGGATTAAAGGACTGTCACTTTGTTATATATCTGTATTTATAATAATTTTTTACTGTGAGCAAGTTTATGACTCTCGTAATTAGAAAAAATAATAAGGTGATGGGATGGTTCAAGATGTCCCAATTCACAACACTCACGCTCCTGCCTCTCCAATGCAAGGTCTTGGCAAGTAGGTTTTTGGCACTGCTGCCGGCCGGGACCCTGGCTGTGAAGGGGTGGGGAGCAACCCAGGCCCTGAGGCACACAAGGAAAGGGGCTTCTTTCTGGATTTCGTTCCCACCACTGTGGGCAGGAGTGCGAGCTCCCAAGTACTGCCTTTGAAAGTGATGATGCAATGTTTTATTACCAGGACAAGCAAAGTGCCCAGGTGTATGAGAAAGATACAAAAACTATGACTTTTGACTGAACTGCTTAGGACAGACCTGGCAAACACGTCTCATTTGGAGTGTCCTCTCCAATCAGCTAGACGAACTGCCTGAATTACCACATGGAAACAAGTCATAGGACGACTTCTATCATGAGCAAGAGAGGGAGATGGGATGGAGAGGTCAGGTGGCAGCAGAGGCTCTCCCTTAAATGTAAGTTCAGTATAAGTTAGTCAGACCTGGGAAAATACCTAATCCATAATTCATTCACTCATTCAACAAAGTCTCATCAGTCCCAGGCCTCTGCTCAGACAGAAGCCACGTGATGAGGTAGCCATGGGTGGTGTCAGAAGGGAGCTGAGGATGATGGAGAGGTACAGACAGCACACCACGCAAGGGGACATTCTACAAGACAACTGTCTAGACTTTTCAAGTAAGGTCATCATTCAAAACAAAACAAAAGGCAAAGAGAACTGTTCTGGACTGAAAGGGACAAAGGAAGCAATAGCCAAATGTACTGTGAACACTGCTTGGATCTTAGAACAAAATCTCAGCTGTAAGAGATAGTTTTAAGTCAACTGAGTAAATTTAAACATGGAACATATGTGAAATACTACTGAATTAATGCTATTATTCTTAAAAGTGATAACTTTATTGCAGTTATAGAGGAGAAACTCCTTAAGCTTAGGGATAAACGCTGAGATTTTTAGGAGTGCAGCTTATTCTCAAATGGTTTAACAACAATAAAAATTAGGGGAACAAAGGGCAAATGTGGCAAAATGTTAACCCCTGGTGAATACTGAGTGATCATCATACTACTCACAATTCAGAAGCTGGGGAGAAAAGTCAAGTCATGATATTTACATTTAATGGTAGAGTCTGACGGGCAGTAGAAAGAAGAACCAAATGTACAACTGGTGAAGCTACAGCGACAACAAGCACACACTGAGCCCTTGCCTGGGCCACATGCCACACTCAGCGCCTCAGTGCAAGTCCCCCGGAACCCTAGTGGCTGCCCCTGGAGGCAGGTCCTGTCATCACCCCCAGTTTACAGATGAGCAAATGGCAGAACAATGATTCCAGACCTGGTCTAACTGCAGATCTGAAGCTCTGTATCACTACTCCAAAATGCCTGTCCTAGCTAATCTGCTTCTTTAAGTATTAAGTACATCAGAAGAAAATGCTACATGAGCCTCCAAACAGGGGAATGGTTAAATGATCTGTGATCCAGCACTTTCCTGGAACATTATGCAGCAATTAAATGTCATATTCTTTGAGGGAGATCCCCTCTGCTTGCTAGATGGGATGCTGCCCGATTCATGAATACTTAATAAAACCAGTTGCTCTTCTAATTAAAAAAAAAGTCATATTCTCACGAAATAGTTAACGACAGGGAGCATGCTCACAAAGCAATGTCTGGTTTAAAAAGCAGTGATTCTTGGGGCCCCTGGGTGGCTCAGTCGTTAGGCGTCTGCCTTCGGCTCGGGTCATGATCCCAGGGTCCTGGGATCGAGCCCCGCATTGGGCTCTCTGCTCTGCGGGAGGCCTGCTTCTCCCTCTCCCACTCCCCCTGTTCGTGTTCCCTCTCTCACTGTGTCTCTCTCTGTCAAATAAATAAATAAAATATTTAAAAATAAAAATAAAAAGCAGTGATTCTCAAAAAATGGTCCTCCAACCCACCTCTTGGTTACTGAATTCTTTTCCTGCAGGAAAACAGGAGTAGGTAAGCTGGTAAACTCAGGGCTCTTTTGCCTCATCTAAGTTATGCTAAAAAATTTTTGAGAACTGTCATACTGCATATTCTGAATTATGTAAAAGTAAAAACCAACACACATATGCAGAGAAATAAGGCTATAAGGAAATACAGCAGACCATTAACAGTGGTATTCACTAAGTGGAAGATCAATGACTCTTTAAATTCTTTTTCACAGTTTTTGTCATTTGCTGAATTTCTACTATAAACATGCCTAAATTTTATGAAGAGGAAAAAAATTCTTTTAGGGAAAAGAGCACACAATCCACTCCCCCCACCCCACACGCTAAATTCATAGATACCAGGTTTAATTTTTTTCCCGAAATTCTACAAAAGTACAAACTAATGCCAACGAGGGGATGTATATAACCAAAATGTAAAAGGAGGGAGGGAGAGAGTAAGGAAGGAAGGAAGGACAGAAAGAAGGAAGGAAGAAGGGGAAAACAATGGAATTAAGGTATTCCAGGTTGAAGACCACTCATTTAATCAATAGGTAATGTATATTGTGTGCCACACTCAGGAGATAAGAACAGAGAATCCTACTCTCAGCAAGTTGAAATGTGCCTGAGAACTACCAGGGAGGTTACATTCAAAGGGCTACTGGGGGTGGGGAGTCTTGGAAGAACGAGGACAAGCTCCAGAGGCAAGGAGGAATGTCGGATACATTTCACACTACACGAAGAACACAGACGAAGCAGAGAAATACCAAGAAATTCTGCTTGTGGGAATGCAAGCTGATGCAGCCACCCGAGAAAACAGTATGGAGGTTCCTCAAAAAGTTGAAAATAGAGCTACCCTACGACCCAGCAATTGCACTACTGGGTATTTACCCCAAAGATACAAATGTAGTGATCCGAAGGGGCACCTGCACCCCAATGTTTATAGCAGCAATGTCCACAATAGCCAAACTATGGAAAGAGCCCAGATGTCCATCGACAGAAGAATGAATAAAGAAGACATGGTATATATATACAATGGAATACTACTCAGCCATCAAAAAAATGAAATCTTGCCATTTGCAACGACATGGATGGAACTAGAGGGTATTATGCTAAGTAAAATAAGTCAGTCAGAGAAAGACAATTATCATATGATCTCACTGATATGTGGAATTTAAGAAACAAAACAGAGAATCATAGGGGAAGAGAGGAAAAAATAAAACAAGATGAAACCAGAGAGGGAGACAAACAATAAGAGACTCTTAATCACAGGAAACAAACTGAGGGTTGCTGCAGTGGAGGGGGGGTGGGGGGATGGGGTAACTGTATGACAGACAGTAAGGGCGGCATGTGATGTAATGAGCACTGGGTACTACATAAGGCTGCTGAATCACTGACCTCTACCTCTGAAACCAATAATACATTATATGTTAATTACTTTAAATTTTAAAAATGGAAAAATAAAGAATTCAGCTTGTATTCTTATAAGACAATTTAAAAATTAATGCTTGTTGTAGTTAAAACAGAAAGTGGGGGAGAGAAAAAGAAGAATGAAGGGAGAGAGGGACAGAGGAAGGCGAGGGGGCGCGGGGCAGGAAAGCAGGCAGACAAGCATAACAGTACTGTGTATGGGAGGAGGCAAGACTGCGGCCCGCGTCTGGTAGGCAATGAGGCAGTAAGAAGAGCTTTTTGGTAGAGGAACGGTCATGTAATCAGGATGGACTGCGGAGGGTGATGGTGGGGAAGCGGAAATGAAATGGAGGGGACAAAGCCCAGAGATGATGAAGCAGAAGTGACAGACTTGGGAGCTGACTGGAGATGACCCTGAAGCGCCAAGCTTTGGGTGACAGGGCAGACAGTGGCGCAGTCTCACAGAGCTTTAAGAAAAGCAGCAGCTTGGTAGTGGCTGGTGGTGAAGTCTTATATCCGAAAGGAGTCATAAGCAGAATGGCAAGGAGAGGCATAATTTTATCATTGGCAAGCAAAAAGTGAATCATAGGCTAAGAATGAAAGAAGCAAGGTGCGTGGGGCAGGTCAAGACCACTGATGTGCTCAGCTAGAGGGCATGTGGTTAACATCCCGGCACCTTGGGCTACCACGGATGAGCCACTTGAGGAGACCATTCACACAAGGCTCCCTGTGAAAAGGGAAAGCTCTCCTTGACAGGAGAAAACCAACTAATAAATGCTGAAGGAATCAGGGAGTAAAACTACAGGCAAAGGGTAGCTTTGCAGTGGAGAAGCTTAGTACATACCACATCACCTTAACCAAGTGATCAAAGTGAACGCTGCCAGTGATGGGACAAACTGACATCATGTACCACATGATGTGATGCATCGAGAAGGACACGGCATCACTTCCCTGCTGTTTCTGCCCCAGGTGCAAGTATGAAGCTAACCACGAGGAAAACACCCCAAAAACAAACAAAAAGCACCAAACTGAGGAGGAACCTACTACAAAATAATTTATCTGTATTCTTCAAAATTATCAAGGCCTTGGGGCAACTTCGGCTCAGGTCATGATCTCAGGGTCCTGGGATTGAGCCCCGCATCGGGCTCCCTGCTCAGCCAGGAGCCTGCTTCTCCCTCTCCCTCTGCTGCTCCCCCTGCTTTCTCTCTGTCAAATAAATAAAAGCTTTAAAAAACAGCAACAAAAAAAACTATCAAGGCCATGAAAAATGAATAGACTAAACTGTTCTAGATTAAGAGAGACTAGAGGCTTGACAAGTAAACCTATCATGTGGTCCAGGGTTAGCTCCTGGACCAAAACAATTTTTGTGTTTTGCTATAAAGGACATTACTGGGACAACCGATGAAATGAAAATATCCACAGATTAGGTAGGTTAGTACTGGGTCGGTGTTAATGTCCTAAGTGTGATAGCTGCTTGGTGATTATGTAAGAGAATGTTTTTAGAAAATACCCACGGAGGTAGTTAGAAGTAAAGGTGCATCAGATCTGCAAACTTTCAAACATTTCAGAAAAAAGATACAAATATATACAGAAAGAATGGTATGGGGAAACTGGTAAAATACATTTGAGGGACCTGGGGATTTTTCTAACTTTCAATTTGTCTAAACTTATAATTTTTGTGCCTTTCCAATAAATCTAAAATAATTTCAAAACAAAAAGTTCAGGAAAAAGTGCCCTCCCCTTCCCTGAGATGACACAAACTGTCTCTCTGAAGTGCTAGGTCAACAAGTAGAGGCTTCAGTCACCTAAATCTTTTTTAATAAAGATTCTTCTTTTTTAGAGATTTTATTTATTTATTTGACAGAGAGAGACTCAGCGAGAGAGGGAACACAAGCAGGGGGAATGAGAGAGTTCTGGAGAAGCAGGCTTCCCGCGGAGCAGGGAGCCCGACGCGGGGCTCGATCCCAGGACCCCGAGATCACGACCTGAGCCGAAGGCAGACGCTTAACGACTGAGCCACCCAGGCGCCCCCTGAATCAAATCTTTGTGCAGATTTTCTCCTTGCCCAAGGGAGAGGAGCCAGAAAGAAATGGATATAAAACCAGTGTCAAAAAGATGGACACTGAGAAAAGGCTTTGGGAACAGAATGAACTAAACAAAGCTGCAGATCTGCTATGATTAGGCAAAGTGCTTACTGTGATTCAAGCCCGGTGTGTTGCAGAGAAAACCCTGGAAATAAGTACAAAGTCTTTAGCAGGCTTCAACTTGAAACCTATTTTCCCTGATTTGGCACATCCTAAGTAAAATATTAACACTGTCATGCAGCTTAATAGGATGGCTGGGAGGCTGTGCACACCACACAATACTTAGTATCGTCGCAGATAACACTGGAATCAGAAAGAACACAGAGGAAGGCTCTAATCCCTACCTTGGTTTCAAATTAGTTTAAGCCTATATTCTTGAGCTCAACTGTTAATGCTCAAGAACTGACATAACCATGGGCCTACTATGCTACCTTCTCCTCAAACTCCTCAGCTCTGAAAGCACCCAGGAGAAAACCAAGGGAAACAATGGCCTGAAAACGGAAGCTCCAGAGGTTTCAAAAGAGAGGCCGAAGAGACACGTTATGGGATCACACTAAATGAACGAACTAAATGTTTCCAACACAGGGAAAATTTTGTCACTTCAAGAACAATGTGAAAACTATTAAGACAGCTGGTCTTCATGGTAACACCAAGTTGTCAGTGGAGTTGAAATATAGCTGCCTGACCAGAAGATATCCAACGATCCTCGCTGGTTTTTGACCTCAGGAAAAAAATTCTGTCCATAATGAATCTCAGGCACCGGCTAAACAGCCAAGGGCTGTAACGGCCACAACCACTCCTTCACTGTATTAAGCCAAACCACACTAGCATGTGTCCAGTACAGTGCTGCAGACACAACGATAACAGGACCCTTCCCCTGCCCTCAAGCAGCTGACAGATCCGCGGGGACCCAGACAGACAGGCTGTCTGCTATGACAGGGAGCTGAGAGAGCACAGAGGAGGCACCTAACACCAGCCCCAGCTGCAGTCCCGAGAACAGGATGCTCCGCACACTGAAAGGTCTAACGGATCCTGTATGACAGCCTCAGAACTACATGCCAACGGAGGACCCGCAAGTCTGACCGCTGTCCTGACTGCTCAGCTCCTTCTCCGAAAGCCTCTCACATTTAAGGAGAGATGATCCCAGAGCCCCCAGAGGGCTCAGGCCGCTGGGAAGTATCCCGTAGACAGTGAAAGCCGTCATCAGCCCTGGGTCGCACTCTTACCTGTAGCTTCAATGTACTCAATACACCTCTCGATAAAAACAGGGATGGGCTTCTCTGGAGTCACGACAGTTGTCAAGGGCACCCCAAAATAGTTACTCTCCCAGGTTGCCTTTGTGATGGATGGCCGGGGTTTGGGCTTTGGTTTCTGTACAAGAAAGAGAAAAGAAAGCACAAAAACAAAGTGAGTATCAACACGCAACTCAAACATCGGTAAGGCTTCCAGAAGGGAACTCACGGTGGTGTGGAAACTGTTGGAAAGACTCCAAACAGGATAGAGACCCACTTGCTCATCTCACTAATTTTGTATTTTCTAGCCTCCAAATATCACACAAGATGCCAGCAAGTTGACACACAGTCACACCTCAAGTGTGAGACTGCATTATCAAAACAAAGGTGTTTATAAGAAGCAGGCCATGTTTAGTTAGTAACAATGAGATGACTATCCACATCCTTTATCAGGGGTGCCCTGGAGTAAACAGGAAGTTTTCCAAACATCCCATATGGATAATGAATGTTATATACTCAAAGACGGCTAAAATCTTTAAAAAGATAAAAGATGGAATTGAGAATGAGTAATTTCCTCTTTCCAGAAAAGAAATAGAGCACACATTCTGCAGGGCTGAAAGCTCCAAGGGAGAACTTCCTTTGCTAGATTGGCCTGGGGTTAATTCTCAGTGGCTTTGGAATTAGGAAAGGGTAAAAGCAAGTAATCAAACAGGACAAAGAAGAGAATACTTGTCTCTTTCCCAGCAGTCCCCTTCATCGGTAACACAAGCAGCAGCAGTTAACAACTACTACTTGAGGGCTCACTAGGTACCAAGCAAGTCCCAAATACTATTTTTTTAAAATCTCATGACATTCCACTTTACCGAGGAAAAATGTCCCACGCACCTAAATGACACAACTAGTCAGTGACATGGCTGGGATCCAAACCCATGAGGGTCTGTCTCCAAAGCTCATGCTCATAAACACTATTGAGATACTCTGCTCCAAAATTATTCAATCCTTTTATTTTGAAGCTCACATGAGGAAAAAATACTCTAAACAAATGGCAAATTTCCTAAAAGCCACAGAAATACACCTGAAAATTTGGCCTTTTGGTAAAATATCTACTAAGGAGGAGGATAACCAAAGAGGATCAACGTAAATGGACTCAGGTACAGCTTCAGCAATTCCATTTCATTTCCAAGTTAACAAGACCAAATCAGAAGGGCAGATTTATTACAAATGTATACAACCTATATATTTAAAAGTATTTAGGGAAAGGGCTCCTGGGTGGCTCAGTCAGTTGGGTGTCCGACTCTGGACTTCGGCTCGGGTTGTGATCTTGGGGTTGTGGAATCGAGCCCCATGGCAGGCTTTGCGCTCAGAGGGGAGTCGGCTTCCCCTCTCCCACTGCCCCTCCCCTGCTCATGCACATGCGTGCTCCCCCACAAATAAATAAAATTTTTAAAAAGTATTTAGGGGATCTTCGTATAAAATCCACTAAAGGGGACAACGAACTAGCTTCTAGGTCAGGGTCAACCATTCCCCTTTCCTTATCCTGCCCAACCTCATTCCATTTGGTACCTCTATTTATATGGGAACAAATCACTTCCTGTTTAGTCTGGATTCTTTGAGGACTTCCTGTACAAACAAGTGGCAAAAAAAAAAAAAAAGGAACAGCTGAGAATAAAATGTACATGAAAGAAGGAACAAGCCCATTTGGGCTGGGGGGCTGACATCACCTGTAACGACCACCCAAAGGCAAATCTGTATAGAGCCTGCTAACTGATTCAGTCAGGAAGACTCTAATGTAATGTGAACGGATCTTAGGGTCCAAGAGAACCAGGCCCTCCACAAAGCTTACCCCTGTCCCTGTCCCGCTCCTCATAAAATCAGCCACACAGCCTCTCAGGGTGCAGGGAGTGACTGCCGCTATCTCTAGGCTCTGACCTAGACTTTTCACTAAAGAAGTAAGGAAAAAGCACATTAATGATTTATGATGTATCTTTACATGAGATAATTTAACCAATCTAGACTCTCTCCCAGGCATCTTCTACTTATAGGAAGTACAACATAAAGAATTTAAGGGTTGAAATCTTAACAGACCTGGGTTTGAATCCTGACAGACAAGTCCTGTGACTCTGGGTAAGTGAGTTAGCATCTCAGGGACAGCACCTCCTCACAAGGGGTCTGAAGGTGAAATGTGCGGGACCTGGCTCAGGGCCTAGCATACAGTAGCCACCCAATAATTCGAGGAAAGAGAGGGGGGAGTGCTTCTGTTGTCACACATTGCTGCAACCGCATAACCATGAGTCAAGCTATGCTCTCCCTTAAAAATGCCATATAGTTTAGGGTGCCTGGGTGGCTCAGTTCGTTAAGTAACTGCCTTCAGCTTCAGTCATGATCCTGCAGTCCCGGGATCGAGTCCCGCGTCAGGCTCCCTGCTCAATGGGGAGTCTGCTTCTCCCTTTTACCCTCCCCCCTCTTGTGCTCTCTCTCGCTCTCTCATTCTCTCTCTCTCTCAAATAAATAAATAAAATCTTAAAAAAAAAAAGCCACATAGTTTAAATTATTAGCTCCAGAATCTGAATATACAAGGAAACCCATCTGGATTTCAGCGACTTTTTTTTTTAAAAATCTCAATCCTGGGCGCCTGGGTGGCTCAGTTGGTTAAGCGACTGCCTTCGGCTCAGGTCATGATCCTGGAGTCCCTGGATCGAGTCCCGCATCGGGCTCCCTGCTCGGCAGGGAGTCTGCTTCTCCCTCTCCCGCTCCCCGTTTGTGTTCCCTCTCTCGCTGTATCTTTCTCTGTCAAATAAATAAATAAAATCTTTAAAAAAAAAAAAAATCTCAATCCTGCAGAATTTGCCTGTCAAAACTAACACAACAACAGCACTGTTCTTCAGTAAAACTGATGCTCTCAAATAAACTGTTAAGGAATTAAAAAATGGAACTTTAAGAAAAGCTGCAAGGAAGCAGTTTTTCCAATCACCATAAAGCCTTCTAACCATAGTTCTAGTAAACAGATAATAAATTTTAATCATATACTTCCTCTACCTTCTCAATACTAAAACAAGATGATGAGGTGTGTTCTAACAATCTAAATTAGCTAGAAAATTCACCCTCCATCAACTGAGTACTATGCACTAGCCCCTCTTGCTTATGTTCTTCAGATGTATTATTTCACTCCAGATTCAAAACAGATCTGTGCATGTGGGTTTTAAGAACCCCATTTTATGGGCGCCTGGGTGGCTCAGTCGTTAAGCGGCTGCCTTCGGCTCGGGTCATGATCCCAGGGTGCTGGGATCGAGCCCCACATCGGGCTCCCTGCTCAGCGGGAAGCCTGCTTCTCCCTCTCCCACTCCCCCTGCTTGTGTTCCCTCTCTCACTGTGTCTCTCTCTGTCAAATAAAAAATCTTTAAAAAAAACAAAACAAAACCATTTTACAGATGAAGAAGCTGAGTCCTAAAAAAATTCAGTTACTTGCCCAAGTCAGTTCTGACTCCAAAACCTGTGCTCCTAACCACTGTGATTCACTACCTTCCTCTGAAAGTTCCCGGGAATGGCAGAATAAATAAATGGATAATGGAACAAATGATTAAGAGTACACTGACAATCTGGAGAATTTCTAAGGTAAAAAAGACCCACTCACATAAAATACCAAGGATCTGTAAGTTGGAAAAGGCAAGAACAGAGAACTATGTGAGTTATTTCAAATAGCTAAAGCACTATCTCATTGAAAGAGATCATTTTCTATAGTTCCAAAGGGTTATGTTGGGAGAGAGAAGAGGAGAACACAGATAGGCAATTTTGGCCAGTAGAAAGAGAAATTTAAAAAACAAAATCCCCAGCTGTTTAAAAAGCTCTGTAAATACTCAAAGCAGAGACTGCAAACTACCTGCCATACCCATTGTCAAGGAGATTCTGCCATTCGATGGAAGGCTAAATTGGACAACTGCCTTTATCCCTCTCACCCCAAAGAATCAAAGATCTAGTTCAGTGCTTCAACTTATAAAATGCGGGAATGGAGAGTAAGCTGTGGCAACAGCACCAACTCCCCTTGTAAATGACATGGATTCTCTCTCTCAGATTTAAACTGTGGTTTACTGAATGTCAAAACACCTCCGGAGAAGTAACTGAAGGCTCGGTAGGGTGTCACAAAATTAGGATGGGAATTCTTGTACAACTAATTCTAAACCTTTGTAGTAAGCCAATCAGACTTTGTGGTGCACGCCGAGAGGTGGGCCAGACTGCTGATATAACAAGCAACACATCAGGCACCCAAAGGGTTACTGGGCACGTGTCAGATGGAAATGCCACTCTTGTGAGTGGCCTGCCAGCTGTCTCAGTCCCCAGTCAGACATGGGTTGCTCGTTATGGGGTCCCTGGGGCACTCAGAGCAGCAGGCCCTTGGAGAGGAGAAAGTAATACCATCCCAACATCAATCTTCTTTTGAAGGCACTCACATCGCAGGCTGAATTGAAAAAGGCATCTAGCCAGAGGAAACCAAACCCTGAGAATAATCTACACATCTGTGGCTCTAAGTAGTCTTACTGGGTCAAAAATGGAAAACGGTGATTAATTAGGAGTGGCCATGTGCAGGACACTGCTAGGTGCTCTGCACAATTATCTGAAACCTCACAACCACCTTCTAGGCAAGGGTTATTAGCACCATTTTATAGGTGAGAAGACAGGCTCAGAGATTCACACCCAGCACTGTGAGAGCCAGGATCCAGGGGCTAGTGATCTCTGAACACCAAAGCTCCTCTTTGCCCTACGTGAACTCTATGATGAAATGCCATGACAAAAACAAAGGACTGGGTCAGTCTGAGCCACCTTCATCTTGTCCTTTTGATAGATACATTTTTTGAATGAGTAACATAGGCCATGTTCTTTACTTCAAGTTCCTTAAAAACATGCCTGATTCTTAGTCTTGATAATATCCAGATGGCAAAGGAAACAAAGAAATGAACCAACAGCTTACACCAGTGTGGTACTGCAAAGAAACAGTGACTAGAACTTGCCGCTGGCCCTTTGGCTTTTGAAACAAGGAAAGAGCATCACAGGAAACTCCCAACTTTGGCGGACTAGGAAAACATCTGTCACCTGCCTGTGGGGTGGTAAGCCCACTCCACAGCCCCTCCAAGTCCAGAGGGGCAAGAAAAAGGTTAGAATGCCAATCAAAGAATGAGAAGCAGCCCAGGGTAAGGCCCTTTCTATCAGGCTACAAGATGACTGGGTTCCAGGGCCTGACACGCAGTAGGCACTCAATAAATTTCCTGAACAAAAACAGTTTCCAATAATGCACAGGGCCAGTATTTCTTTACATTTTTCCAAGTTGAGCTGAGATGAGGACCATCTCTGTATGTACAGAAGCTTTTTCTCCTCCTAACATAGTGCTACTCTCCCGAAGATATGAGGAGGTGAGGCTCAGAAGGTCTTAGTCATACGGACAGTACATCTCAGACTCCCTTTTTTAAAAAATAGATGAGGCGATCAATTCCCTATATCACCGTGTGGCCATGAATAAAGGACAGTCATTTATGTACACATACAACTATGTTCCTCCTGGACTCAGTTCCTAGAGAGCAAGGATCTTAGCATTTTTCTTTTTTTTTTTAAGATTTTATTTATTTATTTGAGACAGAGAGAATGAGAGAGAGAGCACATGAGAGGGGGGAGGGTCAGAGGGAGAAGCAGACTCCCCGCCGAGCAGGGAGCCCGATGCGGGACTCGATCCAGGGACTCCAGGATCATGACCTGAGCCGAAGGCAGTTGCTTAACCAACTGAGCCACCCAGGCGCCCAGCATTTTTCTTTTTTAATGAATCATGCCCAAGGTCACATAGCAAGCTAGCATAAGAGCTAATACTGAGACCAAAGTCATCTCTCACCCTCAACGAACTTACAATCTAATTGGTAAAAGAAGAGACATATCCCTAGCAAACAAAGCTGATCTAGATATCAGATGAATAACAACTGAGCCACAAAGAAAAAGAGAGTCTCCCACAGCTCCAATGGAGAGGCTGGCCATTCTTTCTGGATAAAGAACATTCTCATCTTCTCTGGGAACAGCAGGTAGTTATTTAGTGACCCGAAGCTGACAACCTCAAATACTCTCCTGCTCTCTATAAAATACCCTCAATACATATAAAATTACTTCTCTAGATTTTAGAGACAGAAAATATGATCACTACAGTTGTACCACCTAACAGTCTTTTAAATGCTTGGTAACCCCTCTGAAAAACAAACTGAAGGTTCTAGAGGGGAGGGGGTGGGAGGATGGGTTAGCCTGGTGATGGGTATTAAAGAGGGCACGTTCTGCATGGAGCACTGGGTGTTATGCACAAACAATGAATCATGGAACACTACATCAAAAACTAATGATGTAATGTATGGGGATTAACATAACAATAAAATTTTAAAAAATAAATAAATAAACGCTTGGTAACCCATCTAATAAAGGAAATAAAAAAACAGAACATGAACACAGGCTGTTGGGAGTCTCTCTTTTTTTTTTTAAAGGACAAATGCCAGGGCACCGGGGTGGCTCAGTTGGTTAGGCATCTGCCTTAGGCTCAGGTCATGATCCCAGGGTCCTGGGATCAAGTCCTGCATCGGGCTCCCTGCTCAATGGGGAGTCTGCTTCTCCCTTTACCCTTCCCCCCTGCTCGTGATATCTTTCTCTCAAATAAATAAGTAAATAAATAAATAAATAAAATCTTTAATAAAAGGACAAATGTCATATACTGAATGTAGTCTGGAACAGGGACAGTGGCCTCTGAATGAAAACAATTCTCCCTCTCTAGAGTGATTTTTAGCAAAGCCCGAGAGAGAGAGAGAGAGAGACATACACACACACACACACACACACACACGGTTTGCCAATTTGTGTAGTAGGAGACCCTGGACTAAATATAAGTGGTAGGAGTCAAAAAACCAAAAGATCCCATATACTACATTACTACAGGTTTCCCCAAAAGCACCTTTTTGCATCTTATACTCAGCATTAGCAACGATTCTCTCATAATTTCCAACAGATCTTCAAAAGAACCTTTCCAATCAAGTTTCTCACTCATGCCCCAAATGTATTCTTGGTTAACTGGTGCTCCCCCTTCTGGCTCTGAAAAAAATCTAAGCCCAAGTTTAAGAGAAAACCTGAGGGTGGATTTGTTCTCACTGGCAAAGTCTGTTCTGAAAGCATAAATGCTTACTAGACTTGGGCTCCTGCACACTGGCAGTCAGTATTACAACCTGGTCACCCACTATCTTGGAGCATCTTATTTAGGGATAGAAGAGGAAGTAGCATAAAGTCTCGGCCTTCCTAGCATCCCTAATCCTCTGCCACCATGGGAGAAGAAAGACATGTCATCCCCTCACAGGCCCCAAATAAAGTGAGACCAGAGCTTTTTGCTCTAGAAAGGTGTGGAGTCTGGCAAATCTGGGTCACTCCCTTCCGCTGTCTCAGACTGAGCAGCCGGTGCGACAGGGGGCTGACTAGAAAGGAGGGCCCACTAGTTCTAGGAAAGTTTTTTTACACACACCCTGCCCTTTCCAACACTCACGGGATATGGACTTCTCAGAGTTACAGGTCAGTTTTATCTGCTTGCCTCCTCTCAAATACTGAATAAAATGCATTCAAGAAGACCTTTCTCTTTGGAAGCAGCGGTGATTCTTCACTCGGGCTGAAATAATTTGGGTCCCTACCAAGATATTTCAGTATCACTGGGTGGTGGACGAGAACAAGTTGGTTCAGTGATGATCAGAGCAGTTCTCTGCTCTTTGAAAAACAGATTAGGGCTGCCTATTGTAATTTTTTTTTTAAGGTTTTATTTATTTATTTGACAGAGAGAGAGACAGCAAGAGAGGGAACACAAGCAGGGGCAGTGGGAGAGGGAGAAGCAGGCTTCCCGCCGAGCAGGGAGCCCCATGCGGGGCTCGATCCCAGGACCCTGGGATCATGACCTGAGCCGAAGGCAGCCGCTAACAACTGAGCCACCCAGGCGCTCCCCCACTTTTTTTTAAGAACAGGTGTGCTATAAGCTAAGGCCCATAGTTAAAGATAGTCTATTTTTGTCACCAAAAACACACTACAGCAGCTCTTTGGGCTTAAAATAAACTGAGAAAATGCGTGACACCAGTTCAAAACAATTTCTCAAAGTTCCAGTTGCTATTTCAGTGTCTCCATGCCTTTTTTGTTCCCTAGTCAACGAGACTCTAAAGCCAGAAACAAACAGCACCAGGCCGTTCTTAGGGGGTAGTGTGAGGAATGGATTTTTTTAGATAATAATCACAGTCCTTTGTCTGAAATGAACAAATTAACTAGATTGCTTGAGTGGTCCAAATGTGTGCCTGGCTATTGAATACTACCATCGTTCTTGCAGGCTGGACTCTCAAAACCCACTGGAAATGGAAGTCAGAAGAGCGGATTCAAAAATCTCCACTCCTCCATTTAGGAACTACACTAACGTGGGCGGTGGCAACAGGACAACGCTGGGTACCGGACCTGGCACGCAGTAAGTACGCAGTACATTGAGGGAAGTCCAAGACCCTTCGCATGGTATTCGCAGCCCTCACTCTCTGCAGTAGCCCCTCTAGGTTTCTTTCAAGTTTTTTTTCCCCCAGCTCCAAGTTCCATACTGTTTTCTCAAGAGCTCTCCCCACGAAACCTCCATCTTCACTGCCGTTGTCCTCCTCACCCTGTAAGTCTCAGTTCAGATACTGTTTCCCTGAGGAACTTTCCCACCTATGCGGGCTAAAGGTAAAACCCCTTGCTCTACAATACCTTAGTACCCTGCACCTCTCCTCTGGTAGTATCCAAATGCATGACAGCACATGTTTAAAATCCATCATCCCCTCGACGGTAAATAGATGAACACAACCACCACACACACGGTGCTCAGCACAAAGCCAGGTGCACAGGTGCTCACTAAACGCATGTGCATTGAATGTCTCTTTCCAAAAATGAATGGATGAGCATATGCTTTTGGAGCAAAAGTACTTCTTTTAAAAGATAACAATTCTTTCAGGAATCAGAAAATCCAAGGTCAAGTAGGCACCCCCGCCCCATTTTTAAGACCACGGTATTTATTTGGCTTTACAGTTCATTGAGTAGGACTAGCCTTTTCCGAAGCACACACTGAGAGTCTTTCCTGAGCAGGTTACAAAGAGCTCATATTTCATACCATTCAGCTTGTCTGTCAAATGCAACATCCCTCCCTGGGGAGCTAGCAGTCCAATTCCCCAGCTGGTTTTTATTCACACTAGAAACTTTAACTCCGTTCTAGGCCTCACAAAATGAGAGCTGTGTCCACACAAAGCCACAACAACCAGCCGATTCACTGAATCCAATGAAATAAGCCAATTCACTGGGGGGGCGGGGGGGGGGAGACACAAACTGTCAAACTGGTTACTTGGTGCCTTATAGACCAAACAATGCGTGATTGAATTGGTTTGCTTTTCAATAGGTTGTCTTGTCATGTGGTAGCTACAGTGAGTGAAAGATTTTCTTTATCATTCTGTTTTGTCTTTTTTTTTTAAACACAAAGATAAGAGCACATCAGATAGAAGGGTAAATAGCCAATAATGTCTTCTCTTTAAATCTGTGGTCAAACACACTAAATTCAGCAACTCGAGCTTACCCAAAAGGCACATTTTGTGAAGCAAGATTCCCCAGCCTGTTTTTTTTTTGGTTTTAAAATAAGACCCTGCCGGTCCTGATCTCATCTTTGCAAACGCATGGTACTGAGAGACAGAGACCATGTGCAACACCAACTCTTTACAGACAAAGCATCTATTCATGGGCCCCACTGAAGTGCAATCGTAGATTTTCAATTTCATTCAGCTGAGTGCGGAAGGCTCCCACTATGAGGGTGGGTTGCTAAATGGTTCAGCTGGGAAAAGGACCCAGAATGACAGTCAGCTTTACAGTCTGCACTTTCATTAACAGAAATGAAAGCGATTCCCTCACACTCCAACTCCAATTTTACAGTAAAGAGCTAATCTAGCAAATCTGCCAAGGGAGCCGGGCAATTTCTCTTTCTCCACATCACATTGGTACCCAGAGCATAGCTTTTGTTGTTGTTGTTAGGGCTGTTGCTAGGGTAAGTGCTGAGAAAGCAGCTAAGGAACACACAGGGTTAAAACTTACACAAAAGGGAGGGACAATGTTGGCCCCCCAAGCCCTCAGCTAGACCAGACCAGCACTCTCGTCTCCTTGAATACAACATGCACATTTTTACCTTCAGGCCTTTCCTTACCTCCGAGGCTTCAGTACTACTCACTACTCACTCTTTTTCGAGAAATCGTTAAATAACAACACTGCAATCCCTAACCCCTGTCCAGGATGCAGCCTCCTCAGGGTCTCACGTGCATGACCTCACTCCATTTCTCATAACCATATGAGGAAGGTGCCACTGTGTTCTCCCTTTTTGCCCAAGGGATATGGAGAGGTGAATCACGTGCCCCCAGTCCCAGTGAGGGAGCGGAGGAGTTGGGATTGGACTTCAGCCCGCCCCCCCCCCCCGCCCCCCCTTGCCCCTTCCCCCTTCCCAGAACCCAAACTGCTAATCACTCCACACACTGTGCTCCTTAACGGCCCCCAGCCTGGGATTTCCATTCTGCCCCAACACAGTGCCCCCTGGGCAGACCACCTATTTTCAGTAGTTCTGTAGGTCTTGCTGCCTCAACTGGGAGCTCCGGTCTGGGCAAGAAGGATCTGTGCCATTTCCCCAGTGGTGTCTGGCATGGAGAAGGCACTAAGTGTGTTTTCCATTACTGATTGGCTCCCCCCTCACTTCAAATAAATACTGTATTGCTTTGTCATGCCAATAAAAATCAAAGGCCAAATCCCCCACGTAGGGGTTGGTTTGGCATTCTCTGCCCCATGGTATCTTGCTTTTCCAGTAAAACCAGTGTCAGTCTGCTTTCTTAAGGCAGCAATTTTAATAGGAGGTTTGCCCCAATGGGGAAGAAAATAAAGGCTCTACTTATCTCTGCATTAGGATGACAAAGCAGCTACACTCATTTCAAAGCACCATTTTCCAAGGCAGGAAAAGACAATTTCACCTTTTACTCACACTTTCCAAAGGATACTCCTGAACTGACTTCTGGCACGCTATTGCTCTTGGGCCAGAAGTATCATTTTTATTTGACTTGAAGAGGTGTGGCCCACGTACCAGACGGGAAGTCGAGCACTTCTTGCATGCTGACCCAGCAACCCAGTGTAAGGAAGTTCTAGGTTAGGAAGTGGCTCTTCAAAAACATGGACACCAGCTGTTTTCTGCGGAGCCTACCGTGTGTGCTCTTTAAAGCATGGCTTGTTTGGGGATGTGTCTTAAAAGCATTATCTTCAACAAGCATTAAAAATGTAGCTAGAAGCCAGAAAATTAGTTATAATTCAGTGTGCTATTATGCCACCTTCCTAATTCCCAGGTGTGCAAACACCCCCACAAATTAAGACTGTCAGCATTTAAATAAGCTATTCCAGTAACAGTCTTCATCAGGAGTGGAGGAGGAAGAGAAGAAAGTCAAAACGTTAAAAATGTTTGGATTCCGGTATCGTTAAATAGGAAAGCTTTAAGGAAGTACTGGGGGCAGGTGAGGCTACTTTTTTTTTTTTTTTTTTTTAAGATTTTATTTATTTGACAGAGAGACACAGCGAGAGAGGGAACACAAGCAGAGGGAGTGGGAGAGGGAGAAGCAGGCTTCCCGCGGAGCAGGGAGCCCGATGCGGGGCTCGATCCCAGGACCCTGGGATCATGACCTGAGCCGAAGGCAGCCGCTTAACGACTGAGCCACCCAGGCGCCCCAGGTGAGGCTACTTTCTGACTTCCTAAATAAGAACGGTTTTCCATGGGTCTGCCCCCTACTAACCCTTGCAGAACAAAATACTGAAGGTAGATGAAGGAATCCAAGTGGAAAAACAAAACAAGGGGAAATCAAATGCCTATGATATCTACTAATGTTCAATTCAGAAGGGGAGGGGAACAGAACACACAATACCGCCCTGCCCTTTCTGAAACTACACAGGTAAGGAAACTCTGGAAGCTCCAGCCAATGGTGATCGGGGAGCACTGTGTATGCTATCAGGGAACATAGAGTGAATACATTCTCCTTCTGAGGGCCATGGCATCGTGTTCCTCCATCTCCGAGGGCCCTCTTAACCAGTAAGAGCTGCAGAACTAGCCTCCAGGTGATCTTTTACAACAAATTGTCAACTCTTAAAACAGCCTGGACTCCAGATCCTTCTGATTTGGTATGTCTTGTAATAACACAAGCTTTTGGCAAGCTTTCTTCCAAAGTTCCCTGAAATGTTTTCAGACAAGTCACTTTGTTCTCTGCTGTTTCATGGTCGGGAGAGGAGGAAAAGCTTTCAATGCAGAGAAATCATTCTGTGTATCCCAAGGCTGGTTGTGGGCTAGCATGTAACACAGTCCTGTTGTCGGGTCTCACCAAGATGTCTTTCTCTGAAAAACAGAGTATTTCCCTCTACTCTAAAAGGGGGGGGGGGAGAAAAAGTTCAGAAATAACTGTCCTGTCTCAAAGCCTAAGCCCAAGGGGACAGGGCACTCTACTCTGTACACTGCAATTCTACACAAGATAAAGAGGCTTTCTCTGCTGCTGCATTTGGGACTGCTTCCCCTACATCTGATGGCAGGTTTGACACTCATAATATGTGTGGTTTACTTTCTGCTCGTCCCGCTTTGGTCCCTAAATCAAATCTGAAGCCCTCACTGATAGCAGCAGCATCTCACTTAAAATAATGCAGCTGGAGGGCACTCCAATTTTACAAATATGGGACAGGTTTATTATTGTGTGGGGGGGGGACAGGTTTATAACTCGCAGTGACAAGGTTCTTACTTTTCATTTACGTACCTAAGACCCTTCATTGACTTGTATGCAAATAAAATAATCATCCAATTTTTCCTCATCTAAAATGCAGCAACCTGGGGCACCTGGATGGCTCAGTCAGTTAAGTGTCTGCCTTTGACTCAGGTCATGATCTCAGGATCCTGGGATTGAGCCCCGCATCGCATCAGGCTCCCTGCTCAGCGGGGAGTCTACTTCTCCCTCTCCCTCTGCCCCTAGCCCCAACCCCAAGCTTGTGCTCTCTCAAATAAATAAAAATCTTAATAAACAGAAAATAAAATGCAGCAACTCTATGGGTCAGTGAGGGAAAGGAGGAGCTTTTACGAGTCGTATGGGTGAAATGTTTGTTTAGCAGTCAGAGACTGAAACGTGCAATTTAATTTCTGGTGTTTACGTATAGGAAGAGCAAGCGTATCGTCACTGGCTTGGCTACTTGTCAGGATACCGACAAGTTCTACATGGTCTGCTCATTTTGGTAATTACCTAACTATTGTTTTGGACAAAGACAACTCAAACTCAAGCTGTCTATCTAAAGGTCCTTACTACCTTGCGAGCTGCAGGTAGTAGCAATCTGAGACACTGCTTACTTTATGCTAAGTCAGAGAGTAAATACACACACAGGTCAGTTTTTTTTATCAGAATAAGCTGTCCTTGAAAATCACCATCATCATCATCAATCAGCTCTCACTGAGACACTGTGTGAGCAAGTACTGTGACTCATTCCTAAACTGGTATCTTACCTTAGTGTTCCTCCTTAGGCTGCGAAGAATATTCCTCCTCCTTGGATCTTCATCTGTTTCATAGGGAATGACGGCATTGTCCCCTTTATAACCTTGAGATGCCTGATCCTCCTCTTTTTTCCGGATGGGCCCCAGCTCATCATCGCTCCCCACACTGAAGCTGGTTCGGTAACTGGCAAACCTCCCTAGCCGGCTGCATCTCGTCCTGTACAGCACTGGCTTGCTCACGATGGAGACCTTGCGGCCTCGCTCCAGAGAGCTGGTGTCCATTTCACTGTCAGAGCCATTGCCACTGCCGTTGGACTGGGCTTTGTTGATATTCCGAATGGTGATGATTTTGCCTTGGGTGCTGTCATGGGGCACTGAGTATATGTTTTCTTCTTCATTCCTTGGCTTGACCACAGCATCCATGGGTTCAGCATAATCAGAAGGATCAAACCCATCCGGAGGTAGCCAGGTGCTAGAAGACACAGACTTCCTCTGTCCATCTCTATGGCCTTGGTCTAAATAAGACAGATCCCCCTTTGTAATATCGAAATGGACAGGAGGCTTTGGTTTGACTGGTGGAGGTACTTTGTTGTTCAGTTTACTTTCAAAATTACTCATGATGAAAGACAGCCCATCATTTCCCTCCAGTTCCATAGAGAGCTTAGAATGGTCTTTGGACAAAGAGGGCAGTGACGTGTCTTCTCGAAACAAGCTGTAAGAAGGGGGCTCAATATCCTCTTCTGAATCCTGCAGGTTTGAGTTGCAGAGTGGAGAGCCCGCTCGGGGGGAGTTAAACACCTCTTCTGTGGTGCTACAGGCCTCGGCAGCATTATCGTACATATGAGTAGCCTCGATTATGTTCTTTTTATCCACCACATCTTTAAAAAATGGGTGGAAGATCTCAAGTTTATGCTGGGGTTGGCTACAGGGGATGCTTGTGAACCTTCCATCAATTTCTTGAGCAATCTCCTCCCCCTCACTCAGCTGCTCCCGACTTAAGTCATTGTCCAGGACATCTATAGCGCCGTCAGTGAGTGCAACCAGCTGAATGGGGATAATATCCTGCACTTCACAAAGAAAGGCACGTAACATAGCCAAGGAGGCCTTACGTTTGGCTGAATAAAAAACAATGTACCCATGGACCAACCGGCTTTTTCTGATGCTAAATGAGGAATGGTACGAAAGAATAGACAGTTCAATGCGCTTCTTGTGGAGTCCGATTGGTAGTTCAAGTAAAACAGAGTTGTTGCTTCCACAATGGGAAGACTTACAGGTTTGGGACTGAAGGACAGGAAAGAGTATGTCATCTGCACTGAAAGGATCTCCACACATCAGACACATGACAATTCGCAGGTCAACATCAGCCAGATCTTTGATGCTAGCAGTAGAACTGACCAGGTTTAAGTTACGCTTGGAGTCCAGGAGTCCTTTCAAAACTTGACTGATTTGCTTTTCATTAATGTTGCGTCCATAACCGATGCCAGCAGAAGCAGGGTCGAGAAAGACACACTGCAGTTTGCTGGCAATCTGCTGACCTTGTTGTATTAAGCTATGCAGGGTCTCTCCACTGGTGTCTCCTCTCTTGTTAACCAAGATTAACGTCAGGGGGAGATGGACTAAATGATTATCTCGCCTGCCAAGTGTGGACTCTCTACTCTTCTCTATACTCTCCACCACATAGGATAGAGATTCCTTTGAATTGTAAAGGCAGAGACAGCCATGGGGCTGAAATGTTGGCGTTTGAAAAGAGTTCACAGGAAGCCTAACATTCCCTTCTATTGGCCTCAGGGAAAGCTCATACATTTTACCATCTATCACATACTTGTCATCATTTGTACAAAGAGCTCGAATCTCATTGGCCAACTCACGTGCAAGGCCATCTTTGCCCAAGATAACCAAGTTGATCCTATCAATGTTGGGGTCAGAGAGTGAATTTTTCTGATTCCGGTCAGATGGCCGGATAAACCGAGAACTAATCAAGTGCTCAATCTTAGCATCCACACAAGCTGGGCAGCTAGGGCATGTTTCCTTGGTTGGGTGATACACAAAATGAATATGCTTCAGGATAAGGGCATCGCGCTCTGCTTGGAGCTTCTGTAATGCCTTAAATCGCTGTTCCTCCCCCAGAACATCCTGAATGACACCCATCTTCTCCTTGCTGGGCTTAGCATCCAGCTCCAGCTCATAAAACAATTCTGAATATTCCAAAAGCAGCTCCTGAAACTCTTCCTTTGCTTTGTCTATAATTTGCTTTTGGTGTTTGCCGTAAATATCCATGTATACAGATTCTTCCAGCCACTGGTAGAAATCTTCATTCATAATAAAACTACGGGCCTCTTCCCAAGGCTTTCCAGGAGTTATGAAGGGAGAGGTCTCCAGGTTTTCCTTAAATGCCCTTCTCATCTCAGCTCTTTTCCTCTCATTCCGCAGCTTCTCTAAGTGGGCCTCGTACAGCTGCTCGGCAGGGACAGTATCCATCAAGTCAAAGGGAATCCGTTCATTCTCCATGTTGTCAATGTGGCTGGTGGCATCCCACGGTGTCTCTTCAAGCACGACAAACCACTTCAGGAATTCTGGCTTGGTCTCCAAGAGCTTTTTGGTTTTTATGCAGCTTAGGTGGTCTATTTCATCTAGATTGGGTATAAGAGCTTCAAAAGCCAACGGAAGGGCTGCCAGGTACAGCTTTCTCCTGCGCTCAATGTGCTCGTGCTTGAGGCGGTGGATGTGCTGGAGAAACAGCTTCTTGGCTTTCTGAGTCCCTTCCAGGTAGACATAGTCCTGGTACTCAGGAGAGGCCTGCATCTTTCGGCTGACACTCAGCCAATTCTCGTTATGGTTCTTCACAATACGACTCACCAGCCACTCATACTTGTCTTTTGCCGTAGCTATCTGCTGACTCTGCTGCTTGAGAGCCTCAAAATAAGGAATGATTTTCGTCTTTCCCCGACTTTTATCAATGAGTTGCACTAAGGTGCTGAAAGCCAAGTCCACGTTTACATTGGATCTTGCTGAGGTCTCCACAACCTGGAGGTTCTTTTTGCTTAAGGCAAAAGTATGTGCATCTCTAATGTACCGCTCAACACCCTCATCACACTTAGTCAGGACGACCACTATGGGCTTTTTTGTTTTTGCAAGCTGATTGTAGAGATTGGACACAAACTTGAGCTGGTCATCAAAGTTCCTATTCATGCCCCTGCTAACGTCAATACCAAGAAGAAAACCATCAATCAGCAGCTTTCCATCTGGCATTTGTTTCTGCTCAAAGTCCTGCTCCAGCCCCAGCTGGTCAGTGCAAAAGTACATGAGTTTTTCAGCTGATGCGAGCTTGGTTGCAGCAGCTCTCTTAATATAGGGCTGCAAGGCCGTGCTTCGATGAGGTTGAAAAGTCTGATCATCGATGAACTCAGTCTGTTCCACAATGTGCATCTTACATTCCACACAATCCTCCAGGGAACGGCTAACTTCTCCCCAGTAGAGAAAGTGGTCATTATTGACCACTCGCCCACCAAAGTCACTGGTGCTGAGGACAGAGGTATGGTCCAAGTGAAATTCATCAGCACTCGGGCGCACGAAGCGGTTGCAGAGACAAGACTTCCCAATGCCACACTGGCCCTTCTCCTTCTCGGTCCCAGACAATCCCACCACACTGATGTTGTAGGTGGGAATGCGGACATCTTGCTTTCTTGCCATCATCATCGTCGACACATCCTGCCACAATCAGCCACTTCCAAGATCAGATTAGTGTTTTCCAGTGGACCTGATGGCTTCCCCACATTATCAGTGGGGGCCGGCTGCCCATGCAGCAAGACTGTCAGGTCCCATAGTGTTTGTATACCAGTATGAGGTCAGTTTTCACCACTTTCTCATCGCCAAATAGTAAACATTTCTTCCTAGATGGGGGAGAGAAAAAGAAAACCCATCAGCATTGTAATTTTGGAACCCAATTTTAATCACTGAACTACAGCAAAAACCAATTTTCTTATTCAACAAATACTTAAACATCAAATGTGCCAGGCCTTATGCTGAGAGAAGATAAAAGAGTACGACTGACATCTATGTGCCCTCTGGAGGTACAATACATCTAACGGAGGAAGACATATATACAAGTGGTGTGCTGAGTGCTAAAATAAGGGTTTGAGGGCTCCTCAGACAAGTGGCTGATTCCAGGGCTAGAGCAGAGTTGGTACAAAATGAGCCTGGAACATACTGTTATGCAGGAAAGGTAAGAAGTGCTAGAAAAAATGATAGGGCACCTCCCAAAGACATAGGAGCCAGCTAGAAGGGCTCCCACTGAACAAATCTGGCACAATTTGAGCAGGAAAATAATTAAATACAGTAATGAATTATAACCTACTGCACAAAACAGGAACTTGAGTTCATACTACTGGATCAGAAAAGAATCATCACTCGATATTAGTCTAGGGGGTGGATTTTGATGAGAATCAAGATATTTGCACAGAATTGAGGTGTCTCCTGATATGCTACTTATTAGTTGCAAAGAGAAGAGGAACAAAAAAACCACTAATTATACAAGAGAGAAACTGGGTTAACATTGTGAGTAATGAAACTTATCACCACTAAAGAGGAACGGAAGGATACTGTGGTCCTCCACATACGGTACCCCCAAGAGGATACATTACTATGCAGTATAATAGCCTAAAATGCATTACCTCAAACTGATCACAAGGAAACATCACCTAAACCAAAAATGAGCAAGATTCTATTATGGGGGTGGGGTGGGGAAGTAGTGCACACTCTGTACTTTTCAAAAAATTATCATGGTCATAACAAAGAATGGCTGTGTAAACATTCCAGATCAAAAGAACCTAAAGAGACATCGTTAAGTAAATGCAATTATCTGACCCTAAAATGAATTCTGCACCAGAATGGGAAATACAGGACATTACTAACAATTAATAACACTGGACTATGAACAGAGTATTAGATAAAAGTATTTTATTAATGTAAATTTAGGAAGTTGATAACTACCATGTGAATGAATAGCCCTACTCTTATGAAATACACACTGAAGTAATGGGGGGGGGGCATAATGTATGTGACTGATCCAGAAAAAAACATGTATATATATTGAGAGAAAGAACGCAAATGAGGTAAAAAGTTAACAACAGGTAAACCTGGACAAGATCTCCTTTGTGCTATTTTAATTTTTGCAACTTTCTATAAATTTGTGATTATTTCCAAATCAAAAACTTTTCTAAAAAAGTTGTGAGTATGGAGTAGTTTCCCTGACAAGAACATAAGCTCTGTGAGGACAAAGCCCACCCCTTCCTTCTTTTCTTCTGTATCTTCAGCCTATGACACAGTGCTTGACACAAATATTAATTGAAGGAATGAGTATTATGAGAGCATATTAAAGAGTCCCCAAATCCAGCCTTTTGATTGAGGAAAGCCTTTATGGAGGATGTTCCATCTTAGGAGAAACCTGAAGTAGGGGAAGGAAACATGGAGACTCCTCTCTGCAGAAGAAAGCATGGTCCTTCAAGTGTGCGGGGGCGGGGGAGTGGGTGAGATGTGTTGGCAAGTACGCAGAGATCAGATTAAGCCACTTTCAAAGAGTGGATTCTTTCCCAAAGGCCAGGGGAACCACAGAATATGGCTGAAAAGTGGCGCCTTAAAAGACCTAAAGTTTGGGGCGCCTGGGTGGCTCAGTCAGTTAAGTGTCTGCCTTTCGCTCAGGTCATGATCCCAGAGTCCTGGGATCGATCCCTGGGAGTTGGGCTTCCTGCTTGGTGGGGAGTCTGCTTCTTCCTCTCCCTCTCCCCCTCCCCTGCTCGTTCTCTCTCTCTCTCTTTCTCTTGCTCGCTATCTCAAATAAATAAATAAAATTTTAAAAAAATAAAGGACCTAAAGTTTAAAGGGCTGAAGTAATGAAATGTTATGATAATGTCTTACAATGTCTTCAGCAACTTCTTGGTTGACACAAATAAAATCTGTAGGCTTTGGCTATCTCTCCATACGTGGTCTTCTGGCAACTACTGTTTATACTGCACTGCCAACTACTCACACATGCAAATATGACCATGCGATTGCCGATCCTGTAGCCAAATGAACAGTCTCCTGAGATAACTGAGAATTCAAAATAAAGAACAATTTTCTTTTGAATCTCAGTCATGCCTAGTAGGAACTCAGCATTTCCAAAACCTTAATATGTTTTTGTGAGGCCTGTCTCCTAAGAAACGCCAAAGGAAGTCAGACCCTCACACATTATTCTAAGACGACGGGGAGACGAATGGAAGAAGAAAGTTGTCCCCTATGATGATAACCTCAAAAGGTCACAGACCTTTCTCAAACATCCATATCTTCCTTTGATGACCCAGAAAGCCAAACCCTCTATGGAAACAAAATGTGGCTAGATGTGGTATGTAAAAATTGTTTGACCATTTTCGAGAGAGAGAACGAGAGACAGAGAGCATGAGAGGGAGGAGGGTCAGAGGGAGAAGCAGCCTCCCTGCTGAGCAGGGAGCCCGATGTGGGACTCGATCCCGGGACTCCAGGATCATGACCTGAGCTGAAGGCAGTCGCTTAACCAACTGAGCCACCCAGGCGCCCGTTTGACCATTTTCAAAAGAGAAATCTCAATGATTACAATGGTGTGCTCCTAAAGAAGCCAAGTTCCAGACTTCAACAGGGAACAAGCAGGCATCTGTGGGAAAGAAAAAAACAAACCTTCCCCAACCTCCACTTCCCTAGGTGATTGCTTACTTAGGTAAAATTGTAAGATGCTTACACACATCCTTTGAAACACCCAAATAGCAAAGATTTGTACAAAATCAAAGTGTTTTTGCACATTACTTGTAGTACGCATACACAGTTTTGTTTCAGCCCCTGAGGAGACTCAGGTTTAACAGAGCCTCAGATAGGAATGTTGATGGAAGTTAAAGTCAAGGGTGCTCCCACAACAGAGCCCTTCTCTATCAATTCCCCAACCCAGGGTTTGGCAGGACTCAAGGCCACCTACTTGACCAATCTTGAAATACAGCTTGGTGACACGGGTCCCACTTCCAGGGACTGCTGCACGCAGCTGGCAGATTGTCCCACCTCTTCTCTATAAAGTGGGCCGAATAATCTATTTCTTCACAGAAATCTCAGGAAAACAAAACACCAACCTGCTCTTCAAAATCATGAAATAAAGATAGCAGCTCAACTCTGAACTAAGCTAAAGTGTATTCTCCACTCAACCCCTTGTTTCCCCAGTTTTGAAAAGTATTTTTCAAAAGATTTCATTTATTTATTTGCGAGAAAGAGAGAAAGCGCACAAGCAGTGGGGAGGGCAGAGGGAGAAGCAGACTCCCCGCTGAGCAGGGAGACTGATGTGGGGCTCAATCCCAGGACCCCAGGATCATGACCTGAGCCCAAAGCAGACATTTAACGGACTGAGCCACCCAGGCACCCCCCCCACTCAGTTTTTTAAATGCACGGTGTTCCGGGTAGCCCGAATGTCAAAGTCTCAGCGGTCTAAAGGGTGCTGAAGAGAAGAAAGCAACACTCTCAACTCTCAAGAACGGAGCAACTGATATTTAAAACCCAGAATGCTAACTGACTGAACTAAAAAAACTACCAAAAAAGAGAATTAGCTGGCATGGAAATGGTTAATTTGGGGACACCTGGTAACTTCCCACTTGTTAGAAACCTAATCGGCTCCCTGGTGTAAGTACACTCTTCTTACATGCCTGTCTTTGATGTCTGGATAATGCAGTTTTACTAGTTCCTCAATTGGACTGAATTACACGGTAAACAAAGACTGTTATAAATCTAAAAACGCTGCAAACACTTGATTTAAAGGAAATAACCCTAAGTGCTTGGTCACAAACACGTTCAACTTTTCTAAGAGGTGGATAAAAAAAAAATTAGCTGAGTCACTAAATTTAATGATCTTAAGGCCACAAAGAAAGAGAAAGTAGAAGACAAGGCATGTTCAAGACTTTGTGGTATCTTTAGTGTGGTATCTTTAGTTTAAATCTGACAGGAACCGGTGTTCTTAGTGGGCAACCAAGCTATTTAAACAGCAAAATCTGAATGTCCATTCTGATAATTTGCCAATATTAATCCTTTCAAAACTGAAGAGTTACAGTGGAGGGAGAAAAGGATTCTTTAAACAGTAACTACTTTTATCTTTGAGCTTTACAGAGCTAGTTTTATTAGAAAAACTAAACCCCAACATTTAGTAGTTTTACACCACAAGTGAACTCCTTCAGAAAAGAAAATACTTCAGGAATATTTTCAGTTCTTTGTTACAAATATATGCTGCACTTACTACAACATAATGCCAACAACCGAGAGCTTTTTCAGAACTTGTTACCAGGCTTCCGAAGTTGTTTATTTGACTTGCTTAACCACCATACCAGCTCCCTGAAGAGTGGCTCAACTGGAAGGTAGGAGGGTGTTTTCTTTTTTAACACCTCTACAAAACCCAGGGCAAGAAGTGGCAACATTCCCAAGATAGTACACATTTCACAGGACACTGAAATGCCACTGTGATCCAGCATTACTATGACTGCTAAAGTTCATACTGTCAACAGCTCTATCAGTGTGTCCCACGCTCCCAAGAGGAAATGTTTCTGGTTTCTGGGCTCTGTGATCTGGAATGTCCCGTAAGACACAGATCCACCACTATTACCCATAGCCAAAACTACTGTCTCTACCTCTGAGAATAGCCAACAAATTCTGAAAACGCATTTAGTTTCAAACAACCATGGACAGAATACCGCCAAACTAGCAATACTATAATATTATATAATAATAAAGTAAGGAAATAATTTCATAGGGAGCCGCTAGCAAAAAGGAAGTAAAATACTTGTTACCATAATTTTTCTTAATCCCAATAGAGGAAAAGAATGGAAATATGCACTGTAACTAACAAAGCAAAGAGCATTTTCTAAACCTCAATACCTCATACTTCTCAATACCTTAAATTTCTGAATGAGTTTTCAAAGCTATGAATTACCATCAGCAGCTGGTTAAAATGTCTGCATTAGGGCACCTGGGTGGCTCAGTCGTTAAGTGGCTGCCTTCAGCTCAGGTCATGATCCCAGAGTCCTGGGATCGAGTCCCACATCGGGCTCCCTGCTCAGTGGGAAGCCTGCTTCTCCCTCTCCCACTCCCCCTGCTTGTGTTCCCTCTCTTGCTGTCTCTGTCAAATAAATAAATAAAATCTTTTAAAAAATAAATAAATAAAAATAAAATGTCTGCATTAAGTAAATACATGGTAAGACTCCTATCCACAGGAGAGAGGAAGAGCAAAAGGAGGGGATCTAACTGGGAAACATTTTCCCTGTAAGACAGACTCCAAAAGGAGAATTTTCTAGAGGAATAGATTTTTCCAAACGAACTAGGAAAGATGGAATGTAAAAGCTCCAGTAAGAAGAAAACACAAATCTACAGTCTACTGAACCACTGAACTTGAACAAGACAGTCTTTCAAAACTACAGTGAGATATCACCTCATACCTGTCAGAATGGCTAAAATCAAAAACACAAGAAAGTGTTGGTGAGGATGTGGAGAAAAAGGAACCCTCGTGCACTGTTGGTACGAATGTAAACTGGTGCAGCCATTGTGGAAAACAGTACTGAGGTTCCTCAAAATTTAAACACAGAAAACTACCCTATAATCTAGGACTCACACTACTGGATATTTACCCAAAAAATAAAAAAACACTAATTCAAGGGATACATGCACCCCTGTGTAAGCATTATTTACAATAGCGAAATTATGGAAACAGTCCAAGTGTCCATCAATAGATGAATGGATAAAGATGTGGTATAGATATACAATGGAATATTATTCAGCTATAAAAAAGAATGAAATCTTGCCATTTGCAACAACATGGATAGAGCTAAAGAGTATAATGCTAAGCAAAATAAGTCAGCCAGAGAAAGACAAATACCATATGATCTCACTCATATGTGGAATTTAAGAAACAAAAGGGCAAAGGGAAAAAAAGAGAGAGAGAAACCAAGAACAGTCTTCTAACTAGAAAATGAACTGATGGTTACCAGAGAGGAAGTGGGTGGGGGATAGGGGAAATAGGGGTTGGGGATTAAAGAGTACACACTTATAAGGGCACCTGAGTGGCTCAGTCGGTTCAGCATCCAACTCTTTTTTTTTTCTTTTTTTTTTTTAGATCTTTATTTATTTGAGATAGAGGGACAGAGAGAGAGAGCTCTAGCAGGGGGAGAGTCGGCGGGAGAAGGAGAAGCAGGTTCCCTGCCAAGCAGGGAGCCTGATGTGGGGCTCGATCCCAGGACCCCAGGAACACAACCTGAGCCCAAGGCAGACGCTTAGCCAACTGAGCCACCCAGACGCCCTGAGCATCCAACTCTTGGTTGTGGCTCAGGTCATGATTTCAGGGTCATGCGTTCGAGCCCCACGTTGAGCTCTGCATTCAGCATGGAGTCTGCCTGAGATTCTTTCTCCCTCTCCCTATGCCTCTCCCACTTGTGCTCTCTCTCTCCCTCTCAAATAAGTAAGTAAACCTTAAAAAAAAAAAAAAAAAAAGAGGGGCGCCTGGGTGGCTCAGTTGGTTAAGTAGCTGCCTTCAGCTTGGGTCATGATCTCAGGGTCCTGGGATCAAGCCCCACATCGGGCTCCTTGCTCAGCGGGGAGCCTGCTTCTCCCTCTGCCTGCTGCTTCCCCTGCTTGTGCGTGCGTTCTCCCCCACTCTCTGTCAAATAAATAAATAAAATCTTAAAAAAAAAAGTACACACTTATGATTAAATAAAATTATTTTAAAAACCTAAGATAGTCTTTAAAAACCCAAATGTTTCCATTTTTATAATAATAAATGTTAGAGTGAATTTTCAGAAGGTTTTTGTTTTTCCTTTAAAAGCTTTACACAAGGGTGCCTGGGTGGCTCAGTTGGTTAAGCATCTGACTCTTCATCTCAGCGTCATGAGTTCAAGCCCCCACTTTGGAAAGAAAGAAAATAAAGAAAAGCTTTAGATAAATCAGAGAAGAAAAGTTGGAAGTGAAGTCCAAGGTCCTTATTCAACCAATTCATTTATCTGTGAAATCCAGATAAACTTACAAAACCTTAAAGTTAGTGATGTACACAATGATGTGTCAGGGTTATTTAGCTACACATAGAAAATGTAACCTTTATGAACCTGACTGACATAGAGGAAGTCTTCATTTCCTCTGTGATTTCTGTTGGAATGTGAAGCAATGCCCTAAATTCTGCTCATCTCATTACCACGTGAGGAGTGTCTTAAATGACTACATCAAACTCAACAAGCACAACACAGCCTCTGATACTGAATACAAGAGAAAGGTAGCCACTTCATGGTCCTAGTGACAGAGCAGCTAAATTCTCTCCTTCTTTCATAATATTTCAGAGGGGCTAACCATTTTTTTATTACTTTAGTCTCTAATCTTTAGACCTGAGAACTGAACTATCCATCAACTTATTTATAGAGCTAAGACAATGCAAAGAAACAAAGAAGAAACAGAGCACTGTCCTTGCTGATGAGAATCTTATCATTTACCTCAGATAAAATATTTTTATTTAGAAAAAAGAAAAACTAAGCCACAAGACAATCAAGGGCATAGACCATTCCCTGGTTTCCAGAGAAAGGACGAGGAGATCATTCAGGTCTAGTGTGGCTAAGGGAAGGTATCAGAGCAGAAGTGAAATTTGAATTGGTACACAGAAGACTGGCAGGGCTTGGAGACGACCCAGATGTTGTAAAGACGAGAAAGGGTAAGAATAATGGTGACCAAAATGGAAAAGCACTGGAAACGTTCTAGGACAGACTGAATGACTGGAATAATTTTCATGCACGGGAGGTAGAAAATGAGAGGGGCAGCCAGGGCTCAGACTATGAGCAGACTGTATTTTCTTTCTTTTTTTTTTTTTTAAGATTTTATTTATTTATTTGACAGAGACATAGCAAGAGAGGGAACACAAGCAGGGGGAGTGGGAGAGGGAGAAGCAGGCTTCCCGCGGAGCAGGGAGCCCGATGTGGGGCTTGATCCCAGGACCCTGGGATCATGACCTGAGCCAAAGGCAGACGCTTAACGACTGAGCCACCCAGGCGCCCCTGTTTTTTGTCTTTTTTTTTTAAGATTTTATTTATTTATTTGACAGAGACATAGCGGAGAGGGAACACAAGCAGGGGGAGTGGGAGAGGGAGAAGCAGGCTTCCCGCCGAGCAGGGAGCCCGATGCGGGGCTCGATCCCAGGACCCTGGGATCATGACCCGAGCCGAAGGCAGACGCTTAACGACTGAGCCACCCAGGAGCCCCAGGAGACTGTATTTTCACTTGTGAGAATCTCGTATGACCACTATCTTTGATCCCACCAATGTTACTTACTGTCAGTAACACCACTACTTTTTAACTCCTCATCCAGCAAACTAACACCGGCTAAGGAGTTGATCATCTAACATAAAAGAGAACTCCATTTGAATATGGCAAATTTTATTTCAATTCAGTCCAGTGCAAATTCAAATAATAAAATGGGGAAGGGGGCAGAAAAATATAGATTTATAAAGGAAGCAAAGAGCAAATATTTGCCCAGAATAGCACTGGAGGTTGCTCCCACTAGTACAGGCTACACACACCTACTCTTGTTTAATGTAGGAGGGAGGATTTCCTCATAGTCGGGGAATGAATCTTGCTACATCCCCAGGGCTCTGGGTACAGGAAATCTCTGAAATGGGTCATCTGGATCTTTGGAAAGACTGATTTAAGTGTTTAACCATCTGGTCTTGAAACATGTAATCTCATGCAACAGACAGGCTATTCTTAGACACTGGGTATGTACGGGCACTCAGCTCTCACTATACCCTGTGCAAACCCAATGGACAGCACTCTCCAGAAAGTCCAATGAGAAAAATCAAAAGCCAATTTAAAGGACTGATATCTTAGATGTCTGTTTTTAAAATAATCTGGCCTAAAGTTAACTTTGAAAAGAGCAGCTACGGAAGATTCTCCGCCATTCCATTTGTAATTTTTGCAAATGTCTCTTCCTGTTCCTCTCGATTCATTTTCTCCCCAAGCCCTGGTAAAGACACCTCTGAATTCCAGGGTTAAAAAAAAAAACAGAACTATGCTGCTACCTTACCATCCTAGCTGGCCCACACTGAATAAAGCAAGCAGCCCATTTTTCATCCTGACACAGTTCTCATGCTTTGAGGTGTGCAGAACTCTACAAGCAGGTCCCAAAGAAATAAAATTTCTAAGCCAAGTTATTCACAGGATGAAATCAGATTCCCCTGGTGAATGAAGGGGGCTGCTTTCAGCAAAAGCACTTCCTTAAACTTTATCCTCAGCAGGTTTCTACCAGGTAGCTCTGGAGTTCTAATCAAGCTATCTGATCAAAGCAACTACGAACAAAGACAAACCTAAGGCTGAGAAATCTTTCTCACTGATGCAGCAAGATTCCTCTGGGTTACCTATACTAAAAAAACCAACAACAACGAAAGACGATTTCTGATAAGCTGTAAAAATAATCCAAGCCAAAGGAAATGCAAAACCAAGGCCAATACACTCCAATAAGCCTCGGGATCACAGCCTATTTACCATTAATACGGTCTGCGCAGATTCTTACCAAACCAAGAAACAAAATCACAGCCAAGTCTTACCTTTGAATATCCTGGTATTCAAATCAATTTTATACTGTTTCTGAAATGCTAAAGAAAACCTGTAAAATTACTTCAGCAGTTGCTTCTGAGCACTTACGATCTCTTCAGGTGTTTTGGTTTTTCTTTTAAAACTTCTCAGCAGAAAATTTTTTTAAAACAATGTTCTCCATAAACATTTCTCTGAATATGCAAGAATGGAGGCACTGTCCAGCCAAATGTGCCTTGCAAACAGAGGACAGTGCTGAAGAAACAGGCATTTCTGTCAATTGGGGAAAATAGGTCAGCTTATTTTCAAGTCCACAGTAAGCCTTACTATTCTGTTCTCCTGATGGCATTCTAAGATGACATGAGGATTTCAGGCCATTATTTCTAATTATTCCTTGTTACTCATTTGCATTATTCTATAAACTGCCAGTCCTAAAACAGGCTACTGTAAGTAATAAAAGTCATGCCACATGCATAAACTTTTTAAAAAAAGAGTGGTTTTATTTTACCTAATAAACCTGTATTGACGATAAGGACAGTGTTCACAAAGAAACAGAAGAAACAAAACCAACTTCTAAATCCAGCAAATATTAATAACGCATAATTTGGATCCACAGATTAAAAAACTTAGGACTCACACTAGCAAAATCAATACTCCCATCCATCTTTTCCACTTTCTGGTCTCCACATTTTCTTACACACTTGCCTTATTTCAAATGAAGGTAAAAAAAAAAAAAAAAAGGTCTGAGAAAGACGAAAAAAGTTGACCCTTACAAGAAAGAACAAGAAAGAACATGCAAAAGAGCCTGGAATCAGCTCAATTAATCGTATTTGAAAATCTCCTACACTGAGGTATTTATCCCTGTCTTCTTCTAGAAGAGATGAATATTTGAGTCGATACGTGTAAAACAAACTGGATTTTCTGAATGAAAAGATGTTACATGTAGGCACTTAATAACAAAAAGTTATTAAGGAAAATATTATTTCCTATTCAAATACTAACACCTCAGTATTTGAAAAGCATATTTCAGGTCCCTACTTTGAGGCTACTTAAGGAGATACGGTGGAAAAAGGATACAAGTAGAACTTCTATTTCTTAACTTGGGTTGCTGAGGGTAGTCACTTCATTAATTGTTCATACCGTGCATGCTTTATACACTTTTCTCTACAGTTTTTTAAAAGCACACAAATCATATAAATAAATACGCACAAATCAGAGAAATGAAGAAGCAAGAGTACACCGAAATAGCAAATAGAGCTGGGATTTGAACACGGCCCTCTCTCAACCACTCTGAGCAACCACTGCAATACACTCTCCCCCTTCCACACTAGGCCTCTGCCTGGGGCCATGTCAAACAGGTGACTCTAATCCTCACTGTAGCCAGCCAGAGAAAATGCTGAGACGCAGTGCCCTAGGGGGCCCGGGATGTAACTGGCAGTTCTTCAGGGCTATGGAGAAGGCTGAACAGGTGACACATCAGACCTTTCAGCCTTAAAACAGAGCAACTCAATTTGATCTGTTTTATATGTTGGGATTCCACATAAAAAAAAAAAAAAATTCTTTTTAAGTTCTATGGCAGTCTAGGGGTTTTATAAAAGCTCAAAAAACTTCATGACTCTTAAAGATATTTAATGATCAGGCACTTGGTGGTCTGATTCCCAAGATTTTGCCAAGAGACAAGAGAGTCAAAAAGAGCCTCCTGATCTGTGTCCCCCAAACCCTTTCTTCTCTTCCTCTCATTCAGGAAACTCATCCAGATTAGTGACTACTGAGATCAAGAAAAAAGAAACAACTTAGTGAGAGAGGGAGCCCGGTCCACAACGCAGGTCTCCTGACACCATCCCACCCCTTTGCCCCCCAGGTCCTGTCTTCCTACTCTATTATGCTCTGCTGGCCAGAGGACATAAGAACGGAGGAAATAGGCATGTATGGCGGGAGAGGCTGGGGGCAAATCTGTTGAGGGCACTGTCACACTAAGGAGAGTCTGGACTTCATCCTGAAGAAGCCCCAGGATTCTGGGCAAGAATGGCATGGTCAGGTGTGGGTTGAAAAGGGGAAATTCTGAGAGCAATCCGCACACACTCACCCTTCCTCCATACTCAGTCTGCTGTTTTACCCCCACCCAGTGGGTAAATGCTTCCCGTGTAAAGGCCATTTCAAACCTGGTCATAATAAGCACTGTGAAAAACAACTGCTCATGATGGAAACGCTGACAGAGTGGTGGTGTAAGATGGCCCTTTGCAAAGCCTTGTCAGGGCCCGGTCTTTGTAATTTAGTGGTGGCTCACAGGAAGCGCCTGAGAGCCAGATTCTTTCTGACTGTGCTCAAGGCCATAATTTCCTTCCCATACTTAAACTGATGACCCTGTGTCTCACTGTCAAGGGAGTGTGCCAAAGGGAAAGGGCAGATAAATAAGCAGCAAAATCCGAAGAAAACTGGCCCATTTGAAAAAAATTCCTAAGATTCTTCTTGGGGATTAACAACAAAAGGACTTCTAGATGAACTGATCTGTTTCTCCAAATGAAAGCCCCTTGAAGGCAGAGCTGGGGAAGCTGGCAGCCAACGCTTTCAGGTGACAGATGCAGAAGCTGAGGAGGAGAAAGGAAGGAAGTCACAGAAGCTGCGGTCAGACCTGTGTGCTACGCAAGGCCTCCCTCCCACCCTCAGCCCCAGCCCCAGCCCAGAGTGGTGTCTACAGACCGTGAGATAAGATTAATCAAGATCCTAAAATCAAACTAGGAAGGAGACAACAAGGAAGAACAGTCAGCTAGTACCATGTATTACAGCTACAATCTCCAGCCCTCCCCATATGCATATTTTCAGGAGCTTCTGCTACATTTTCTATATAGGACCTATCTACCATCCATTACTTCAAGATAAATTTCAAACTATAAAAGTAACATGTCCTGTTGGGGAGTCCAAAAATAACTAAGAAAACACTTGTGATCATCTAAGGAATTTAATAAATGGCATTTTCTATAAAATGCTAGCTTCATGATTTTCCCTTAGATAACAGACCAGAATAGTAACTAGCTCCTCCTTATCAACCACCCTTCCTTGAAAGTCCTTAGCCAGTAATTTTCATGAAGATCAATGAGTCACCTCTTATCACTACTGTAGCCCTCAGACTTAGAAGGAAAACAGGCCCAGCCTACTCTTCCATGACAGCGGTCCTGCTGGAGGAAATCACCTTGACCTCATGTATTTGGCTGCTGTTCAGAAAACCATGTCTCTGAGTTAAAATTCTCAAAAATACACTCATGTTAGGTAACAGCATACCTTTCTCAGTTACATACGCACAGAACACCCGCCCTATTTCATCCCAACATAAACCCATGCAGTGTCTCCCTCAATGACCTCACTTCCTACTCCCCAGGTTATACATGGTCCTGGGAACATACTGCAGGTACATTCTTTTGAAACATCGTAAAATCAAAGTACAACAAATAGCTATTCCTGACTTCTAACTCACATTAGAAAGAACAGAATACAGAAGTACCCCACCATCATAAAACCTTATCAGCAGACTGATTTTGACTACCCACCGCATCGACTATGTTAAAATCTTAAATGAAAATTTTTATCACCTGGCTAATGTGACTACTACCGTCTGCAAGAGGAAGAGAAGATCTGGTGATATATGAACATGATTCAACTCAACTCCTTCACTTCTGTGCACCTCTTCCCAGTTCCTCAGACCACTCACCTGCTCCTGTATCCATCTGTTATTTTGACTTTCTGTTCAAAGAACCCACTGTGTAAAGGGGCTTAATTTTGCTGTCCATACAAGGACAATCCCTCCCTCTGGCAATCAAATCCCCTCAAGAGTGCAGGTGTCAGGGGCGCCTGGGTGGCTGAGTCAGTTGGGTGTCTGCCTTCGGCTCAGGTCATGATCCAGGGTCCTGGGATCGAGCCCCGCATCGGGCTCCCTGCTCCGCGGGAAGCCTGCTTCTCCCTCTCCGCCTGCTTGTGTTCCCTCTCTCGCTGTGTCTCTATCAAATAAATAAATAAAATCTTAAAAAAAAAAAAAAAAGAGTGCAGGTGTTAGCCTGTAAACTTATAGAACTTATTTGCACCAAGTACCCTATCCAAACCACCAACCCTTCTTTTCAGTCTTCTCCATAAGGAACATTCCAGGTTACATTTGGATGAAGAGATGATACACACTTCCCTGAGCCCTTTGGCCCAGTGCAGAATCCTACACAATAAGGTGGGCGTTGTCTTACTGCTGCTGCTGCCTTTTTTTTTTTTTTTGGAAAGGGGAGGGTTGTTTTGTGTTAACTTGTCAGTCCTTGAATTTATATATTCCTCCACTGTCTCATTTAATATATTGGAGTGGGCCATTTCAAAGACAGTGATTAAAATCTATGTATCATGGCTTGTCAAATCTTATAATTACATGAGTTCAAAACTTAGGCTACTGACTCCATTTTTCATACTGACTATGTAACAGAAAGCCCAATTCAACCAGTTAAATCATGAGAGGTAAAAGCCTAGTCAGGAGCAATCAAAAGGCACCTGAGCTTGAAAGCTGTACGTCCACATTCCACACTGTTAAGGTTGCAAAGAGCAGATGGCATGGATGGAACTGGAATGTGTCCGATACAGCCTTCTCACACCCGTTCTCCATTCCCCCTCCAAACCCCATATTCCTACGGGTGCAAACCTCACTCTATAACCTAATACAGTAAGGCCAGTGTTGTCTGGAGTCACTAAGTTTTATATGTGCTTGCTTCTATTTAAAGACCATTCGATTTTAGGAACTTAATAAAAAGGCCATAAACCTGTATTATTCCAGAAGAATGCCAAGAATGGTAAGTAACCAACTAATACTCTTCCGAAGTGACCTTTATTAAGGGCTGCCTCTACAGCTTTGCCAACTAACATATCAAGAGCCAGTAACATTCCTATCACAGGCTACTCCCATTTTTAAAAAGCAAAGGCAAGTGAAAAGGCCTTCTTCAAGTAACCAAAGCAACTCAAATTCCTACAGTGAAAAGTACTAGTACAAACAGTCTGAAAAGTGGCAAAATCAAAGTTTAAAAGGCCACTTACAGTGCCAGCAAATGATTCAGAAGAATTCTGAGAAAGGTAATACTAACATTTTAGTGGTAGAACACTTGGAGAAAAGCCAAGAGGCCTGGACTTTCTCCCTAACTAGGTCATTAAATCTTGCAAGGGGGTGGCAGGGAGGCACACATGGATACAAACTAGCTAAATGGCATCTCACAGCCAAGTTATCTTGACAGCTTTCATCCGTCAGCAGGATCACTGCACAATGATGTTCTTCACGGAGACAGGTAGGTCTCTTGGGGCTAATGATAACCTAAGTGCACGCAATTATAATCAGACTGATAACAATCAATCCCTACCCTTGGAACAGATACTCAAATTCAACAGCTGAGAGAGACTGTATCTGCTGCCAGGGAAGTTAGATCACCTGGATCCTCACAGCTCAAGTGCTCCTTCCCACAGCTATGCTTGCTTTCTGCAGTCCTTACTCTGTAGAACAGCAAATTATCTTTTATTTATTTGTTTTTAAGATTTATTTATTTATTTGACAGCGAGAGAGAGACAGCGAGAGCAGGAACACAAGCAGGGGGAGTGGAAGAGGAAGAAGCAGGCCTCCCACGGAGCAGGGAGCCCGATGCGGGGCTCCATCCCAGGACCCCGGGAACATGACCCGAGCCAAAGGCAGATGCTTAACGACTGAATCACCCAGGCGCCCCAGCAAATTATCTTTTAAAGTACAGATCTGATCTTGTCAATCACCTGCTTAAAAGAACCCTCAGAGCTTCCCTCTGCCCTTCTACTAAAATTCCAAATTCTTATACATTCCAAAATGTGATCTCATCTCCCATCATTCTACCTTTTTCTCACTAGACTCTCACTAGACTGTGGCCTTCCTTCAGTTCCCTGGATGACCCATTCATTCGTTCTCATTCAACCATTCAACCAAAAAATTACTGGTTTTGTAAATTACCTACAATTGCACCAGGCACTGCCCTACACACCAGGGATACAGCAATGAACAAGAGACAAAGATCCTTGCTCACACTCTAGCAAGGGGAAACAGACAATCAGAAAACAAAAAAGTGAAGGAGTTAATGTGGGAATCTGGAGAAAGTGTTTTCTTTTCATGTGTTCATTGTTAAGTTGTTAACTCCAAGATGAGGATCTAATGTCTTATCTACTCTGCTCTCTATCCAACCTCAGCACTGAACCTAGTACCTGGCTCAATAATTATCTGCTAAATGAGTAAGTGAATCGGTGTCTAAAGAAAAAAGCCCCCCCCCAAAAAACCAAAAAACCAACAAAAAACCCCAAAACAAAAAAACGAACGAAAGCTAAAAAGGCATCCCCAAGTAATAAGTGTTACCTCAAGTTATCAGGGCCCCTGCAGACATTATACAGGTTTCAAATTTACTAATAGTTTATGATCAAAGTGAATTTAGTGCCACTTCAAGAGATATCCTAATAATAACATGCATCTTACCAAGGCATCATCCCAGAAAGAGGTTTTAAAAGCATAAAAAGTGAGGGCAAGGACCTTCAAAGATATAAAGTAATCAAGACATTAAAATTATGCAGAAAACCAGAATTCATTATTTACTCCAGTGGCGTGTCCCAAACCACTGACAGTTGTGCTAGTAAAAAGCTTATCTCGGATGGATTGTTTCCCTCCAACTTCATTACCACAGCCTTGGTCGTGCCCTTTTCTCGCAAAGCCTGGACTATGGGGAGCTTCCTCACTGGTCTCTCCCAGGTCCAAGAAGTGTGTACTGTCCTGTGTTAATTTTAATACAGTTTTTCTCAACATTTCTACCCCAATTTGACTCTAACCTACCTTTTCAACCTTATTTCCAACTGTCCCTCAACAAGAACTCCACGCTCCAGATCAACTGTTCCCTGAACATGCCTTGCACATTCCCGTTTCCAAACCTCTACACCGGGTACACCCCTTATCTGGAATACCATTATACTTATCCCCTTTCTGAATGTTATCAGTTTAAAATAATGCCTTCTCTGCCATTCCCACTATGACAAATTCACCATCCCCAAGCAGTTATAGCATTCATTTGGCCACACTTGTACCTCCTGTACTCTTCTCTGTACCACCAGAACTGGAAGCCTGCAAACTGCATTTCCCAGACCCCTTCGCCAGCTGGCTTTCACTTAGGTTCTGCCAAAGGCTGGAGACTAGATGGCAGGAAGAGGGACACAACACTCTTTTCCTGCTTCTGGTCTGTCTGCAGCAGCAAAGCAACTGTGGGGGACTGCAGGCAACTGCACACACCACAGCTTCTGGCACCACCGTCGGCCGAATGCTGGCTCTTGGGTTCCCAGTGAACTGAGGCAATGGCAATACGGCTCCAACAGCAGCAGCAAGTCAGCAGCTCTCGACTCCGGCGATCCAGCCCAAAGGCAGCCAGCTGGCTTCCTGATCTTCGGTTAACAACCCCCTTCCCCCTTTTGCTTCTCCACACCCCCCCTCTTTTCCTCCTTCAGCTCCTCCCGCCCTTCCAATACTTCTGGAACAAACCCTTTGCATTTAAATCCCACTCAGCTTGAAGTGTCTAGAGTGGAGTTTCCACTTTCCTGATTGGGCAATAACTGACACAACAGCAGATAATGAGGAAATAAAAACAGCCGCACCAACTATGATGGAAAAGGAAATATAAAATGGCAAAAGAAGACTACCAATTAAGAAAAAAATCCCACACAACGAAATCCTACAACATATCTCCCTGGGTATATTACAATGTACTTTTTGAGATCTAAAGATTAAGATGCTAGTTTCGCTGTACATTCAGCTATATATAGTATAGTTTAGCTGTATGTTTTTTCAAAAGGAAGTCAATATTGCACCTCTGTTTGACTAACCGAGTTTCTACAGAATAGGGAGAACCCTTCCAAGCGTTTCCTTCTGTCTCCCCAGCACCTCACACACAGGAGGTACTTCTTAGGGATGTGGTGTCTGACTGGTGACTGCTATAACGCTTTGGAATTCATCGAGATTGGGGGATGAAAGCCAAGCAGTCAGTCTAGTTCTAAAAAGCAACTTGAAAACAAATCTCATCCAAAGCCCTGAACAAAAAAATTCTGAATCTTTATCAGTCCTGAAATGCAGCCACTAAGAAGGGGGAGACAGAGGAGTTCCAGGGATTTGGGGCAGGGGTAGGGATTTTCAACTCTTCCTTGACAAAGCCACCCCAGAACCTATAAAGGCTAGCTCTATACTTTTGAGGAAGGCCTCCATTTTTTTTTTTTTGGTTAAAGATCTAGCCTGAAAACCCCATTACACAAAACCGCCCAGAATACAGTTTACCTTTCTCAGAAAGATGAACAACTGAGTCAGTCTGGGGCTGATGAAAACCTCCGGCTCCTGAAAGTATCTATGTTTCCAACCTGCTCAGAGGTCATGTACACATCTTAAGTCTTACCTTAAATTCATTTTCCGATGTTATATTAAACCAAGATAAGAAGTGTTGGAGGGTGTAAATTTTTTTAAAGGTTAATAAAAACTCCTAACTCCGGAGGCTAACAACTATTAAAACCATACCTACAGGGGCGCCTGGGTGGCTCAGTCGTTGAGCGTCTGCCTTTGGCTCGGGTCATGATCACAGGGTCCTGGGATCGAGCCCTGCATTGGGCTCCCTGCTCAGCGGGAAGCCTGCTTCTCCCTCTCCCACTCCCCCTGCTTGTGTTCCCTCTCCCGCTGTCTCTGTCAAATAAATAAATAAAATCTTAAAAAAACAAAAAAAAACATACCTACAGCCCTTCATCACATCCTCTGCTGCTCCAGCTTTCCATTAACAAAAAATGTTTCATGAAATGGAAACCTTAGAAAAGATATAAACCCCAACAAGAGCACAAAAGCAGCTTGACTTCTGCAGATTTCCAGAACTGAGCCATCAACTGTTGTCATTTTCATACTTCATTTACCAACATGCCTAACAGATACATACTTGAACATTTCCAGCCTGGTCTGTTACTACTTCGAACAACTTTACCATAGGAAACCATACCCTACAACCCAATTCAAGTATTTTCCAAGTATTAGGCACAATAAATTCCTTTCAGAGACTGGCAAATGAAAAGTTCTGATAAAATGGGACTTACTGAATGCTTCACAGATAATCAGCTCTCAACAAATTGGAATATATGAAAATAAATCTATCAATTAACACAATCTTATTATTTGATATTTAAGCCAATGCTTCATAATGAGGGGCTTCGGGTTCATTGGTTATGCACCACCTCCTGAGGGCCATCTTGGGGGCAGGTGGAAAAGAAAAGGCCAGTCAGAGCAGGAGCGGCATGCCAGTGTGAGTCTTCTCCCGACTCGGTAAGTGGGGAAGGGGAAGGAACAGAAGATGCCTGAGAACTGGCTTTACACACACACACACACACATGCATGCAGACACCACCAGTTTTCTCATCTCTCTCTTATACCAGCAAATACTCACTAGCCAGGCACAGCACAGAATAATCAATATGCATGTGGTTTCATTTCATTTTTCACAATAATCCAATGCAGCAGGTTCTATTACAACCCCCATTTTACAGATGAGAAAACAGGCTCAGAGAGGTGAAGTGACTCATTCTAAATCACCCAGCTTCGTGTGACCCTTGCTGCCTGCTTCTGAAGCCTGAGCACCTGGTTTAACCCCAACACTGCACTGCTGCAAAGACAGGAGGGACAAAAGCTGTGCAGCTTGAGCTTTCTTGAGAAAAATTGAAGCTACGAGTGCTAGAATCCACTTACTCTATTAGCAGAGCTTTCCACCGTGAGGGAGGCAGGCTCTTTTTTATCTAGAAGCAAAACTTGAATAATATACTCCCCACAGTGATGTGTGAGTACCTTATGTTGCTCAAAGTACTATTATATACTTTGCCTACCAACTTGTGAAACCCACCTGGCAAGGATAGGTATCCCCTTCATTCCCTAGATAAGAACACTGAGACCTAGAGATAACATGCCTCATCCACGGTCAGAAGGATTCAATGTGTTATCTCCTCAATGGGGACAATGATGTCACCCAAGACACACAAGAGAAAGAGAATGTCTGCCATAGTCTGAAACACAAAGACCATTTCCAAAGTGACACTCAATGGAAAATGGTTGTCTTTAAACTTCAGTATAATCTGCAACTGAGAATCAATATAGCTTCAGGGGTCTGAGCATTAAATTGTAACTTGTACCTTTCTTCATTTCTCAAACCATGGAAGGGACAAGACATGGTAAGTTTTTGCCCTAAACCTTAACTTCGTTTTTTTCCTCACCCCGTCGCAAAAATTAATTTCTACTCACACAGAAAGTATGCCTGAAAAATCACCAAAGAAGTAATTACGTGACTTCACTATTCTGGAAACACTCTTTCAAGGCTCCAGAAAAACTATTTCTTTCATACGGATCATATGGCAATGTTCATATAAATCCTGTGAGGGTTGGCCCCTCATAAGGACAATCATAAAATTAAATACTATGGGAAGAAAAGTCTCAATTTTTAAAAAATATTTTATTTATTTATTTGACAGAGCAGGAGAGCACAGGCAGGGGGAGCTTGCAGGCAGAGGGAGAAGCAGGTTCCCCACTGTGCAGAGAGCCTGATTCAGGGCTCAACCCCAGGACCCCAGGACCATAACCTGAGCCAAAGGCAGATACCTAACCAACTGAGCCACCCCAGGCGCCCCTAAAGGAATTAAAATGCCTATACTAAAAATCAGTGGGTAGGTGAAAATTCATCTCTTTTATCTCAATCTCAAGAACTCACAAACAGTAGAGTAAAATGGGACACAGCATACAGAAGACCTGACTTTTCTTTCACCAAAAGTGAAAAACACCAGGATACAGTGTAAACAATGTCAATTCCATTTAAAGTTTCAAAGAAAAAATCATAATAGCCCAAAGAATGATCAGAAGTGACATTTTATTCATAAATCAAAGCTGCCTTAGAAATTTCACATCACTGTTTCACACTCAAAATCTCCAACCTCAAGGTAAGAATCTCACTTCATCAGGTCATTTTTGATAAATTCACCAAATCTAAAAGGAAGCCTGACTTTGTCCATGAGCTTCTGAGTTGTGTGGAAATAATTTTCCTTGAAATCCACAGGCAACAGATTGCATCCTAATTGCATCATTTGCTCTTTGTTTTGAGGGTGCTGGGGACAAATCTGAAGGGCAAGGGAGTTGTATCTAAAATTACTTAACCTGGGGGGCCTGGTTGGCTCAGTCGGTACAACATGAGACTCTTGATCTTGGGGTCATGAGTTCAAGCCCCACATTGGGCCTACTTAAAAAAAAATGAATTAAAACTTCTAAAAAATTTTTAGAAATGAAAAAAAAACAACAAAAAAAACTCAGCCTAATAAAAAATGGAAGCACATGGAAAACAACCGCATCCTGACTTTATGATCAAAAAAGCCCAAATCAGTAGAGAGGTTTGGTTTTTCCCAACATGCAATCTTCACCAATGTGAAATTGTATGTAAAAATTTAAGAGCCAATCTGAAATCTTTTTAAAAAATAGGAAGAACTCGGGCGCCTGGGTGGCTCAGTTGGTTAAGCGACTGCCTTCGGCTCAGGTCATGATCCCAGGGTCCTGGGATCGAGTCCCACATCGGGCTCCCGGCTCAGCAGGGAGCCTGCTTCTCCCTTTGACCCTCTCCTCTCTCATGCTGTTTCTCTCTCGCTCGTTCTCTAATAAATAAATAAATAAATAAAATCTTTAAAAAAATAAAAAATTGGGCGCCTGGGTGGCTCAGTTGGTTGGGCGACTGCCTTTGGCTCGGGTCATGATCCTGGAGTCCCGGGATCGAGTCCCACATCGGGCTCCCTGCTCGGCGGGGAGTCTGCTTCTCCCTCTGACCCTCCTCCCTCTCATGCTCTCTGTCTCTCATTCTCTCTCTCTCTCAAATAAATAAATAAAATCTTTAAAAAAAATAAAAATAAAAAAATAAAAAATAAAAAATAGGAAGAACTCAACAGAAAGGCAGACACAAACCCAATACAGAAACATTTCAAAAATATTTGTAAGTAAATGTGCTCTCCTCATACATTCTCAGTTGGGAAGACGGTATTACAAATCTATATCCCAATCCTGTTTAAGGGATTCACTTATAATGGAAGGAATTAAGTCCCTGAATCTACCTAAACCCCAGGATCATACTCCTCTACTGGTGCAAAAAAACCCAATCTTCCTACACTAATTTGCTTACAATATGCTATGAAAACCTCACTGGGGATTGGATAATGTAAAAATGCTGGCAGTGACCTTGGTACACATTTTAAATATTTTTAATCTGCTTAAATTATAGGTCAAAGGTAGGGTGGGGGCAGTACTCATAATAAATAACAGAAGAGCACTTTATAATCTTCAAAGTGCTTTCTCATTTAATCCTCACAATAATCCCAAGCAGAGACTGGCGCCCACTGTCCAGATCACAGAATTTTCATGCTGGTAAAGGGACTAACATCCCACCCAATACACTGCACTAGAAAAGAAGCAGGGGGTCTTGTCCAGTTGTTCCCTATTGTATTCTCGAGGCCCAGAAGAGTACCTGGTACATGGTAGATGCTCATCAACGCCTCTACTACATGTTCAAAAAGTCCAATCCAGGGGCACCTGGCTGGCTCAGTTCGTGGAGTGTGTGACTCTTAATCTCGGGGTTGAGTTGGAGTCCCACGTTGGGTGGAGAGAGTACTTAAAGATAAAATCTTAAAAAAAAAAAAAAAAAGCCCAACCCACTTTGCAGAGAAGATAACCCAGTCCAGAAGTACTATGGCACAGCCAGAGCCATAATGCTGGCCACCTGTTCCCCACACTCCTATTTCTTAAGTCAGGGTGGGTTCTTCCCCCTCACCAGGATGTCACTGAGGCTATAAAAGGGTTTCCCAAAATCTCTCTCAGAACTCAGAACTCACACTGGCATCTCATCATTTTTTATGTTTTCCATAATTTTTTTTTAAAGATTTTATTTATTTGACAGAGAGACACAGCGAGAGAGGGAACACAAGCAGGGGCAGTGGGAGAGGGAGAAGCAGGCTTCCCGCAGAGCAGGGAGCCCCATGCAGGGCTCGATCCCAGGACCCTGGGATCATGACCTGAGCCGAAGGCAGATGCTTAACGACTGAGCCACCCAGGCACCCCATGTTTTCCATAAATTTAACCTACACACTTTTCCTCCTGTAAGCAGGTATTTAGTTCCTTCTTATTCATCAATCTTCACTTTTGTTCCACAACCCTCTATTATGTATAATAATATGTCCCTATAATACGCATACAGGCAGTGCTTACTCTGTACAAAGGACAGTGCCCGTGGAGGATAAAGCTGAATGAGCATCAGTGCTCTAAGGAATTTACAGGTTGATGATAATTAAGATAGGCAGTATCAGGAGGGAGACCTGGACCTGCAAATTATGGGAGAAGGGACAGTCTCAGCAGAGGGACCAACATGAGCTGACAGAACCTGTCACAGGAGTGTGTTCAGGAGAAACAAGTGGTGCATCTGACTGGAAGACATGGTGCAGGATGAGGAGGCCAAGTGATGATATGGAATCAACCTGTGGGAAGAGCTGAACTTGAGGACAAGAGACCGCCATGTCATTCCACAAGCAGTTTCTCACTCCCTACTGACACCTCTCTTTCCGATTGGTACCATGTCCTCTTTGCGAAAGGGGGGTAAAAGCACACAAATGATTTGGAGTATTCACTCTATATCCTTATTATGTGCTTTTTATTTGGAAAAGTTTTCTTGGCAGTATCTTATTATGATGGACAATTTCAGGATCAAGGGTACCAACTGTGGCTCTACACCCACCCAATGGCTCAATTAACCAAGTAACCTTTTACCAGTTAGGATCCCTTTGACAAACTGATGAAAATTTGGACCCTCTCCCTCAGAAAAATGCACTTACACAAAAAATTCAGGAACCCCAGATTAAGAACCTTTGAGCTAGCAAAAATTATACGACAGGCAAAAAAAAAAAAGACTCAGTTACTATTTCTACTACTAATTAGGAGTACCCAATTTCCCCATTCCCATAAGCAGAATTCTCTTTCTTCTGAGTGACACAGTAATTACCCTTAGTGAATAAATAAAATGAGGGAATTTCTCCAAGATTTTTAATTCTTGTCCACTACTGACAATACAGCTTCCATTTATTGGGCCCTACTATGTGACAGGCCCTCTGCAAAGCAGTGGACATGTAGTATATAATATGAAAGTCCTATATGTGACAAATAGTTATATCCCTGTTTAAACATAAGGAAACTGAAATTCAGAGGGGTCAACCCTGACCTGACTCAAGGCAACCTAGCTGGAAAATGGCACAGCTGGATTTGGAACTCTGGCATTTTGACTTTCAAAGCCTAGCTATACTACCTCCCAGCAGAGATGACCTTGTCACCATATTGATTAGTGGGAGAGATCAAAAGATACTGCCATCTCCTAGTAAGTAAACAATGAAGTCCAAGGGTCCAGCCCAGAATTACACACCCTCTGGGTGCCCAATAAATACTTGCTAAGTAACTAGGGCAAAGAGAACCCTATACTCTTGACCGGGGGGTGGGGGTGGCGCCAACAGTCTTTAAAAGAGTTCCATGTGTCACAGCTTGGGCTTCACGGTTTCCAACTGGACCTCTCCAGCTTGGCAATGGCCCTAAGCACCTAATCTGTTACATCCTCACATGCAAAGTTTTGCAACATACCAATGAGGTAATGAGATAAGTCAACAGCAAAATTTCACTAAAACATAAAGTTTAAATAATCTTTCCCCTGTGTTTCTACCCTGTACATCCTCCAAGACTACAGCCATGATACAACATGAGAGTTGTTCCCATAGGACTAACTAGCTACCATTTCTGAGTACTTACGTTGTGTATCACCAAAAGCCTACTTACTTAGGGCCAGGACCTAGTCATCCTCATCTTTATGTGACCACTGCTCAGCTACTTGGACCTAGGAAAGCAGTGATTATTATTTTAAATATGAAGATGTTTTTTATTACACAGTAAGTACAGATGAAAGCTTAAGAGCCACAATGCCAAGCTTCCCCCCAAAAAAGAACATTTTACACAATTCTCCCTTAGATATTCAACAGTATAATTACTTGCAACAAGAACTCCTCCAAGTTAAGTATCACAGAAAAACAAAATGCAGTGCCCAATCTAAAACGGTGAAATAAAAGGAAGACAAAATGAGGCCATGGGTCTCAGTGTTACTCTAAACCAGTGGTTCTAATCTTTTTTGGGTCATGGATTCCTTTGAGAATTTAATGAAAGCTACAGATCCTTTCCCCCCCCACACACAAAAAAAACAGAACCAACATGCAGCACATACTCTTGAGAGTATCATGGATACTCCCTCAACCCACTCCCTTAAGGATCACAGACCCTCAGTTCATAGCCTCTGCTTAGAATCTGCATTTCTAGCCACATCTAACTAGAGGCGATACAAATTCACCAACCATTTTGTTTTTTAGAGGTCATACTGACATGAAGGGAAATTGAAGATAGAGGTGATGGCTTTACCACTTGCAACATCTTACCACCCACCACAAGGGCCCCTACTCCTCTTGCTACCCGAGTCATGTTATTCAGCCACAGTAACAAACTGGTGTGAGGATGAATGTAAGAAATTCAAAAGCAGGGACCATATCTGATAGTATTATGTATTCCACCTAGGGTTGTACATATTCTAGATAATTAATTGTTGATCAGTTTACTAAAGAACAGATTTAAAACAACCTACACATTATCTCTTAGGATAAAATGAGATAAATTCACATAGTGCAGGTAAAGATATGCTACATAACTAGCAGATTTTTAAATATTTACCTAAATTAGATCCCTGGAGCTTGATATACAAGAAATACAAGAATAAGCCTGTAAAAAAATGTGCTTTCTCATCTCTGTAGTCTTCTTTATGGCAGGGATTTGGCCATCTATGGAATATATGCTGGTTTACAGCAAACTACAGCCACCATTCCTTAAAGGCATGAGCAAAACTACCAGTGGAGCCTGAGATGTGAGGAATACTGCTTCTTCTTGTGGAAATTTTTTTTTTTTTAAAGTAACCTTTATGCCCAAAACTCATAACCCTGAGATTAAAGAGTCTCATGCTCCCCTGACTGAGCTAGCCAGGTGCCCCTCCTATGGAGCTATTTAAGAAACATCTCCTGAACATCAAGGATGCTTAGATTCCTGGATTATATGCCTTTTTTTTTCTTTTTAAGAGAGAGAGAGAATCTTAAGCAGGCCCAGCATGGTATGGGGTTCAGGACCCTGAGCCAAAATCAAGAGTCGGACACTTAACCGAATGAGCCACCCAGTGCCCTGTGGGTTACATGCTTAGAGATAAAATAATGAAAAGCAGAGCCCCTACTTTCAAGGAGCTTAAGATGCAGCTGGAGAAAGAGAAAAGAAAACAGGCAGTTCGATCACAGAGTAATAAGTACCACATCAGAGGAAAACTCAGACAAGGCCTGACCAGTGAGGGTCAGTCAGAGAAGGCTTTCTGAGAGGAATAAAATCTAAAGAGATTAAAAGAGATCTAAAGAGTTAAAAGAAATTAGTTAAGTTTTTGTTTGTTTGGTTTGGTTGGGGATAGGGGCAGCAGGAGAACACCCCAGATAAAAGGAAACAGTATATGAAAAAGGCCCTGAAGCATGGATCTCTGGGAGAGCTACAGTCACTCAACCTGGGAGAACACTGAATTTATTTATTTATTTTTTTAAATGATTTTGGTTTTGGTTTATTTTTTTTTTAAGATTTTATTTATTTATTTGAGAGAGAGAGAGAGACAAAGATAGCGACAGCACAAGGGAGAAAAGCGAGTGTGAGTGGGGAGGACAGGGAGAAGCAGGCTCTCTGCTGATCAGGGAGCCCGATGCGGGGCTCGATCCAAGAACCCTGGGATTATGCCCTGAGCTGAAGGCAGACACTTAACTGACTGAGCCACCCAGGTGCCCCTGGAACACTGAATTTAAGCAAAAAAGTGGACAGAGACAGGCAGAGCTCCTGGAGGGCACTTATATAAACAAAATCTATGTATGCTGCCCCCTTCCTAAAGTCACAGCCCTCAAACGCTTTTGCTCTTCTTGGCTTAAACAAACATACGTACATACACACACACAAACCAAAACAACTTATTTTGGAATGACTTTAGATTTACAGAAAAGTTGCAGATTACAGAGTTCCCATATCCCATTCACCAGCTTCCCCTAATATTAACATAACCAAGGTACACGTGTCAAAACAAAGAAATTATCTTTGGTACAAAAACTAAACCACAGACTTTATTTGTATTTTACGTTTTTCCATCAATTCTCTTTTCTGTTCCAGGACCCAATCCAAGATTCCCACATTCCACTTAATTCAAAGACTGAAAAATTCCTTCCTTTACCTCTAAGTACCATAGATTTATCATTTATCATCCCTCTTTCCCATCTCTGCTCCTCATCCCCCAACATCACCAGCCCACTCTGAAGGTAAAACACATCATTTCAGAACACAATGGAAGTTACCAATTCAGATGATCTAAAATAGGGAAAACTGTTAGGGATTAAAGGAAATTTAACAAAAAATGAAATCAATGACATCTTTACATAGGAAAGATGCATGCACACTCACACACACACACACACACACACACCACATTCACAAAAAGAACTCGGCTTACGGTGCTGCTTCTACTATGGAAAAGAAATTCAAGCAGACCCATTTCTGCTTATTCAAACTTGCCAGCAAATAATAAATCCCTTTAATTTCTTTTCTTCAATACCCCAACCACCCCAAGGAGTCAAGCCAAAATCCCCTGAACGCCCACTCATCCTCAAAACAAAATGCTGGCAAAATCATCTGGGCTACGGAAGAGGAAGAAAGATGATTCATCCTCTTTCCTAGATTTTCACTAAGAACTCTTAAGCGTTAGGACAGAATTCCATTATGTCACAACAGTCTTTATAAAGGCACTTGACCAAAATTAGTCATACCTGTTTCTTTTACATTTATGACCTGCATTCTAAGCCTCCATCTCCTAAAATTCCCAAACCTGCAACACCTTTGATTAATGTTGATTTCTAGAGGGGCACTAGCTGGCTCAGTCAGAAGAGCATGTGACTCTTGCTCTTGGGGTCATGAACTCAAGCCCCACACTGGGTGCGGTGATTACTAAAATAAATAAATAAACTTAAAAAAAAATGTTGATTTCTAGAATTGAAGATGAATCCTGTACAGAAATCACTGCAATGTCAATGAAAACTGGCAATTTTTTTCTACAATTAAAACACAATTGTTAACAATGGTTATCCTTGGAAGGTAGAATTTAAGGAATATTTTAACTTTCCTTATTATTTCAGCCATTGAGAGCTACCTGTCAAACATTCATCAAATACATCAAGGAGCATGGTCCTACGCCAGAGTTAGGAGAAACAAGAAAAAGAGAAACAAACTCTATTTTGTAGAGGATATAGTCTAGATCTATACTCCCCAGGACTTTGGCTATCTAAAGTTTCACCAAAATTAAATAATATTTAGGGACGCCTGGGTGGCTCAGTCGGTTAAGCATCTGCCTTCTGCTCAGGTCATACATGACCCCAGGGTCCTGGGATGGAGCCCCAGGTCAGGCTCCCTGCTCAGCGGGAAGTCAGCTTCTCCCTCTCCCTCTGCCGGCCGGCTCTGCCTACTTGTGCTCTCTTTCTACCTCTCTGTCAAATAAATAAATAAAATCTTTAAAAAAAAAAATTCAGGGGCGCCTGGGTGGCTCAGTCAGTTAGGCGTCTGCCTTCAGCTCAGGTCATGATCCCAGGGTCCTGGGATCGAGTCCCATATCGAGAGCAGGGAGCCTGCTTCTCCCTCTCCCTGTGCCTGCAGCTCTCCCTGCTTGTGTGCTCGCTCTCTCTCTGTCAAATAAATAAAAATCTTAAAAAAAAAAAGAAAGAAAAGAAAAAAAAATTCAGTTTCTCAGTCCCACTAGCTACATTTCAAGTGGAAACATAAAGAACGGTGCAAAAAGTTCTATTAGACAGGGCTGATCTATAAAGAAGCCTTAATGCTAATTTAGACCCTGGAAATAGAGAGGGAGGGTCTGGAAAAGGTTTCTGAGAAGATACGTATATATTTGAAATGGTTATTAAAGTGAGCATTCCAGGGGCGCCTGGGTGGCTCAGTCATTAAGCGTCTGCCTTCGGCTCAGGTCATGATCCCAGGGTCCTGGGATCGAGCCCCGCCCGCATGGGGCTCCCTGCTCTGCGGGAAGCCTGCTTCTCCCTCTCCCACTCCCCCTGCTTGTGTTCCCTCTCTCACTGTATCTCTCTCTGTCAAATAAATAAAAATCTTTTTAAAAATAAATAAATAAATAAAAATAAAGCAAACATTCCAGGCTGGCTGGTGACAGACAGCACATGACACTGGTCCTTCCCTGAATCATGCAATACCAAAATTTCCAGGGCAATTACCCAAAACCCAAAAGCAAAATACTTCAAGGAGGCATTATAAAAACAAACTGGCTTTGATTTATATTTTGCTGAGATAAACTTAGATGAAAATACCCTAAAATGAGAAAACCAGAGGATGAAGTCCAATTAGGACCTCACTAAAAAGGAGGGAAAACGGAACTGGAATTCACTGCCAGATCATCCTGGAAATCTTTAACAGGTAAGCTAAACTAAGGATCAAGGGGACAAACCAAAGAATGCACTATGCTCATCCAAATACCTTTCAGTGGGAGAAACATTTCCCAATAATCAAGGTCAATATGTGAATCGAAGGTGATTAACCCCACAGAGAGAGAGAAAGCATACACACACAACCAGCCCAGTGGAGAGCTGTATAACAATTTGATCCTTTGCGGATAGGAGGAGGGAAGTGTAACCCTCTGGTCTCTGATTCTGACTACACTACCTAGCATGCGCTGGCTCAGTTTCCTCATCCATAAAATGGATACAAGGAGAGTACCTATTTCTGAGGGCTATTATGCAGATTCCTTGAGTTACTACATGTGAAGTGCATAAAACAATGCCTGGCGTATGGAAAGGACTAAGGAAGCATTGACTGTTATTACTGCAGGAGTTTCTGAGGACCTAGCTTCACTTGGTGGAAAGGAAAAGTATTTCCCTGGGGGTGAACTCACAGGGAAGAGGGATGTTGTGCTGTCATATGAGGAGGTGGGGTGGTCTGAAAAGTCCAATCCATTCCACGTTGAGCAAGCTTTGTAGACACCTTCCAACCACGTCCTATGGGCTATTAAAATGCCCAAAGCCATGGGGACTGGGTGCTAGAACTTCAGCAAGGTGTAGGATTTAGCTATGGACCCCTGATATACTGACTTAGTATTATCAGTGTTCAATTTTTTTCAAAAATCTCTCTGGTCTGCATAGCTAGACTACTCTATCCTTCATTCAGGCATTAATCAGGCACCCATGACAAGTCAGGCACTTTACAAGGCAACAGAAAAGCACTAAAGGTTTTTAAGCAAGGGAGTGCAACAGTCAGGTGTTTGTTTAGTACTCCTTAAGAAAATAAACAAGGGAGGGGTGCCGGGGTGGCTCAGTTGTTAAGCGTCTGCCTTCGGCTCAGGTCATGATCCCGGGGTCCTGGGATCGAGCCCCGCATCGGGCTCCCTGCTCAGCGGGAAGCCTGCTTCTCCCTCTCCCGCTCCCTCTGCTTGTGTTCCCTCTCTCGCTGTGTCTCTCTCTGTCAAGTAAATAAAATTTAAAAAAAGAAAAGAAACAAGAGAGGAAAGGATGCAGAGAAGGATACCTTGTAAGAGACTTCTGCAATCAAGCACAATACCTAACCTCTTGGATTTCCCAATGGACACAGTACTGTGTGTGGCTCCCAATGAATACTTAACTTCCCATTTGAGAATAACAATCCCTATCAATTTAGCATTTACTATATGCCAAAAATTTCATTCATTACCTCAGTTTCTCACAACAACCCAGTGAAGCAGATATTAGTATCTTTATTTTACACATGAGAAAACTCAGAGAAGGCTCAGGGAAGTCAAACAGCTTTGTTTAAGGTGACAGAATAAATGGAGGAGTGGGATATGAATATGTCTGTCTAAATACCTATCCACACATTATTGGTGCTGGCCTGTGGCAAAGTTTTCCCCAGTGTACATAAAATGAGATCTAGAAACATGTATCTACAAATGCCCATATATGGTTGCCAACTTCCTTGAGAAGGGCTACCTTTTATTCTGATAATGGATCCTAATAATAGCAAGGAGAATTTCTCATTTTTTTTTTTAATGCCCTCCTTGGCAAAACTACAAATTAGTAAATTTGTATGTGTTTTCCCACTACCACATTCAACTGGTCTATAAAAGCCAAGTCCAGGAACCACTACACTAATAATGGCATTTACATAGCATTTACCATGACCCAGGCATTATTTTAAGCTTCTTTTTTTTTTTTTAAGATTTTATTTATTTATTTGAGAGAGAGAGAGAGAGCACAAGAGGGGGGAGCGGGAGAGGGAGAAGCAGACTCCCTGCTGAGCAGGGAGCCCGATGCGGTTCTCGATCCCGGGACTCCAGGATCATGACCTGAGCCGAAGGCAGTCGCTTAACCGACTGAGCCACCCAGGCGCCCTATTTTAAGCTTCTTAAATATACCACCCGTTTTAATTGCAGTGACTCTGGGAGTAGACACTACTATATTCCCCTTTTCATAGATGAGGTGCCTAAGGCACTAAAGTTTAAGTGTCTTGTCTAAGAGCGCAGAGCTGGGAAGAGGTAGGACTGGGACTCAATGGGAGGCCGCCCATGTGCCTTGGTGAGAGCCCCTGAGGCCTCCTTCCTAACATTGTGAAAGCAAACAGACCTCAACCACTGCTATCTGGCCTATGACCTATAACGTTTAGATGTGTGAGACACTTACTGATAAGAACCTAAAACTGACTGCTACCTGGGGGCAAGTTACAAGATAACACATCAATAGCAAGCGCTGCTCTGCTGAATCAAAATACCAGCGTGCTGCCTTTGTAGCCTCTAATACACTGTTTACCTAAATGCTTTAATTAACCAAATTGTTCTCTTTCATTCTCCCAGAAAATTGAAAAGCCTTCCAACCTTCCGGGGCTTCCACATTCACTCTTGGCATTTAGTTCTCAAAAAAAATCTAGAATTACAACACAAAAGCCTTTGTGGTAGGCAGAGTAGGTATTGAGGCTCATTTTATGGACAAGAATTTAAGTTAAAATAAATGACTTGTCCAAGGTAACAAAGTTGGTAGGAAGCAAAATGAAAACTGACGGCAGAAAGGATTCTCTACAAGGCTTGGGGAATCCCATGAATCAAAGACTGCAGAGACTTTTTTTTTCCTGGTTTCCCTCTAAAATGCGTACCTTTAATTCAACAAATATTGTGTTCCTACTGACATGTTCTAGGATAAATGTGGCGGGTTCACAGAATAAATGGGGGAACAAAACAGAAAAAAATCCTGTGGCACCTCCAAAGCTATTCAGCAATTTCTTCCTGATGTCTGAATGTAAACCCCCTCACATTTCAACTGAACATCAGGTCTTCTGGTATTCTCCCTCATGAAAGAATATAAATAAGTGTGATTGTGTGTGTGTATGCAAACGTTTTGTTAATTACCAACAATAAAAACAAACAAGGTAAAATTTTAAATCTCCAAATTATTCCTTATTCAAGATAATACATGAACTTGGACCACGTTCTTAAAAAGTTCTTTCTTGGGGCGCCTATTGGCTCAGGTCATGATCCCAGTGTCCTGGGATTGAGCCCTGCGTAGGGCTCCATGCTTAGTGGGGAGTCTGCTTTTCCCTCTCCCTCTGCCCCTTCCCCTGTTTGTGTGTGCGTGTGCTCGCTTCTCTCTCTCTCAAATAAGTAAATAAAATTTTTTAAAAATTCTTTCTCATAAGATGAAATCTATCTTCCAAGTCAAGGTCTTCTTGGGCTGAAATGTTTGATCACACCTAATTCTTTAAGATAAGATGAGGGGAAAAAAAAAATCAGGCCACTGGCCTTCTAAATTTTTTACTTTCTGGTACCAAAACAGGGTGTTCCTTGTGTTACCTGTAAGGGAAGAACTGCTTTTGTTGGGGCACCTGGGTGGCTCAGTCGGTTAAGCGGCTGCCTTCAGCTCAGGTCATGATCCTGGGGTCCTGGGATCGAGCCCCACATCCGGCTCCCTGCTCAGTGGAGAGCCTGCTTCTCCCTCTCCCTCTGCCTGCCACTCTGCCTACTTGTGCTCTCTATCTCTCTGTCAAATAAATAAAATCTAAAAAAAAAGAACTGCTTTTAATAAACAGCATATAAACTCTCTGAGGGAGGAGGAGGCAAGTTATGTATAACTAGTATTCTCAACAGTGTAGACACCCAAATATCGGTTGAATGGAGAGGAAAAGGGAAAAACAAAACCTGTCTCCCTGGATCTCTATCCTCCAGAGCTCAGGTTTGTTCCCTCTTCTGCTTAACAGCCCTAAATTATTTACATCTTAAAAGAATTTTGGTTCATAAATGGGAAGATATAACTAAGGCATGTCCATTCTTGATTTTGACCAAGAAAAAGACAAAATAATATACTAATGGATTCTCTCTCTTAAAACAAGCATGGGAGGGAGGGGGCACCTTGCTGAAAAGAGAACTGAGGGGTCAGCTATGCTATGGGCCACAAAGTAGACTTCAGTTCTCCTCATCTCTGGGGTGCACTCAATTCTATAAAGTGTATAGCATGCAGGAGTCCGTATAGAGCCAAGACTCTGAACCATGCTGCTTCCGGAACCTACGAGCTGTGTGACCTTGGGTAAGTCCCCTCTGGAAGCCTCAGTTCCCTGGCTACAAAATGAAATACTACCTACCTCAGAGGATTATTGTGAGGAGGATACAGGGAACACTCAGCAGTCTCCTGATACACAATAAGTGTATTGTTGCTATTAACTGGTAATGCCGCTAATAATTCAATTATTGTCCTAAGAAACGGTGACTGCATTCACCTTCAAAGGTACTAGAGGCCAACAGACCTATGACTAATTTCTTGCTTTTTAGCTCAATTTTTCCTTCATGTGTTTATAATAAACACCAAACAGCCAAAACAAAAAACCCCAAAACAAAACAAAACCCTTTTGTTAAAAAAATACTAAAATCATTGTGGAAAACTCAGGAAAAAATTTTTCACTCAAAATTCTACAACACAGGGGCGCCTGGGTGGCTCAGATGGTTAAGTGTCTGCCTTCGGCTCAGGTCATGATCCCAGGGTCCTGGGATCGAGCCCCCGCATCGGGCTCCTGACTCAGCGGGGAGCCTGCTTCTTCCTCTCCCTCTGCCTCTCCCACTGCTCATGCTCTCTCTCTCTCTATCTTTGTGTCTCAAATGAATAAATAAAATCTTTAAAAAAAAAATTCTAGGGCGCCTGGGTGGCTCAGTTGGTTAAGCGACTGCCTTCGGCTCAGGTCATGATCCTGGAGTCCCGGGATCGAGTCCCGCATCGGGCTCCCTGCTCGGCAGGGAGTCTGCTTCTCCCTCTCCCACTCCCCGCTTGTGTTCCCTCTCTCGCTGTGTCTTTCTCTGTCAAATAAATAAATAAAAATCTTTAAAAAAATAAATAAATAAAAATAAATAAAAAAATAAATAAATAAAAAATTCTACAACACAGAGATAAATACAAACAGCACTTTGGCACGTTTCTTTTACTTTTTCCCCCATATATATTTTAAAATAACTGGAATCACAGTGTTTATAGTTCTATATCCTGCTTTTTTCTCATACTTAATTTTATTTTGTGTATACTTTCCCATGTCAAGAATTCTCCAAAAAACTTCCTTTTTAAATGACTCCATACTTTTTCCATAAAGCAACCATTCCCCTAAGATTAAAACATTTAGATTGTTTATTTTTTATACACATCACTATAGTTAACATCTTTGTATACAATCCTGGTCCTCATCTTTATTTCTTAGCCCATATAGATTCCTATAAGTTGATAGAGGATTTTATCTTTTATTTTTTTTTTTTTTTTTTTTTTTTTTTAAAGATTTTATTTATTTTTTAGAGAGCGAGCGAGAGAGAAACAGCATGAGAGGGGAGAGGGTCAAAGGGAGAAGCAGACTCCCCGCTGAGCTGGGAGCCCGATGCGGGACTCAATCCCAGGACCCTGGGATCGAGCCCCACATTGGGCTCCCTGCTCCGCAGGAAGCCTGCTTCTCCCTCTCCCGCTCCCCCTGCTTTTGCGTTCCTTCTCTCGCTGTGTCTCTCTGTGTCAAATAAATAAATAAAATCTTAAAAAAAAAAAAAAAGATATTGCCAGGGCACCTGGGTGGCTCAGCCTGTTAGGAGTCTGCCTTCGTCTCGGGTCATGATCCCAGGATCTTGGGATCAAGCCCTGCATCGGGGTCCCTGCTCAGCGGGGACCTTGCTTCTCCCTCTGCTGCTCCCCCTGCTTGTGCTCTCCCTCTCTCCCTCTAATAAATAAATAAATAAAACCTTTAAAAAAACTAAATACAAAATAAAACATTGCCAAAATGCTTTCCAGAAAGTTCACACCAAGTTTTCGTGCCTGACAGTCCTGATCGTACCACCAGCAGTGACCACTACCTATTTCTTTTTAATTCCCAGCAAAGAGAGACACAAAAACCTGGAATTACAACACAAATAGGAAAGATCTGTTATTAAAAGAATGCTTCCGTCACCTGTGGTAATTTGTACCAGGTCACTATTATCCCTTTTTTTTTTTAAGATTTTATTTATTTATTTGACAGAGAGAGAGACAGCAAGAGAGGGAACACAAGCAGGGGGAGTGGGAGAGGGAGAAGGAGGCTTCCCACGGAGCAGGGAGCCCGATGCGGGGCTCGATCCCACGACCCTGGGATCATGACCTGAGCCGAAGGCAGATGCTTAACCGACTGAGCCATCCAGGCGCCCCCTATTACTCCATTCTTTTTTTTTTTTTTTTTAAAGATTTTATTTATTTGACAGAGAGAGCACAAGCAGAGGGAGACAGAGGGAGAAGCAGGCTTCCCGCGGAGCAGTGAGCCCGATGTGGGGCTCGATCCCAGGACCCTGGGATCATGACCCGGGCCGAAGGCAGCCGCTTAACGACTGAGCCACCCAGGTGTCCCCCCTATTACTCCATTCTTGATCAGATATGTGACCTTGAACAAACTTGAAAAAGTTACAAATATCATTCTATACAATTCACATTCCTACAGTAAAATCAGGACTTAAATGCCTCCCACATGGAGACGCTCAAATAGTTTTCAACTTATTAAGAAGTGTGTAGAAAAGGAAATGACGCCCCATCATATAAAAAAGAGGTTTGGACAGTATGTAGAAAATTCAGAAATGTACACTTTCAGATTTATGTACTTTTCTCCATGTAAGTTGCACCTTAATTTTTTTAAATAAAAAAAAAACTTAATGAATCATGGAACACTACCTCAAAAACTAATGATGTAATGTATGGTGATTAACATAATAAAATTTAAAAAAACTTAAAGAGTATCTGTACAGAAGAAAATATATGTATTTCTTGTATTCACACAGAACATGAAATCACAACTATTTTAGCTAATGCTGCCATTTTTAAGCCTTTATGGCTGCTGGCTAATGCTGGGCATATGCCAACAGCAGAGACTCACTGCCTGAGCACTGAGAGGCCTTTTTCCCTTTTTCCTCATTTACCAAAGGTTTTATCTGCATTCCTCTAGTGACTGACCAATCAGAGGGAAAAAATCTCCAAGAAGTCAGCAGCATTCAAAAAGTATTCAATTATTTCAGGCCATTAGAAATGGTATCACAAAAGCAGCATGCACCAGCTTTCCACCTACAAACTTAACATTTTTGGAAAATAAAGACCTAGCGATACTTTTATCACCAAGCATTTAAAGTACACTACTCCCAGTAAAATAATTCCCTTGAAGTAAAAGCCACTCTAGTTAAAGATGCAGATTTTGAGAATCTAACAATCTTGTATTAATGCAGTACTGGCTTTCATTTGTACACAATCAATTTGTTACTGAACAAAGAATCCTTTTTAATTGCCCATGGCAATTAACAGTCATCATTTTCTTTTGTCTTATTCCTAACTAGTGCAGGCTATAATAAAACCATGATTTTGACCTTTCTTTTCAATGGAGATGGGGAGAAGTACAATGCAACTTTTTTTGTGTTAATTTTTTACACTTCAGGAGGCTGTTAGCTGTAGCTGGCCAGCACACTTTCACTCCAACATTATTTTTGGTTTTTTTCACCCCAATATTATTTAATAACTTCCTGATTCATGAAAAAAGCATTGTAGTGAGTTCCACACAAATAAGTCAAGGGGCTAGGTGTAGTTTTGTCTATACATTTCTAGTTGCCTAGAGAATTTTCTCAATTGAAAATTGTCAATTAGGAACCACTCAGATACTTTTCTACTTACCAAAGAAAATACAGACTTAAGGAGTCATTACATGACCAAATATGTCTATCTTACTGTATTACTTCTTTTGGACAACTTATATATATATATATACGAAATATATATATGTATGCGCACACACACACGCGTTATACCTGGGTACATGACCAAATATGTCTATCTTACTATATTATTTCTTTTGGACAACTTATATATATATACATACGAAATATATATACGTATGTACACACACACACACACACACGTTATACCCGGGTGTGAATCCAGGTCAGAAATCAAATGCTTGGGCGCCTGGGTGGCTCAGTTGGTTAAGCGACTGCCTTCGGCTCAGGTCATGATCCTAGAGTCCCAGGATAGAGTCCCACATCAGGCTCCCTGCTCAGCAGGGGGTCTGCTTCTCCCTCTGCCCTCTTCCCTCTTGTGCTCTCATTCTCTCTCTCAAATAAATAAATAAAATCTTAAAAAAAAAAAAGAAATCAAATGCTCGACTTTCTCAACATACTGGCTAGATAAGCTGGTACTTGGTATAGTGTGCCATAGAACCAACTGTGTGCTCAGTAGTCTGTGAATACGGAAGCCTTTAAGACTATTAATGTGGGGATGCCTCTCAAGAATGCAGAAATTCATCAGAATAGTCTATTCAACATATACTTCCTTCAACCCATCGTATGTTACATATAGCTAATCATTCACAACTGACTATAAATTCCTTAAGGGGATGAACTATAGCTTATTCTTATATCCCAGAGAAACAAGGCAGACTAATAAAATAAACACAGATCTTGGAATCAGACAGACACAGATTCATAACACAGCTTTCAACCTCTTAGCTGTGTAACGCTGGTCAGGACACTTACAATATCATGTATATTTGAGGATTAAATGCTGACTAGGAGGGCATGCCCTCTGAGCGTTTAAAGCCTAAAAATGGCCATTATAGTTGGTGCACATCTCTCCACCCACCTACCCCCCAAAAGAGAAAAACAAAAAGGCTTTGGCACCTGTTTGGGTTCAATCAACATATATGTAGTGGGGGGCCTACTACAAAATACCTACAAGGTATTTTGCTAGGTGTGACAGGAAGTAAGAGATACATGATGGTCCCCACCCTCAAGGAATTTACTATCTGGAGAGAGGAAACAATCAAGTATTATTAGCTATAAAATAAGGCAGAACGGGAACGAACTAGTATAATCCCTTCATTTTTCAAACGAAGAAACTGTAGCCAAGAGAAGTGAAAATGATTTGGCCAAAGTCATACAGCTAGTAAGCAGCAGAGCTGGGGCTAGGGCCTGAGTTTCTTCATTATCAATTCAACATTCTTTACATCATAGGAAGCTGCCTCTCAATTGTTCAAATTTGATTTCCAACTGCAAATATTACCATAGTGACCGGCAAAAGGACATTTTCCAAATAAGAATGCATAGACACTAGGAGAGCAAAAAAGGTATGAAATACCACAGATGCATAATGCAACAGTCACAACTGCCACAAATTTCATAAAATGAAAATGCTCATTTCAATAAAGGAAGATGAAGGAGATAGGCACGCCTGGCTATTTTCAACTAAAGTAAATATTACTTTCCTGTGATGATGGTTCATGGCTGAAAGTACCTGGTTCTCTGCTAATATATCAACTTAATGGTTCATCTTAGCACTACAGAAGCAAATAAATGAAAATTAGACTGACATATGCCAAAAATTATTTTCAAGAATTCTTCATAGACAAAACCTCATTAAAGCATTGTATCAAATATTAAATAGAAATAAACTTTCAGGAAGATGAACATGAATGATTTGTTTGCATTTCTTAATACCAGCAATTCAAGTGCTATTCAGACACTGCTATTTGAGAGCCTAGGTCAACAATGACTCAGCTTGAAAGATTCCATACTGCTTTTAAAAGAGATGTATGGTTTTAGTTATGTAGTGAATACAATCTGGATGCCCCTTTCCCCCAAAATTATAAACTAATTTTCACATGAATGGCTGGAAAAGAGACAATGTTTATGTTTGAAAAAAGTATACAATAAAGGCAATCCAGTTCATTTCACTGCATTCCCCAGAGAAAGAGCACTTACCCCCAATTCTGGGCTACAGGATTTGATTGGGGGGGGGATTTGCGGGGGGATGGAGAGGTTAAGAGTAGCACTAGGAGTCCAGTCCGAGTCCCAGCTCTAACTTGGTATGTGGTTCAGGACAACAAGAATCTACAACCAGAGCTGGACAGCACACTAGCTTTCAGACTAGGAATGTGAAACCCAGAGAGGTGAAGTGATTTGTTCAAGGTTCCCACTAATTAGGTTAAGACCAGAAGATCTTCTGCGTGTACTTCCAATACTCCTTCAATTGTGACGGGAAACCTGTTAACCATGCCCCGTGCAAGTTCATTTCCCCATCTGTAAATCAGGAGACTAGACTAGGCACGGGTTTTCAAGTTGTGTTGTGTGTCCAAGTTGTTTCAAGTTGTTGTCTGTCCAAGGGATTTCTGCTAGTCACCTTCCCTCTTCAAGTAAAGAATCTCCAAGTTACATATTTCAAATAACGTGAAAAAGAAATTTTAAACAACTAGACTAGACGGTCAATAAAATGTCACATTGACTGGGTAAATTAAGACACCTAGCTGGTGAATGACAATAGTCACAGCAGATCACAGGAAGGCCCTGCAGGAAGCTCAACACCTCTCAGAAGGCCCCCACAAACTGAAGATGTGAAAGCAGAAGATACCAGAGGGAGATGGACAAACACTCTCACCGTGTCAATCTCCAACGGTATTGACCTGCTGTGTCTCCCTGTCACACAGAGACTGCAGAAACACCTATGAAAGCTGTAGTTTACGGTCATCTGTGAAACCCTCACTCTTCCCAGGCTGTCTTTTGCCAAAAGTTACCATCAGGCCCACAGATCTGCACATGGACAACTTCTTCCGTGTAACTCGTATCAAGAAGCTTGACTCTCTTCTGATTTTTTTTTTCACTGTCCTAAATGCTTTGGCCTTCATCGTGCCAAGAAAAAAGAGAAGATGGGTAAGGGAAGGGGGACATGGTCAAAGAATAGTTTAAAAAAAAAAAGAGAAGAACTTTGATCACACTAGTGTCACAAAGATTTTCTCGGCACTGCAGGAGCCCTTGAAGACCTGTTACTACATAGAAAACAGTCATCTACTGCCATCTCCTGCTCCACACCCCACCCCCGACTGGCATATTAACTGTTCCAGAAGGCCAAGGCTACCACCTCCGATTTCTGTAGCACCCAATTCCATCATGAAAGCAAATGCTGACACTGAGGTTGGAGCCTCTGCTACCATCAGAGAAATCTGACAATCTTTTTAACACCAGTTACCAGTTTAGGAAGAAAAATCATCCCTTTGTTCTTCTGTCCCCTCTCTTCCTATTATGTAAACTTAGGCTTTGGCCATGCAGAAACTTTGTGTGCTGTCAGTGATGTTAAAACTCTAAAACACAAATTTAAGCAGTGCTGCACACATAACTGTCTTAACTAGCTAACACTTCCCCATTAAGAATAAATAACAACTATTTATACCAACATGGAAAACATAAATTCTAAAATTCAGACACTGAATCATGATTCACAAGGCCAAAATTCAAAAATGAATGGAAATCAACAGAAAGATGAACCAAAATTCTGTAAGTCAATAATGGTGGGGGGGGGGAATAATAATAATGGTGAAGATACATGCTGTAGATACTTAAAATTACCACACTCTGCTTGTCAGAAACTTTAAAGTTCTAAGAACTCAGAAGCTAAAGGAACCATATGATCTATGATCTAGCCCCCCTTACTGTATCATAGACAAATACCCTAACATTTGATGAGTCAATGGTCCAATTCTGTAGATAATAGTGAATGCTTTTTTATTTCAAGTGTTCACACAGAACTATTTCTAAATAAGTGCTGAAGTAAACAAAGTTTGATCATAGCTCAGTTAAGAAATAAAGTCCTTCCAGTAAATGCTCATTCACAGCTGGATGGCTGCTTTAATATGCAATTGCCCTAGGCCACGGGGAAAAAAATCAGGCTTTTGATTTACTTAAGAAATAAATAAATAAACCTAGAACATTCAAAGGTTCCTTCTCCCAAGTTAAGGACAGAGAATGGTTAGATGTCTTTTCCGTAAAAAAAAAAAAAAAAAAAAAAACCACCTTTTTCTCTGAATAGATTTCCTAAACCCCACCCCCACCATAAGACCACTGAAGAAAAAGCTCCAAGAAAGGTAGCTAAGGTACATTTCTCAGGTAATAAGACCAAAAATCCTTTCGTATCAGCCAGTTCCTCGCACCCTTTCCTCACTCTACCAAATCAGATCACTCACAAGGCTTGGGGACTGTCAGGGCCCACCCACATACACCAAAGAGCCCCCCCACCCCCAGCATGGATTTGCCCAGAGGCATTCAGCTCCTGTGGCTGGGAGCGCCTGCAACACCAGAGGGCAGAAATCTGAGTGACACTTGGCACTCTCTCTTTCAACAAACAACCGCAACGGGCTTTCCAAACTCAGGCCGTAATCATTTTGAAGACCAGGAAGCTGGAGCCTTCCTGGGGCAGAGGTGAAAAGAAATAAGCCCACCCTCCCAAAGGTCACACTGCAAACCAGAGGCCATTAGGGAAGAAGGCAAGACTACAGCTTCTGCAGCCCCACAGCCGTAAACACCAAATGGGGCTATTACCCCCTGTGGGATTGGGGAGAACTTGAGAACTAGCATTTCCCTAGCCAGAGGTAAAACAAAAATAAGACTGTCATGGGTCAGGGCGGGGCAAAAAAGCACACTTCTAAGTTCTTCTAAGGGGTGCTGGCTTGGAGGTGGAAGGGGGGAGAGAGTACAACTGTCTCTTTACAATAGCTCAGAGAAGGAGGGAGGGAAAGTGAGAAAGAAAGACCTGTGAACAGCTGCACTCTCCCGTTCCAAAGGACACAAAGCTGCAAAGCCCAGGGATCTGAAGGGGCTGGGGAGCAAGATGGGAATGAGGAAAAAAAGGGGGGGGGCAATGGAAACAGACCTACCCCTCACCATCACTAACCTTGGTAGAAGTAGGGAAAATGGGGGCGACAATCCCACTCCAGACAGCAGTAACCAGCCAACCACCCCCCACCTATTTACCCAGATCTCAGGATCCCTGGGGATAAAACCCTGAGGGTCAGGGTGCCCAGTGGATCTGCAGTCTAAACCAGAGCCTAGAGAACCCTAGGCCCAACCCAGCCCCTTCCCCTCCAAAGCTGAGGACTGGAGGCTAGAGGAAGACAAGCCTCAAGAGAGGAAGCACTCAGCGGGAATGGGCGGGTCAAGGGTGGAAAGCTGGGAGAAGCAAGCGTGACAGGAACCTAATGGGAAGAGAAGGAGATTGTCAGGATACAAACGGAAAGAAAAGGTGAGGAAACAAGTCAACGAGGAACAGAATTGGGAATTGGGTATCAAAAGGGAGGGAGAATCTATCCAAGAACTGAAATGGCTCCAAGAGGGAGCTGGGGGGGTGGGGAGGCAGCCGGTGATAGGAAGGAATGGTTGAGAAGATATCCCTACTACTGGGCAGCACTGGGAGAAAGAGAACTCAAAAAGGAGCTAGAAGGCAAGACAAAGGAGGGAGAACAAATACAAGAAAGGGAAGAGTGGAGGTTGAGGGCTGAATCAAAATGGTGGGGGGAGGAGGAGGTCAGGTAGAAAACTTAGAATTGAGAGAGACACAGGTGGGATGCAATTACCAGAAGACCAGGATTAAAGAGAACCACTCCAACAAGGAACAGCAATAGTAAAGCTAAAATGGGTCAAAAAGATAGGTGGGCAAGTGGACAGCTCCAAAAGGAGCAGAGCTGGGAGAAAAACGTTAGAGCGGATGCGGCATAGCTGAACAAATGAAAGAGCAAGTGCAAAAAGGATCTGGGGCAGGTCTTTGAGATGCAGCGAAATGGGAAGGAAAGGGGGCGATGGGTCGGAGAAGTTATCAAAGATTTAGTGTGGTAAAGGGCAAGTCTAAGAAGGGCCAAAATGGAGAGAGGAGAGAACTTAGAGAAAGATGAGGCTGGAAGCAGGTCTCAAGCAGAGAAGAAGTGAAGGGGAAACAGGTCAAAGAAAGGGGGAGCAAATGAATGAGACAGCTCAACAGTGCCAATGAGGAGGTGGAGAGGAGAGGAAACCTCAAGGAGAACACTGGGCAGCACTGAGGCTGCGGACAGGCTGAGTTAGAGAGGTCAGAGAAGTGAATGGCAGAAATGAGAGCTGCAGGGTCATAGAGGGGGGAGGAGGCTGCTTCATGGAAGGCAGAGTCGAAAAGCAAGCAGGTTAGGGGGCACAGCAAGATCTGAGATTGGGCAAAGGGCAGATCGGGTAGGTAGAAAGGTCTGGAAGAGAAAAAAAGGGTCTGAATGGCAAACGGGAGCAAGATCTGAAAAGGAGAGGAGGTGAGCATGGTGCATCCCAGTCCGAGAAGGGGCAGGGGACTGAACTGAGAGGCATGGAAGGGTCAGAGAGCTTAGAGGCATCCCGGGGGTGCAGCAGGTTCCGCGAGTGGGCAGTAGGGCCCAAGAGGGAGATGGAATTAAGTCCAAGGAGAAGACCTAGGGGCAGCAGTGCCAAGATGAACAAGGTCTCGGATGGATCTCCAAGGAGGTGGAACCGCAGGTCCTAGAGGGACAGTTCCTGGCGGTGCAACAGAGGACGGGTAACAGTAGATGGGTCAAAGAAGGGAACAGATCTGGAGGGTGGTGAGACTGGAATCGAAGAGGGGGCAGGCAGGCGGGTCACGAATCTCAAAGTGAAGGTCCAGAATTAAGGGATGCACAAGGGTTACTGAGGAGGTGGGTCCCAAGAGCACTGCAGAGTCCATGAGGGGCGAAGGGCATTACTGAGGGGCGGAAGAGGGAAGGGGGAGGCGCAGAATTGGGAGCAGAGTGGCTTAAGTGAGGAGGGGGTGGCCGAAGCAGACACCGAGATCCCAAATGGGTCGGAAGGTAGGGGTAGACGCGGGGACAGCAGGGCTGGGGCGAGCAGGGACAGGTCCGAAGGGCGGGCGGGCCCCGCGGGCCGGGCCGTAGCGCGAAGCAGCGGGGCCGGCGGGGCCCGGGGGGCTGGGGGGCCGCTCCCTCCCCTCCCCCTCCGGCTCCTCCATTGTTCGCGGGCTCCGGGCCCCGCCGTCCCCGCCTCCCCTTGGACCCCGCAGCGGGGCGGCGCCCGGCCTCGCCGCCGGGGCCCGCGAGCTCGCGCACTCACCAGCTGGGCGCCCTCAGCGCGGCTCCGGCCTCCAGGATCCCAGCAGCGGCGACGGCGGCCCCGGCGCCATGTTCTGCTGTTCCTCGTCCAGCGGCGGCTGAGGCGGCGGCGGCGGCGGCTCCGGCGGCGGGGGGCCGGGCGGACCCTCCCTCGCGGGCTCCCTCCTCCGCCTCCTCCACCTCCTCCTCCCGCCGCGCCGCGGCTCTCCCTCGGGGCGGGGGGGCGGGGAGGGGAAGGGGGGAGGGGCGGGAACCAGGGGGAGGGCGGACCAGCCTCGCTCGCTCGCTCCCTCCCTCCTTCGCAATGGCGGCGGCGGCGCCTCCTTCCTGCAGCCGCCGCTCCCGCGCGCGCGCGCTCCTCGCTACTGCGCGTGCGTGGCGTGCGAACCGTTGCAGGAGGATAACGGCCCCTGGGCGCGCGCCGCAAGGGGATAACCGGCGCCGGGCAGGAGACGAAGCGAGGGCGTCTATGCGCCTAAGGGGCTCAGTGCCACTACCGCGGCCTCTGGCTGGGAACGGGCGCGGAGGCCATAATGTGCGTGCGCCTCAAAGAAATGCCGCTACTGCGGTGGCTGCGGCGCGAGACAGCACCAGGCAGCCTGCGACCCGGCAGAAGGAATGGGTGGGCAAGTGCGCGTGCGCGGGAGGCACTGCTTGGCGCGAGGCGGAGGGAGTGGCCCGCGGGAGTAGCGCGCGCCCTTGCGCGCGCCAGAAGCAGCCGATCCCCTCCTGGCGGGGGCTCGTGGAGAAAGCGGGAGGGGAGAGGCACAGCCCGGCTTTGGGGGCGGGGGCGAAGGGCGCGATCCCGCTCGCGCGGGACCTGACCAGCCAATGGGACGCAAGGGGAGGTGGGTTTGCCGCGCGAGCCTCAGCCCCTGGGATAACGGAGGAGGTGAGATGGAGCGACGTAGCGTGGGGCGGTGGGGAGGTGCTGAGGAGAAGGGAGAACACCCAGCGAGGGAGTTGATTGGGGAGCACGAGGAGGCGTGGCCCGTCTCAGCCCATTCCAAGCCTGGCAATTTGTCGTTCCGGAAGAAGGGGCAGGGCTAGGGAGCGCGTGCTCTTTCCCTCGGCAATGAAGAAAATCTGCAGGCAACGCGCACGTTGATACTACTTGCTCTGGGTTCTGTGATCGCTCGAAATCCGGGAGAGGGACAAGGGTCTGCTCCTGCGTGCAGGCCTGACCTCCAAGTCAGCATTGTGCAAATGACTGCAAATCAAATGTCAGTTCCGGCCCGTGCAGTGTAAACAGTAGTGATGGGAAGGGGCACCGCCATAACCTTTAAGTTCTTCTGAACTGAGGAGGGGTTCCTCTGGGACCCCTCCGGAAGTACGCATGGTGGAAGATGAGCGTTCTGGGCACCGAGTCAATATTTACGGAATGCATGAAGAAGGGCTGTTTCCTATTATAGTTTGCGTTTATTTCCTCACAAAGTGGATTAATAATTGTACCTCCCTCATAGGGTTGCTGAGAGAATTAAATGAGATATATTTGTAAAGTGCTAAACTTTATTCCTTTTTATTTTATTTATTATTTTTTTTAAGTAATCTCTATGGCCAATATGGGGTTCAAACTCACACCCCGGAGATCAAGAGTCACATGCTCCACTGACTGAGCCATCCAGGTGCCCCTCATGCCCTCAAGTTTTAAAATATCCATTAAATAAAGGTTTTTTGGTTACTGATCAGAGTCCTTTCCCTTGACTTTTTTAACTTAGCGGTTTTTAGGCATATAATCTGATTTTTAGATGTCTGTGACTGGTTTTTGTTGTCTTAAAAGTCTAAGTTCTATAAGCCAAACTAATCAAGTGCATGGCCCAGGTTTTCTTTACGCTGTCACCGCAAACCTTGGTTTATAAATGATTTTGAGATCACTTAAGGGAACAGCAGATTCCCCACAAATCAATATCTTTATAACTCCAATGCACTGTTCAAGTGGTTCGATTCTTGGAAAGACTGTGAACTGACAGCACCCACAATAAAGAACACTGGCTTCACTCTGGACCTAAATGTCCCTCTCCCTGTCTTTTGGAGCCTGTCAATTCTACCTTGTCCTTTGAGTCTCAGCTTAACATCACTTCCTCAGAGTGGCCTCCCAGATTTGGTCGGTCTGACTCCTTATTTGATGAAAACAGTACTTTATGCTAGATGACATTCTAAAACACTTTAAACATATTAACTCACTTAATCCTCAACATTTTATTTGTATGTTATAGTTGTTATGGTTCTACTAAACTAAAACACACGGAGGTTACACAGCTAGTCAGTGGCAGATTTGAAATTAAACCCGACAGTGGGGGTCTGATGACTACAAACTTACTACTTCTTCATAGCACTCCACCAGGGCCTGAAGTTCTGTAGTGGTATCCCCATTTTATGTGTGAGCCCTCTGAAGGCAGGGACTCTGTCTGGCCATTTCTTCAGTCTGGTAAATGGCCCACAATAAATACGCCTTAATGAATAAATGAATGAATCCCATACTAAACAATGGGGATGGCTGAAAGGACAGAGTCCTTGTCTAATGACTAACTCCTACCCCTCTTTCTGACACTAGTTCATATGACCCCTCATCCAGAAGGCCCTCTTAACCCACAGGCTTGCTCAGGCACTCCCTCTACACTCCCAGAGCCCCTTGGGGTCCTCCATCCAATCCCTGACCGCTCTGGGTTTTCCCTGTCTGGTGATGGGTCTTTCTCACCTGACTGTGAACCCCGTGAGGGCAGGGCCGGGACTGTCTCAGCCAATGTTGATGTATCCAACACAGGTCAAGGCACGAGGCAGGGGCTCATGCAGTGTTTCCTTGACTGAATGATCGGAACTTTCAAGGGGCAAGCCTTCCCAGCTCTGCAATTCTTTCCAGTGCGCTGGAGGGCCGGTGTTAGCTGAGCAAGCCTACCACAGGAAGCAGGCTTCCCTGGGGGCAGCCGCCCCCGCACACCCGGCTAGTCTCCACTCCAGGATAAATAAACAACCGAGTAAACAATTAGCTGACAGAAGTGCCGACTGCTGGCCTGGGCCTCTGTCAAGATTTACCAAGCATCACCCCGAAAGGCCCCAAGGACTGGATGTCACACCAGCCAGAGAGGCAGGGTAGGTACGAGGCGGGATCCGGGGTGCTGGACCCTGATCGGAGAGAGGCACAGCCAGAAAAATTCACAAAAGAGTTTTGCAAAGAGGGTGAATGTGCTGGAGCAAATTCTCTCTACATTCCTCAGAGCCTGAAAGAATCAGACAGGGTGGAGACCAGGTCTGCGCTCGTCCAAAAGTCAGTGAGCTCACAGCGCCTCCTATAAACCGAACTGGGGAAGCAGCGTCTCGCTGATGCCGCGGGGGATGTCAGAGAGCGCTGAACTCTTCCGCCATTGGTCGGAAGGGCAGCCAATCGCGAGGAAGGAACGGGAGGCGGGGATGCTCGGATTCACTGCTGGATCCCGTGGCCCCGGCCAGTGGCTGACAGGTAGTGGGCACGCACTAAATAGCTGATGGAAGGATGGATGATGAACTTCTCAATTTCTATAGAATTTGAAAATGGAAAGATGACATGGATACCGAGAAGTACACAAATCACAAGTGTACAGCTCGATGAATAATTAACAAAGAAACACACCGCCTGTAACCTGCACCCAGATAAACAGAATGTGACCCACCTCTCAGAAGCCCATCCCCCGGACCCCGTCCAGTCACTCCCCTCCCCCCACGACAAAAATCTATCCTGATTTCTATGGCTGTAGATTAATTTTGCCCGTTTTTACACTTTATATAAATGAAATTATACCAAAAATGGCCTCTTTTATTTTTTTTTAAAGATTTTATTTATTTATTTGACAGAGAGAGACACAGCGAGAGAGAGAACACAAGCACGGGGAGTGGCAGAGGGAGAAGCAGGCTCCCCGCGGAGCAGGGAGCCCGACGCGGGGCTCGATCCCAGGACCCTGGGATCATGACCTGAGCCAAAGGCAGGCGCTTAACGACTGAGCCACCCAGGCGCCCCAAAATATGGCCTATTTTAATCAACATTGTTAGATTCATCGACGTTACTGGGTGTAGCTATAGCTTGTTCATTCTCAATGCTGTGTAGTATTCCACTGCGTGAATGAAATACAGTATATTTATCCACTCTATTGTCGGTGAACATCTGGGTAATTTCCATTTGGGGGCTATTATGAATAGTGCTGCTCTGACAATCTAGAATATGTCTTTTGATAGGGTGCCTGGGTGGCACAGTTATGGTTAAGCGTCTGACTCTTGGTTTGGGCTCATGTCATAATCTCAGGGTCATGATTTCATGAGATCGAGCCCCCAGTCCACTCCTCGCTCAGTGTGGAGTCTGCATGAGATTCTCTCTCCTTCTCTTTTTGCCACTCCCGCTCGTGTTCACTCTCTCTCTCGAATAAATAAATAAATATTTAAATAAATATGTCTTTTGGGGCGCCTGGGTGGCTCAGTCGTTGAGCATCTGTCCTCGGCTGGGGTCATAATCCCAGGGTCCTGGGATCGAGCCCTGCATGGGGCTGCCCGCTCCGCGGGAGGTCTGCTTCTCCCTCTCCCACTCCCCCTGCTTGTGTTCCCTCTCTCGCTGTGTCTCTCTCTGTCAAATAAATAAATGGAATCTTTAAAAATAAATAAATAAATAAATAAGTCTTTTGGTAAACATATGTATTTGTTTCTGCTAGCTACGTACCTGAGTGAAACGGCTGGTTACCGAGTGTGCGTGTGTTCACCTTCCCCAAAGTGGATGTACCAATTTCCATCACAGGAGTTATGTGTAAGAATTTCAACTGCTTCACCTTTTCCATCTTTTAAATTTAATTTTGGCCATCCTAATGGTTCTGTAGTTGTATCCTTTGTAGTCTTAATTTGTCTTTCCCCAATGATTCCTGAGGTTGAGCATCTTTCCATGGCTATATAAGCCATCTGAACAGCATCTTTTGTGAAGTGCTATTCAAGTCTTTTGCCCATTTCCCCACTGTTATAGATTATCTTCTTTATTTATTTTAAATTATGCAATACTGCATGAATTTCTTGTCCTTGCAAGAAATTAAAATACTCTAGATAAAATTCAGTCTCCATGGCGTATTCATCCCCATCCCACTTACCTCTTCAGAAATGTGTTTTCTTCCAGACCTCTCTATATACTCACATGAATGCAGCATAGTATAGTGGCCCGAGGCATTGACTCTGGAGCCAGAATGCCTGGACTAGAATCTCACCTCCACCATTTACAATAGCTGTGTGACCTTGGGCAAGTTACTCAACTTCTCTGCACCTCAATTTCCTCATCTTTAAAATGGGGCTGAGGGCGCCTGGGTGGCTCAGATGGTTAAGCGTCTGCCTTCAGCTCAGGTCATGATCCCGGGGTCCTGGGGTCGGGTCCCGCATCGGGCTTCCTGCTCCTTGGGGAGCCTTCTTCTCCCTCTGCCTCTCTCTCTGTCTCTCATGAATAAATAAATAAAAATCTTAAAAAAATAAAATAAAATGGGGTTGATAATATTAATACCTAACTCACAGGCTTGTTTTGAGGTTTCAATAAGCGAATTGCTTAGAAAAATGCCTGGAACATAGTAAATGCTGTACTGGTGATAGCTACATCTGAGTTGTGAAGATTTTTTTTTTAATATAAATCTTGTAACATTTTCATTGTGGTATAATGTAAATAACATAGGGCTGCCTGGGTGGCTCAGTCGGTTAAGTGTCTGCCTTCAGCTCAGGTCATGATCCCAGGGTCCTGGGATCGAGTCCGACATCAGGCTCCTTGCTCAGTGGGGAGCCTCCTTCTCCCTCTGCCTGCCGCTCCCCACTGCTTGTGTGCGTGTTCTCTCTCTGACAAATAAATAAATGAAATCTTTAAAAAGAATAAGTGAAATCATACATTTGTTCCTTCATGTCTGGTTTACTTCACCTAGCACCATGTTTTCAAGTTTCATCCATGTTGCAGCATGGATTTGAATTTAATTCCTTTTTAAGATTGAATCATGTTCCATTGTATATATGACATCTTGCTTATCCATTCATCTGTTAAGAGACATTTTGGGGTTTTGGCTATTGTGAATTATGCTCTAGGAACGTTGGTGTACATGTATTTGAATCCCTGTTTTCAGTCATTTGGAATATATACTTAAGCATAAAATTGCTGTATCATGTGGTAATTCTACATTTAACTTTTTTGTGGAACCACCAAACTGTTTTCCACAGTGGATGTACCATTTTCCATTCCCACCAGAAATGTTCAAGGGTTCCAGTTTTCCCATATCCTTGCCAACACTTGTTACTGCTTTTTGTGCTTGTTTTCTTTTGTTTTTGATGATAGCCATCCTAAACGTTGGGAAGTGGTATCTCAATGTGGCTTTCATTTGCATTTCCCTGAAGACTAGTGATGTTGAGCACATTTTCCTATCCTTATTTGCTATTTGTATATCTTCTCTGGAGAGATGTCTATTCGAATCCTTTGCCCATTTTTAAATTGAGATTTGTTGTTGTTGGGCGGCAGGAGTTCTTCATATATTCTGGATATCAATCTCTTATCAGATATATGCTTTGCAAATATTTTCTTCCATTCTATGGGTTGTCTTTGCACTCTCTTGATAGTGTCCTTTGATGCACAAAAGTTTTTAATTTTAAAATATTTTATTTATTTATTTGATAGAGAGAGACACAGCGAGAGAGGGAACTCAAGCAGAGGGTTTCGGAGAGGGAGAAGCAGGCTTCCCGCTGAGCAGGGAGACCGATGCGGGGCTCGATCCCAGGACCCTGGGATCATGACCTGAGCCGAAGGCAGACACTTAACAGAGCCATCCAGGCGTCCCCAAAAGGTTTTAATTTTGATGCACAGTTTTTTTTTTTTCTTGTGTTGCTTATGTGTTTGGTATCAGGTGGATCACATAATTTTTAAAAAGAAAAATGTGGTAGACATTACCTTAGCCAAATGATCAAACTCACCAAGAATGAGACAAACCAGCATCACACACCCCTCATGGGATACTCTGAGAAGAACAAAGGATCTTTCTGTGATATTCCTGCCCCAAATGTCAAACCTGGATCTAATCATGAGGAAATACCAGACAAAACCACATGAAGGGACATTTTGTAATGTAACTGATGTGCACTCTTCAAAAATGTCAGTGTCTTGAAATACTGACAAAGCAAGGGGACTGTTCCGGATTAAAGAAAGCTAAGGGAACATGATAATTAAATGCCACCTGTGATCCTGGATTGGATTCTGGAACAGAAAAAAATAAAATAAAATAAAAAATAAAAACCCTAGGGGTGCCTGGATGGCTCAGTCGGTTAAGCATCCAACTCTTGATCTCAGCTCAGGTCTTGATCTCAAGGTCATGAGTTCAAGCCCCACATTGGGCTCCATGCTGGAGGTGGAGCCTCCTAAAAGAAAGAAGGAAAGGAAGAAAGGAGGAAAGAAAGAAAGAAAGAAAGAAAGAAAGAAAGAAAGAAAGAAAGAA